>NW_017728909.1:52355600-52363700 GCF_001723895.1 Crocodylus porosus
TAGGGGCAGGACTTCCAGTCCCAAGATGGCAACCAGGGGGTGGGGCACCTGTCAAGGGGTGGGGCGACCCATATGGCCCTTGGTACCTTGAGCTTGCCAAAACTTGGTAAGCAGCCCTCTGCCCGAAATAATTGCCTGCCCCTGCCTTATGGATTCAGGGACCAGGTCTGAGCATAAAGAAGTGAATTCCATAACTTTGGAAGTTATGTTTTGCGAGTTCTGAGAATTATGAGGAAGTCTTCACTGAAAGAGGACATGATATATGTACTATTGAAATGTTCATATACAAATGACATGATGAACTAAAATTACAACTGTTCATTAGGAAACAGTTTGTGATGCTGTCTGTATTGAAGCTGAAGCTGTAATACCACAGATATCCACTTAATATTTCCAGAAGCAAGTATTTAGTTTCATTATAGTTCACATTATGCAACTACTACATCAGTAAGACTCATTTCTGTATATCATATCCAAATTAACAAATAAAAGACTGTTACACTTTTAGAGGCCAGGCAATAAAGTGCCACATGAAAACCTAATTTTAAAGTGTTCATGGAGTTTATACAAATACCAAAGATAGATGTCTCGAACAAGAAAGAGATCTGGAACCATGTTGGAAACCTTAAAGTACATTTTTTTTTAAGTCTGATGGAATTGTTATCCAGTCCTTTGATTAATAAGTTACACCAAGCTCTTTGCATTTTTTAACACTGCTGGCAAAATTATAACACACAGTACACATGTTAATTTTCTAATAGAATTACATTGGTTTGTTTTCAAAAAAGCATATCCTTTATGAAAACAGTTACTTCATACTAGTTTTGTAGTATGTTTGAATTATAGTTACTTTATACCTCTCAATTCTGTTCTCCTTTCTTCTCTTGTAACTCCTACTACTATTTCTGTTAACTTTTTTTAATATAGAAAGAGGAGAATAACTTGACTCTCCATTGTCTTTTGCTTTATGGAGTCATTTGCAACCATGCAAAATGAATTTACACTGGGTGTCAAACCAAATCAGAATAGAAGTGTTCTGTGGAAATTATTATAAAAGATGTAGGCAATGGAGAATTAGGCCCATAGGGCTAAAACTAGAAAGGGTTTAACCCCAACTACCATTTTAAGCATCTAAGTCCAAAGTTTAGGTGCCATAGTGGCCCTCAAAACCTCTGCTCAGTTACTGCCTACACCTGCAGATACCTAAAGTTCCTAGGGGATTTTACTACCAAAAATGTTGGCCTGCTTGCGGATGGTTAAAAAAGAAAAAAAAAAAAGTGGTGCTTTATTTTAAATTCTGTGTATTGCTGTGCTGAGCCCAGCACCTGTCCAGAAGAGACAGTGTATTAATTGGACCCTGCTCACCCAACGTCTGTATAGATTGTGAGTTTTAGTGGGGCTTTTTTGGTACTTTTATCGAATAGCTGATTGAATCAGCTATTACATAAAAGCACCAAAAAGCCTCACTGAAGTGCCTGATCTATACAAATGCTGTGGAGCCAGGTCAAAGGAATGTGCTGCTGTTTCTGGTAAAGCATGAGGTTGTTTGTTTGTGGGGTTTTTTGTTTGTTTGTTTGTTGTTGTTTTTTTAATGTCTGCAAGCAGCTTAGGTGCTAATCTTCCTACCAACAAGCATGGGCACAACAGCCTAAATCGTAACAAGGCAGTGTTGCTCACTGCCCTAGTTCATGCATAAATCCCAGTGGCATTCCCAAACCAGACATTTTCCTTCATATCTTATCTTCAAGCCCTTATCCAACAAGCATTCTGAGAGGAGACCTCTAGCAAAATAAGTCTAGGACAAAAAAACAGTAATGTTAGATTGGTGATTAAGCAATTGTCTGAGCAATGGAAGCCTTTTTCAAATCCCCACATTGCCCAGTTTGGAGCAGAAACTTAAAACTCATATCATCCCAAGCCAGGAGTATGCTCTTACTACCAGCCTACTGAAGTAGAGATATCTGTATCTCTCTAGTGAAGCTGCTTCACTCTATGCAAGAAATTTTAAGCAACTTATGGAGCAGAAACTTGTCTACCTCCCACATGAGTCCTAACCACTAAGCTAAGAAGTCATTTTCTCTCTGGCCAAATGAACAAACATTTCATTATTTAAGCAAACTGAACAGCTCTGATGATAAAGCTTGAGAGAGACTCATTTCAGGATATCCAATAATCTTGGAGCTGAACGCTCTGTAGGGATTTAAGAGAGTTTAGAGGAGGAACTTGAACTCAACTGAGCAGGTATTTAAAAAATAACCCCCCAAACTCACCCTATTTTGTGAGGCACTCTCACTGGTTTTTCAAGAGACCTGGGTTAGAAGAGGGTTCATGACTCAGAATCCCAAGTGCAGTTAGACACTCAACTGCCTTGGATGGTGAGGCTTAAGTTTTTCTAGGGTAGCTTGGATGGCTCCTTGCTTAGTGTTCTAGCTTCTGTGAATCCCATTTGTTTGTGCCTAAACTCTCCCTATGCACTGCATAGGCAGCCTAGCTGCCTAATTCAGGGCTGCATGAATTCCACTTGGTGGCAGGGAGCCTAAAAGTTAGACACTACAGTATTCATTCTTTGGATTTACCTCCTTGTATTTATGATTTTGTTATAAATTTTATGTCAAAACACAGTATTACAAATATCCGTTGACTTGCAGAAAATAGCTGCAGTGTAACCCCAGCTGGGAAGGCTTGTTTTTCCCTTCACTGGACATGTCTACACATGCTATTACTGTGCATGAATAAGTTCCGGAGCTTATTGCTCTGGGGTTTATTGCTCCTGGATGTGCCATCTGAATGGGTGCCCAGGAACAATTAACTCTGGATCAGTAAGATCCTGAGTTTATTCATCCATGGCTTGGGGAGCCATGTTAGAGCAGCTTTGGCTAGCAGGGGGCTCTGGGAGGTCAGCCTACCAGACTGGGACTGCTTCTCCCAGCTCAGTGTGCTGCGGAGGGGCTGGCTGGGGCATGAGGGAGCTTCAGCATGGGGCTAGCTGGCAGGCAGCCCCTGGACTGAAGCACCCTAATGCCCAGCCATCCCCTCCAGCGTCTATATGTGTGCTGTTGTGGGGTTTTTTTAGTTAACTCCAGCCTAATATGGGGTTTTATAGATGCTGAGATGTTTATTGCACAGTTTATTAGTCAACTGTGCAGTAAAGGTCGCACATAGATGTGCCCACTGAATCTAAAAATTAAATTCATCCCAAGATAGAGGACCATCCAAAAGATGCCTGTTAAGGGTTTATAGGGTACAGAGGTCTTTGAGTGGTAAACATGATTGGAGATGAATAAGGCTGTACATATTGTATAGATTTGTTAACACTTTAATAAGTTGTCAAAAATTCACTAGTTGCTTAATCTGTTCAGTTTGTAATGACTGCCTCCTCAACAACATTCTTGTACTTTTGGACTCCTTGGGAAAAGCAGGTGCTGTTGGAATTAGGGTTTTTTGTCCACAAGAAACCATCCCAGAAATCTTGTTGCTAAAATTAATATCAGGAAGTAGAGGATGGGGATTCACATTTAAAGGAGGAAGGAAACCAGGCCTGGTTTGGGCAATATGATCTACCAGGAGAGCTCCTGAACCACGTCTCTCTAAAACAGCATGATTTCTTCTACTCAGAGGACCAAGAGGTATGTTCTCCAACAATTCCCTGGAATTTGATAACAAGGATGAAGATGGAGAGAGAATCCTTTTCTTTCCTAGAAATGACTTGCTATCTTCTGTGGTAGCAGGACTCCTAGTGGTAGTTAACTGAGAATCAGAGCTGTAGTGATTTGCCCCTAAGCTTCTCTTTTGAATAATACTTCTCAGGGTTGAAACAAAACTCATTTGAACTGAATCTGAATCCCGATCCACTGGAATTTCACTCTGATTATGTTTTGCCTCAGCATAAAGTGACTGAGAATTTATCTCATCATATGATAACTTTCTTGAACCAGTTTGATCAAAGGATTTTAACAGATGAGCAGTATCTTTTACATCAATACTTTGGTGCCTGGTGATATATCTCTTGGATAAAGCCAGACTATTGATTTTAAAAGAGAGTTCTTCCTCTGGAGTTATATCCTGAAGTTCTTCTTGTAAAGAGGAAATTTTATTCTGATGGAGCAAGGAAGGAGAACTCTTTATCCAAGGCTCAGACTGCAAACGTTGCACTGGTAATAACTTGGATCCTCCATGTGTTAAATTAGGTTTTTTAGTGGGAGAAACTGAGCTGGATATATCTTGTTTGTTTCTTAGGTGATCCAGCTCCTTAAAACTAAAGAGAGCTTTTTCTGTTTCACATGAACTTGAAAGTGGAGATGGAGATGTTTTAAGTTCTATTTCTGAGGGAGAAGTGCAGGCATTTGGAGAATGACATTTCTCAATGTCAGCTGGAGGCACATTCAAGTATTGTTTAGTGGTTTGTCTTCCAGATGGAGACTTGTCTGTTGTAATAATGATTACTTCTTTTCCTCTTGCTTTGCAAGCATTTAAGAGAACTTTCAAGGTCTCCCTCTCTTCAGAGTTTACTGCATATACAAGTGCAGAGTAATTAGAATGATCTTGTAGACTTGGGTCAGCTCCACTTTTCAGCAACAAAGAAACCACTTCAGGGCCAGCTTTTTCCAAACAAGCATGCATCAAGGCTGTCTTTCCAGATTTGTCCTGTATATTTGGATCTGCCTTATTTTCCAGTAGATATTTAACCATTTTTGCTTTGCTGACACTTTGATGGTCCACATGCTTAGTTTTACAAGCAATCATCAAAGGGGTTTCACCTCTGTCATTACTCTCATTAATGTAGGCTCCACCTTCTAACAATAGTCTTGTGAGGCGAAGTCTGCTTTGATAGACCGCTTTTATCAAGGAGTTCCCATCAGTTGACACTTCTACAGCTTCATGCATTGTACCAGTCTTTTACTTATACTTTCCTTTCCTAGCTGTTGAAAACACCTAGTTTTCAGAGAAAGTGAATAGGAAAAAGATTAACCAGCCTCTTGTTTCTCCAATTAATAGTATTTTGTGAACAAGAGTGTCTCTCATTAAGAAGTATTGTTCAACTTTAAAAACCAAACACTGAATATCATATGAAACAATAAAGATATACATCTACAAGAGGTACAGCTATAAGGAACAACTCTCTTTCATGTGCAAGTCTATGTTACACCTGTACCAAACAAACATAGTTTTAGTCTGAACTTCCTTATAATAACGTTAAACTGACTTTTCACTCAATTACCATTTTCATGCAGTTGCACTGACTAGAGAGCTACTCAAGGTTTATGCAGATGGCCAAAAGAGCAGAATTTAATCCTGCAATATTTTTTCATATCAGCACTAGATACTACATCACAGTGACCCATTCATAGAACCATAAAGTAAAATATCCATAAAATAGTTAGAAAAATAAACAAATGTATAAATGAACCCAAATAGCAGCAAAATATCAAAACCAAACTCTAATAAATTATTTCCATATTAAGATATAGTTATTGAAAACTGTCACAAGGGTGGGTATGGGCATCCAATATAAAAATAAAGCTATTTCTGAATGTACGATACCTTCCTTGGGTTGCTTTGAAAATGCACTCAGATGTAAACAGCAGCAATGGAATGAAATATAATATGCTCCACACATTGTAGGGCTCATTCCCTGAGAACGGTCAAGTGCCTGCCCATAGAATATCAACCCTAAAAGAAAACAAACACCTGTTAAAAGCAAAAGTAAAATACAGTCACATTTAAGATCAGGGAATAAGTTCTTGTTGAACAAAATCAAACAGTGTATACTATGTATGAACAATTCTTTATGTATATATCAATGATAAACTTTATTTCTGTGTTTTGCCAATGAGAGGTTACTACTGTGAAGAAAAAAGAAATATTAGCGTTATCAGGATAGTTGTAAAACAAAAATAGACATGATTTAAAAAAAAAAGCTTTAAAAAGAGTCTTCTCCCAATACAGAAATAAAAATATTTCCTTATCAAACTTCTTTTTCCATATTGATGTTAGTTTCAGTTGCAAGTAGGTAAATAATTATTTTGGTTACATCTTTCTTTATATAATACCACCATACCACCAATAGATGCATTTAGTTTGAAAGGAGCTTTATTTAGCATAAGACTAAATTAGTTCCTATTCTTGATATCAAGGTCTGCTTTACATTTGTATTACTTAGGGTCAAACCAAAGATTGTTGAAATCAAGGTCCTCCAGCACTAAAAAATTATCCCTGGTCTGTTGTGCCCCAGTGGCTGTTACCTGGCTTCACCCCTCCCTCTTTCCAGAGCAATTTCAAGAGATAAAGTGTAAAGACAGCATATACAGTGGAACCTTCTTGCACTTTCATATAGCTTTGACTGCTCTCCAGTTGTGAAAGGGAGCTGATGATTTGTTACCATATTATAAGAGGCTGTGAGGAACCTATTTCCCTGCATATTTTTGATCTGCAAATAACACTGAAATATAAAATTGCTTCTATATTTTTCATTCTGTGGTTCTAAAAAATAGAATTAGAAGAGCTCTCAAGGGTTGTCTACTCCATAGTTTCTCCAGTCAGTGGTACGCATACCCCTGGGGGTATATGAGACACAGGCAGGGGGTACGTGGGTGTGGAAGACCTCCACAGCAAGTGAGTATCGCCATTCCCCCTGCCACCACCGGGTTCACGTCCAGCTGCTCACCCCTGCACCCCAAGCCAGCCACAGGCTGCTGCAGGAGGGGGAGGGCGGGCACACACATACCTGTACACTCCCCACTGACAGGCAGGTAAGTTTCTTTCTTTTTTATCCTGCCTGGGCTTTGTTGGGAGGAAAGACCAAGACACCCACAGTGCAGCATGGAGTGTGGGGGGGGCAGGGCGCTATGGGGATTGCCCCACAACCTTCCATGTGACAACCTTCCCTGTCTGGGGCCTTGTTCACTGCACACAGGAGGGCTGGTGGTGGCATTGGGCTCTTCCTGGTGCTTGGGACGGACTGTGGCGATAGGAGAGGAGCTGCTGCTTGCCCCCCCAGTCCCGCCACTGCCTAACGTAGGGAAAAGCCCTGTGCTGCCACCAGCCCCCCACCTGTAGCCAGCCTAGACTCCATACCAGCAACTGCATGCATGCCTCAGAGCAGAGAGTGGGGGAAGGTTGCGCTGCCTCAGACCCTATCCCTGCTCTCTGATCTGAGGTGCACATGCTGTCGCTGCTGGCACAGAGCTGATGATGGAGCTCTGGAGCTGAGTGTAGCTGTTTGTAGCCACCCTGGGCTCTGGGGCAGGTGTGCATGCAATTGCCAGTCTGGAGCTGATGCTGGGGCTGTGGAACCCGGCGCAGCTGTTTGCAGCCTGCCCGCTGCAGCTGCCCAGAGCCCAAGCTGGCTACAGGTGGGGGGCCGGAGGCAGCACAGGGCTTTTCTAGGCTGCGCTGCCTCAAGACCCGCCCCCCCCCACCATCCACCTTGAGCCACAGGATGCTGGAGCCTGGAGCAGCTCCTTCGCAGCCTCCTGGCTGCAGCCAGCCCAGGCTATGGATAACTGCTGCCAGCCAGAGAGCCTGGGCTGCTTGCAGCAGGGCTTGTAGTTTTCTAGCCACCTGCTGAGAACAGCCCAGGCTCCATGGCTGGCAGCACCTGCCTAGAGCCCAGGCTGGTGGTGGCATGCTGAGCAGAATGGCCTTGTGTGCCATGCTTGTCCCGTATTCGACCTGGGGGGAAGTGGGCAGTGGAGTCCCCCAGGGCTCGGTCCTTGGGCCCACGCTGTTCAATTTCTTTATCAGTGATTTGGACAACAAGGTGAAAAGCAACCTGTTTAAATTTGCTGATGATACCAAAATTTGGGGTGAGGTGAGCTCGCTAGTAGGGAGGGAAAGACTGCAGCAAGACCTGGATAGGTTACAGGGGTAGGCTAACAAAAACAGGATGAGTTTCAATACTGACAAGTGCGGGGTGCTGCACTTGGGCAGCAGTAACCAGCAGCACACTTATAAGATGGGAAACGGCCTTCTTGAGAGCACGGAGGCAGAAAGGGATCTTGGAGTCATTATTGACTACAAGATGAACATGGGCCGACAATGCGAGGTCACGGTTGGCAGGTCTAACTGGACCTTGTCGTGCATCCACAGGTGCATCTCAAG
>NW_017728909.1:52363800-52374579 GCF_001723895.1 Crocodylus porosus
TCTATAAACTCACTAGGGGGGACCAGAAGGGTTTGGGAGAAACCTTGTTTCCCCTAGCACCCCCTGGCATAACAAGGAGTAAAGGCCACAGTTGTTGGAGAGTAGGTTTACATTAGACATCTGCAAGAACTACTTCACAGTCAGGGTGGCTAGGATCTAGAACCAACTTCCTAGGGAAGTGGTGCTGGCTCCTACCCTGGGGGTCTTTAAGAGGGAAGCTTGATACCTACCTGGCTGGACTTATTTGAGCCCAGTTTTTCTCCGATCCATGTTGGGGGTCGGACTTGAAGATCTACAAGGTTCCTTCCAACCCTCCTTCTATGATTCTGTGACCCCTACCCAAAGACTTACCATGCTGAGCAAAATGGGCTCGCATGCCATACTTGGCACATGTGCCCCAGGGGTTGCCAACCCATGCCCTACAGACTTACCTCACCATGCCACCCTCTGCTTCTCCCCGTTACCTCAACCCCTGCTGCAGTTGCCCTGGCAGACAAACAGCCAACACCACCTGCCTGCACTACAGCAGGTGCAGCCCAGGGGCTGAGGTGAGTTGGGACAAGCAGGGCCCTGGAGCTGATCACATAACAGTGAATTTACCTCGCATATAATGAATTTGTGGTGTAAAAATATTCATCACATAAGAGCGAATTCATATATACCAAACCCACATAAATCATGGGAAGGAAACCTGTATATTTTCCTAAAATAAGATACTTTCAATATTCATCAACCCTGCACTTGCTTGCCAGCTTTTCTGCATCAGAACTCTCCT
This sequence comes from Crocodylus porosus, assembly GCF_001723895.1. Lineage (NCBI taxonomy): Eukaryota > Metazoa > Chordata > Crocodylia > Crocodylidae > Crocodylus > Crocodylus porosus. Next base: position 52,364,576 of record NW_017728909.1, read on the forward strand.
GCTTTATGAGAAATAGTCATCCATCGGTAGAGGGGAGAAAGATTGTGTTTCTCAGAATTTAAGCATGTCCCTGTCTGCTGTAGTTTCCACTTCAAGTGTTTAAATTTAAGTGGGCTAATTTTACTGTTTATGAGGGTGTTAAAATGGATCATTTTCTTGTAAAAAGAAAGTCTTCAGATTTAAAAGAAGCTAGTGCCCAGACAAATGTGCAACAAGTGTTGGAGCAGGAGGAATATGTTCCTAAAAGAAACCAAGCCTCAGTAGTGAAAGTACAAAATCTTCACAGGTTCATAAAGCACATAGCTATGATCCCAGTTATTTGGCTTTCAGGTTAACAACAAACAGAGATATACCTTCATTACCACTCTGTGTGATTTGTAATGAGACACTGTCTAATCACTGTATGAAGCCTTCCCTTCTGAGAAGGCACCGTCATACTAAACATCGTGATCTGATGGACAAATCAATAGATTTTTTTTCACAAGAAAACGTGAAAGTTTGAAAAAATCAAGTCCTGCTATGAAATCATACTCTGCGCTCCCTAAACAAGCTCTACAAGCTTCATTTGAAATCGCACACATGGTGGCAAAAATGAAGAAACCACATACCATTGCTAAGAACCTTGTGATTCCTACTGCTATCAGAATCGCTGCAATCATGTTTGGCAAAACAGAAGTAGATAAAATTAAAACCATCCCACATTCAAATGACACCATGACAGGAAGAATTGATGACATGGCAGAAGACATAATTAAACAAATTTCAGAAAAAGTCATCCAGAAAAAACAGTTTGCTTTACAGACTGATGAATCTACAGATGTGTCCAGGTATGCACAATTGATTATGTTTGTCAGATGCATTGATGATAAAGATGAGCAAGGAATACAGGAACAAATATATGGCTGCAAAGAATTGGACACAAAAACAACAGAAGAGGACATTTTTAAGATCTGAAATGAGCATATTGTAAAAAATAGATCGTCATCGGAGTGTTGTGCATCTGTGCACAGACAGAGCAGCAGCAATGGTAGGTTGACGAAGTGGTCTTGTTGCTCACTTAAAAGGTATAAATCCTTTAATCAAGTGGAACAATTGTATTATCCATAGGCAGGCATTGGCTGCAAAGTGACTTCATGAAGATTTAAACAGTGTGGTGGGAACGGCCATGAAAACAGTAAACTTCCTAAAAATACAGGCTTTGAATTCACGTCTTTTACAATCACTGTGCCGTGACATGGGAACTGAACATACTACTGTACTTCTTCACACTGAAGTTCAGTGGTTGTCACGTGGAAGGTTGTTGAATTGCCTGTTCAAGTTGAGAAATGAAGTTACTGTCTTTCTCAGAGAAATGAAATCTGAATTCTTACTGCACTTTGAAGATGAAGTATGGATTTGCAAATTAGCCTATCTTTGTGACATTTTTGATAAAATCACTTACTTGAACCTTCAGCTTTAGGGTTATAACACAAATATATTTACCTTGCATAAAAAGGTAAGAGCTTTTAGAAAAAAGTTGAGGTTCTGGAAATATCGAGCTTTGTGTGGAAATTTTGGTTCATTTCCACAGCTCTCAGAGTTCTGTGATGAAAATGAAATCCCTCTGAATGAAAGTGTGAAAGAAAATATTAAAGAACACTTGGTAAATTTGGAGTCAAACTTTGAATGTTATTACCCTAATGTTGAAGAGCATGAAGATCCACAGAAACTGGATTTTGAATCAATTTAATGACGGCACTATTGCACAAACAGGGATTCCAGAAAGCATGAAGGAAAAACTTTTGAGCTTTCCACAGACAGTACATTGCAAAGGATGCAAAGCATGGGATTGGGTGACATCCCTGCATTTTGGCAGAAAATGAAACAGGAATACCCACAGCTGAGGAACATGGCTGTCACAGAGCTGGTCCCATTTGCCTCAACAGCCAGTTTCTCACCCTTGACTGGGCTAAAAAGTAAAATAAAGTGTTTGTGCCTGGAAAATGATCTAATAGTAGCAAGAAGTAGTTTAAAACCAAGATTTGGAATGCTGATGTCATCCAAACAGGCCTAAGTTTCTCATTAAATCCAGCTCTTCCGAAAACTCATTTTTATTTTATTTTGATAAAACTAGCAAAAAGTCCAGTCCAATCCCTGATTTGTAGAACAGTTCTAGAGAGGCAGAGGATCAGTTCTAGTCATAAACAGACCTATGTTTAGAGTTTTATTAATAGAAATGTTTGAGTTATATATTGTTTTTACCGTTCTATAATGTGTATGATTCATGTGTTATTTTGTTTAAAAAACTGTTGTAAAATTCAATACAAAAGAATAAAACTTAAATTCTGAATTACTGCATGCCTGTTTATGTGTGTGCCTCCATGTCTGCCTGGATATGTGTGTGCCTCAGCATGTCGCTGCATGCATCTGCCTATGTCCTTGTGTCTTTTTATCTCTGAACTACAGATCCAAACACTCCCTTCACCCACTGCCAACACAGTACCTGCAAACTTACCTTTTTTAGAAAAAGAGCAGCTACAATCTTCCCTCCTCCTAAGGGTCATCCCCACAATTAGGGTTGCTACCTGCCCCCCCTCTCTCTTCACCATCCCCCTTCCCTGTCTCCCTCTCTCTCTCACCCTATATCCTTGTCTCTGTCTCACCTTCTTTCCCTGTCTCTCTCACCCCTTCCTCCTTTTAAAACTATGGCAAAAAATTTGACACGCTGCACACTGCGTTACACTTTAAATTCCTCAACGATAATTTGGGGGGCTGTGCATTGCACGACACTGGGTTAAGCCCTCCTAGCTTTGGCCAACATCACCTCTAGCCCAGGTACATTCTTGTGTTGTGCACTCCTGGTGTAAAAGATAGCAACCCTACCCACACCAGATCAGACGTGTCATATCACATGCCTTATATACACAGCCCTTCCTCAATATATGGCACACATTAGTCTATAATGTAAACAATATAATATATATATTATAAAATCCCCTGGAAAATTGAGTGTTGGGGTACTTATTAAAATTTTCAGAAGTTGGGGGGGTACTTGCTACTTAAAAGGTTAAGAAACACTGATCTAGTGCATTCCCTTAAACAAGTGCAGGCAGGGTATGCTGTTCTCCAACCATCCCAGACAAATGCTTATCTGAACTCCTCTTGATGAAGATGCAACAGCTTCTCTAGGGATATTTGAATCGTATACATTAATCCAGATGCATGCTAAACTGTCTCCAGTCCAACTCACTGTTTTGTGACAAGAAGAGAGAGATTCAGCATTCTTTTTTGAAAAAGATATCCTACAATATTCTGTATGCCAAAAAAGCAAAAACAAAGTGTTCGCCTCAAAGAATATTCACTTCTATGGAGAGGGCCACCACAAAATCAACTTCTCTCTTATGTTCCACAAAAACCCCATTTGAAGGAGTTAAATGGGCTGAAGATAATATAGGAAGCTTGTGATGGACCTCTGCAGAAGCATAAGTTTCCTTGTCAGTGATCACTGGTTAAGAACAGGGAGTGGGAGAGGAACATTCCACAGCACTGCTTTAGTTGACTTTCATTACTCAGTCTTACAGGTAAAAAATTTAAAACATAATTGTATTGAAATTACTTTAAGAAGCTATTCTACTGAACTGAAAGTACATGTTACACAGTGTGATTCAGTATTTTTTTTTAACCTTAATTCTCATTGATAGGTGAATCATTGTTTGGAAATGTGTAGTTTTGACGAATAATGCCCTCTAAAAAAACAGTGCAAGAAGAAAGGTTTTTAAGTGATGGAGTTTACTGTCTTTAAGAAAGGGGAAAAGGAGGACCCAAGGAGTTACAGACCACTCAGCCGCACCCCAGTCTCTAGAAAAATCATGGAGCAGATCCTCAAGGAATCCATTTCTGAGCACTTGGAGAAGAAGGTGATGAAGAATAGTCAGCATGGATTCACCAGGGGCAAGTCATCCCTGACCAACCCAATAGCCTTTTATGATGAGATGCCTGGCTCTGTGGATGCAGGGGGACTGGTGGATGTGGTATACCTTGACTTCAGCATGGCTTTTGATACAGTCTCCCCACAACATTCTTGCAGGCAAGCTAAGGAAGTACGGGCTAGATGAGTGGACGGTAAGGTAGATAGAAAACTAGCTGGAGCATCAGGCTCAGAGAGTGGCAATGGCTTGGTGTCTAGCTGGCAGCTGGTATCAAGTGGAGTGTCCCAGGGGTCAGTCCTGGGACCAGTTTTGTTCAATATTTTCATTGATGACTTGAAAGATGGCATAGAGTACAGTCTCAGCAAGTTTGCAAATTACACCAGGCTGCAGGGAGTAGTAGATATGCCAGAGGGTAGGGCTACAATTTGGAGTAACTTAGACAAATTGAAGGACTAGGCCAAAAGAAATCTCATGAGGTTCAACAAGGACAAGTGCAAAGTCCTGCACTTAGGATGGAACAGTCCCATGCACCAGTACAGGCTGGGGGGTGACTGGCTGGGCAGCAGCTCTGCAGAAAAGAACCTGGAGTTTACTGTGGACAATAAGTTGAATATAAGCCAGCAATGTGCCATTGTTGCCAAGAAGGCTAATACATCCTGGGCTGCGTCAGTAGGGGTATTGCCAGTAGGTCAAGGGACGTGATTATTCCTCTCTATTCAGCCCTGATGAGGCCATGTCAGGAGTATTGTGTTCAGTTTTGGGCCTCCTACTACAGAAAGGCGTGGCAAATTGGAGAGTTCAGTGGAGGAAAACAAAAATGGTGAGGGGGCTGGGGCATATGATTTATGAGAACAGGCTGAGGCAACTGAGTTTATTTCGTTTAGAGAAGACTGAGGGGGGATTTAATAGTGGCCTTCAACTATCTGAAGCAGGGCTCAAAAGAGGATGAAGCTAGACTATTCTCAGTGGTGGCAGATGGCAGAACAAGGAGCAATGGTTTCAAGTTGCAGCAAGGGGAGTTTAGGTTAGATATCAAGAAGAATTTTCTCACTAGGAGGGTAGTAAAGCACTGGAGTAGGTTACCCAGATGGGTGCTGAGGAGTAAGGGCACTCCTTAGCAGCCCCTGCTAGGCTTTTCCCACTCTCTGCTTGAGCAGAGGGTGTGTGGTTAGGCCTTGGCCTCAGCCAGCTTGTTGAGGTGGAGGTGGGGTTTAAACCCCTTCCCTGTCCCATACTCCTGGTAGGAGTGAAACAGCCCCTGCCATGCTTTATCCTGTTCCCCCCTTGAACAGAGTATGTGGGGGGGAGCTAAGGGGCGTGGCTGGGCCAGCTCACTGAGGCAGAGTGGGGGAAGAGGGTTTAAATCCTCTCTCTGGCCTGCATGGGACCCCAGCCTGTTTAAACCGCCCTTGCCCTCAGCAAGCTGCCCAGAGTCTAGCCATGCCCCCCAGCTCCCTGCTCAAATGGGGGAAAAGCCTGACAGAGGCTGCTTTGCCCCCACCAGGTAGACCTCAGCTGAGGTCCCATGTGGGCCAGGGAGGAAGTTTAAACTGCCCCCTTCTATAAGCCAGCCAAGGCTGGGACCTAGTCACAATCCCCAGCTCTGAGAAAGCCTGGCAAGGGCTGCTGCACCACCATGCAAGCAGACCCCAGCTGGGATCCAGTGCAGGCCAGGGAGGGAGTTTAAACCCCTCCTCCTTCCATAAGCCAGCTGAGGCTTAGATATCAGGAGGCACTACTTCACAGTCAGGGCAGCTAGGATCTGGAACCAACTTCCAAGAGAAGTGGTGCTGGCCCCTACCCTGGGGGTCTTTAAGAGGAGGTGAGACGAACACCTTGCTGGGGTCATTTGACCCCAGTAATATTTCCTGCCATGGCAGGGGGTCAGACTAGATGATCTACTCAGGTCCCTTCCGACCCTAGAAACTATGAAACCATGAGGCCAGGGTCTAGCCAAGACTCCTGCTCTGAAGAAAAGTCTGGCAGGAGCTGCTGCTCCCCTGCACTCCACCAAGGCAGACCCTGGCTGGGGTCCCATGTAGGCCAGAAAGGGGGTTTAAACCCCCCTCCCACCTGGCCTTAGTGAGCTGGCTGTGGCTGGGGACTAGCCTCTCCTCTTCCCCAACTCTCTGCTCAAGCGGATAGCAGGGAAAAGCTGCTGCTCGCACTTCTGCAGAGGCATGATTTGTGCATAGGGTGTGTACAGGCCATGGGCTTGGAGCTCCCCATGCTGCAGCCCTCCCCGCCAGGGCTTCCGTGGCCCAGCAGTTGGGACCCAGCACGGCAGGCCATAGTGAGGCGAGGAAACTCAGTGCCGCCACCACGGGCCCTGTGCCACCATGGCAAGGCACCCCCTGCCCACCAGGCAGCAGTTGGGGTGATGGTGTGGGATTGTATCCTTTGCTGCTGCTGGACAGGCAGGGGGTGTCTTGCTGTGCCAGTGCAGGGCTTCCAGTGGTGGCACTGAGCTTCTCCGTCTGGCCCCACGCTGCCCTGCTGTGCTGTGACTTGCCTACTGGGCCATGGAGGCCCCAAGAGGCGAGCAGCATGGAGTAGAGCCCCAAGCCCACAGTTGGGCAGCCTGCATCTGCACCCACCACGGGATCTGCTCCAGCCATGCCGCCCGTGGGGGAGGGGGAGCCGGGCTCCATGCTCTGCTCTGGTCTCAGCAGCCGCCACCTCCCACATACAGCAGCTGGGGCTCAGGTGCTGCTGCAGGGGGCTGCAGATCCAGGTCCCTGGCCCCATAGCCTAGGCCCCTAGGGGCCCCCTCTGGCAGGGGGCTATGAGTGGGGAATAAGGGGCACCAGCAGGGCCAAGGGTCTGTGAGTGGAGAGTGAGGGGCACTGGCATATCAGGGATGCTCAGTGCCACAAAGCAGTGCAGGGGATAACTGCAGCTAGACCCACATCCTTGTGAGTGAAGGGGGCAGGGGGATCTCTGATTTTTCATGATAAAAAAATCCAGAATCAAATGCCAAAATTTATAAGTATTTAGAATTTATTTTATTATAGTGACTGAGGCACTGGTAGCCTTCCAAATTCCTTTAAAATTGTAAATATGCCAATAAAACATGTGTGTCCAACTAATACATTATATACGTATATATATATATTAGTATATAGTGGTTGTTCATTTTAATCACCAAAAAATGCAGATTTTGGGGTTTTTAATCAGCGAATTTGTGATTTTATCAAAGAACTAAGATCCCTGTATGATACATCATTATGGACTGATGTTAAACATGTTGGAATAATATAATAATAATAACAACCCAAAGCTTGTTAATTGTTACTTTATGAATGTTGCAGGCATGCCAGCAGGAGTGATAAGATAATCAGTTGCAGACTGGTATCTAAACTGTGCCGATATCATTTCTCAGCTCATTACTACATGACTGACATTGTCTATGACCCATCCCAGACTGATCTTTAGATTGTCCACTGATATGTGGACTTTCAGTACAAATATAACGTAATTTAGGGAAAACGTTTTTTTTATAACAAAAATACATTTTATGTTCAGATGAACAAAATGATATGGTAACCATTTGTGTGTCCAGTTAAAATAACACCTTGAATTAAAGAAAACATTGTTTAAACTTGGAATCAGTGACCATATGATTCTAAAAAAATAGATGGGCACTTGGATAAATTTGACCACTCCTGAAACCAGACAGTTTATAGTAAATCTGTGACAATCACAGATCATGTTCTGACACAAGTTTTGCTGTCTATTACAGTCCAAAGATCTGATTAAAGTCTTTTAATTGTTGTTTTTTTTCCACCATATGAATCTTGCTAACTTGATTGAAAAGGACTACTAAATCTCTTGTAAATAGTACCTAACTGTTGGAAGAAATGCATGCAATTCTGTGTTTTGCTGTATATCACAGAAGTACAAATGAGCATGAGGCAAAAAAAAAAAAAATTAAGATAAATGATTATCCGGTATAAAGAAGTATTTAAAAAGGTAGCTCATTTTTCCTAAACAAAGGACTTTTGCTCCTTCCTAGTTAAAGCTAGATTTTCTGATCTCTGTTTCCTTCCACCCCATAGCAGGAATCTATTTTACAAATAGTCTGTCCTCTATTTTTAACTCAGAAAAATCAATTAGAGTGCAGAGGGCAGCCCTGGTATGTCATCCACTTGCCTGTTTCTTCCCCTCCTGAAAACAGAAAAGTAAAGGATATGGGGGAATAAAGATGGCCAGTTTGGATCAGTGCACATCCTTCATCCATCTTTTCCTTTCCTCAAATGAAGAGCAATACAGGTTAAGTGTGAGAAGCAGAGGGAAGAAAGAGGAAGGCAGAGAAAAGCAAAAACAAAAAGTACACTTTGCTTTTACTTTGAATTTATTGGGGGAAGGAAGCATACTGACCCTGTAAAAAATAAACAGCACTTTTTAAAGACTGGCATATAGTCATTTACCTTCATTCGCTCTCTTACATGCACAAAATATTAATCACATATATATATTTTACAGTGCCACTACCTCCTAGAGTGTGTGGAATTTATTTAAATAGTTGAAATTTACCATTACATCTCTTTCAGGTGACATTAGCCATTATTTCACATCTCTACCAACGATGTCTTTTTTAATTATTAGCATACCTATTTAAAGAATTAAAATTTTAATAATGAAATCTTTTTGTGATTGTTGTGCCCACTTTGACACAATAGGATTGACAATATAGTATATAAAGGAAAATTTCAGAAAATGATTTCTAGTTTCATACACAATCCTTCCAGACACTGAAAATAATCAGATATAAAGCATATTTTTGCTTCATAATTTGCTGCTGGGCCAGCAGCCACAGTAGTTCTGTTTCAGAAAATGATCAATAGTCGCTGTGGTTTGAGATCCTTACCTATAAGTGTGTTGTCTCATAGAAATTCCTTTGGTCGTTTCCGCCTTGGTAACCTTGGCGACTAAACCGTAGAAAGACAATCATTTTCTTTACATTTCCAATAATTCTCATAATCAATAAAGTTCTTTGCTGGCACAATTGAAGAAAACCTGCACTGGGGAGGAGAAGGAAAATGCTAAGAATATGCTGGTGGAATCCCACGCTGGGGATAGTACACTACAGGCACGAGCCAGAAGGGAGACCATACAGCAGGGGAGGCAACTGCTGGCATAGGTGCCAGAGCGCGGTACGCAAAGGCATTTTGCTTGGTACGCGCGCCTCAGGGTGGACGGTGGGAAGGAGGCAGGGACACAACTGGGATCGAGCCACCCCTGGCTGGCCAACATCTTCCAAGTGGAGGCGCGTGTGTTTTTGGGAGTGTTTTTGGCATTGCCGACCCCTGTTCTACAGTGTGGGACCTCCCTTCTGGGCTCTGCCTGGAGCCGACTGTCCTGGCTTTACCCTTGCTCCTTTTTCCAGACCACCTACACCAAGCCGGGGAAAAAAGGAGCTTCTCTTTAGAAGTCCACAGAGGATACAACGGGGAGATATAAAGGATTTAGAACAAGAAGCCTCTTTAAAGCCCTTTCACTGAAAAGGCTGGCCTCCGTGCTGCAACGGCAGAGGCTGCAACTTGCTCTTGAGCTTCAAAGAGACTAACAAAATAATTTTCCAAGAACAACATCCGACTAGCACGGATTCCAGCTTCCTTAACCCCAGTAACCTTTAGAGGCCGGCAGCTGCGAGCTAAGTGAACAAAACCAGGCAAAGTCTCCACACCTTGAAACCTCTTTTTTTTGGGGGGGTGGGGGGGGCGGCGTTGCTTTTCCAGCTTTGAGACCCCAGTGGCTCCAGCTGCCTCACTTCGCTGCAGCTCCCGGCCCGGGAGACGAGCGCAGGAGCTGCAGCTCGGCCCGGAGCGGGGGGAGGAGGCGGCTTGGGGCGCCGCAGCCCCTCAGCCCCGTGGGCACCCACCCGCACCGCGCGCACCTGGACGGGGCGGCCGCGCCAGGAGGACGTCCCAGGGCACCTGCTGCAACTTCGGGACGGGAAAGGGGCGCTGGGGCGCGGAGCGGGAAGGGGCAGCAGCGGCACCCCCGGCCTGGCCCGGCCGCTTCTTACCTGCGGGGCGGCGCGGTCCGGTCAGCGCTGGGGGCGGCGCTGGCGGCAGCAGCTCCCGCGCGTGC
>NW_017728909.1:52374814-52407169 GCF_001723895.1 Crocodylus porosus
GCCTGCAGGAGCGCCCGCGCGGCTGCTCCGGCCTCCTGGGCCCGAGCTCGTCTCCCCCGGCCGCGCCGCGCCGCGTCGCTGCCGCGCTGATCACGCTGGCTTCTGCCCCCGCCCGGGCGAGGGATGCGGGGCACAGGGGCAGGGCTGCTTCGAAGCGGCGTGACCGATAGGCGCGGGGGTGCAGTGGCGCGTTGAGTGTCGTCCCTGCTCCACCCAGACTTTAAAACCAAGTGCCGGGGGGCAGCAGCATCTCTATCCAGGCAGCAGACAGTCACGGAGCCTTATCATCTCCCTGAGTCCTGCTGAGTTTTCCCCTATCCACAGGTGCTGAAGACACCCTGTCCTTTTTCACCCTCTTGATGTTCCTTTAGTCAAGCCCCCCTTTCCCCTGCAGCCTGTCTCTACTAACCTCTGTCTTCTGTGTCACAGCCCTGCAGACTGGCTTTAGCGCTAGCTACGGACCTTACTTAACTCTGGTGTGATAATATGGACTCAGGTGTAGAAAAGCCTGACCTGAAGTACTGGAGGTAGGGTCAAGACGCTCAGGAAGGCTAGATTTTGTTTTATGAATCTGAGGCATGCATTTAACTATAATGACTGTACAACTAATGACAATATCTTTTGGCTGTTTTGACTCTTTGCCATGTTTGGTGCGCTTTTTTAAAAGCTATATGTAATCTAGCAAATTAGTGCATGTCCCAATAGGTATATTTGGTTTTGCGTTCATCTTAAATGGAATAATATAGGGCTAGCACCCTAATATATTAGTATATGGTATAGATTAGTATATTCATATACTATTATATGGGTAGATCATAAAGAAAAACTGAAAGTTTTATATAACTGGACAAATCAATGCATGGTGTTATATGTGATGGTGTGCCCCACCATCTGTATGCCCCTTTTCAAAAACACAGATTTGACCATGTATACATTATTATAAATATTATATGAAAGGGTGGTATCAGTCCTTCCCAATTTTTGTCTCTGAGGATCCATCACTCTTACCTTTTCTCTGCTCTTCTTAATACTTCACTGACAGTAGAGCTGGCCAGGAATTTTCCAGCAAAAGAATGTGCATCCCTGTTGGAAGATACCAGGTCCTGTGTAGTGCAAACCTGTCTATTTAGTTCTGGTCAAAGCTTCTGGTTTCCTCTAGCAGGGGTTGGCACCTATGGCTCTAGATGCAGGCCACCAAGAAATTGGATCCAGCCTGTGGCAGTCTCCTAAAGCCAGTGGGACAGCTGGGGGTTCATGGAGTTTGCATCACAGTGACCTCAGTGCCCTCATCAACTTTATGCACCCCCACCCATGGGAGACGGCACTGCTGTGGGGGAGCTGTGTGCAGCTAGGGAATTGGTGTAGCCCACTACTTCAGTTACCGCCTTTCTTGTTACTGAATTAACCATTGCTGATTGCTACTGGCCATGACTTGACAGTACAGGTGATTTGTGGTAGCTGCAGTAGCAGGGAGTCAGAGAGTGCCTACATTTAGCAGCTCCTGCGGTAACCCCCAGTCTGCTGGCCAAACCACCACTGTCCCCCAACAAGAATGGCATCTCGCACAGTAGTGGGGAGAAGGGATGAGGCTATGCCTCTGTCAGTAGCATGTCAGTGCGGGTACTTGGTAGGGACTTCCCAGAGACGGAATCAGTAACCCATGGTGATCCTCTTGGATGCAGCAGTCTGATGTTAAAAGGTTGCTAGTCCTTGATCTAGAATCAATATTTTCTCTTAAATGTTTGATGTATTTACTGTAAAAATGTACATAAATTAAAAATCTGCATGAAGCTTATTCCTGCAACACTCGGGGTGTGTCTGCGTGAGGTGCTTTACTGTATAGTAGATCTAATTATTGTGCAGTAGGTATCCATGTCTACACATGCAGATGCTTACTGTGCAGTAATTGGCTCTAACTACCAGCAAATTTGCTACCTGCAAATGTAAATAGCAAATTTACTTAAGATAACTTACCGTGCAATAGCGCACATGTAGACACCCGACTGCAGAGCTTGGACCCATGGCAGGGGGTTGGACTTGATGATCTGCTCAGGTCCCTTACGACCCTACAAACTATGAAACTATGGCCTGGGCCCTGTGATAGCAGAGAGGGGGCTAGGAGCTCCCTGCTGCTGGGGCAGGGGGACATTGTCCCTGCCTGGGCTTTGGTAGCAGAGCCTGTCCTAGCAGCAGGCAGCTCCTGGGGGCAGAGTCAGACAACAATTTTTTGGGGCCCCTTACAAGAAATAGTTTTGGGGCCCCCTGACACAAAGAAGCTGGCAGTGGCGGGGGGGCGAGTGGCCGAAGAAGCCAGCGGCATCAGCGGCAGGTGCTAGGAACAGCAAATCTGTTCCCACATCCCTGCACATGTAGACATGGGCCTGGAGAGTTTTCTCTTGAATAGTTTACTTGCAAGTAAATTACTCCTGGATTATTTGCACATGTAGACATGCCCTCAGAGAATTAATGCCAATGATGTCATGGCACACGTGTATTTCAAATTGTGTTCAGAAATGTCACTCCACCCATGTATTTATTGGGAGAATTTACTTTTACTTTTAAAGAATTGTAAACCAAATGATAGGGTTAGCTATAAAGCAGCAGAATCCCATCCTTTCAGTGGAGCTATGCTGAATTACATCAGTTGAAAATTGGGCTAATGCCATGTATTCATTGTGTTTATCTGTGTCATTCATTCCTGTAAAGCAAGGAATGTTAAGCTTACCCTATGCCCAGAGCAAGATACAGACCACAGTGCTCCTGGCAAGCTGGATCTGTGGCAGCAGCAACAACAAGAATGGTGGGACCGGCAGCAGTGAGGCAAATGGCTGTGGGTCAGGTGGCCACTTGCTATGGTGGAGGCAGCACGAGTGGTGGTGGCCAAACAGCTGCAGGGCAAGTGGAGCTAAGCACAGCCCTTGCTCACCCACCTCCACCCTACACCGCAGCTCCGCTCACACACAGCTGCGGCTGCCAGCACCACTGCACTGCCACCGCTATGCCTTCGGTTCGTGAGTGCGCCACTTCAGTCCGTTCCGGAATTGGTCCCGCCTCCCCTTTTCAGTGCATGCTGCTTTGGTCCGCCCCAGAATTACCTTCTTACTCACTGCTTATTAGTGCTTATTTGCCTGCATTTGTGCTGATGCTCCCCAAGCAGTCACCATTTTATTTCCCCTACATTTAATTTCCCCTACAGTAAATTAATGCTATAACCAGTACTGTGCATTTTGTAACCATGAATATTCCTTTTACGGTCATAACTCAACACAGTCAATTAAATCCTGGGGTTTTTTCATACCTATATCATATAAATAATAAATATAATATATTTATAAAATAGTGTTCCATTAATAGATTGTAAAAGTCCAAATGAAATGAATCTTAACATTACCAGAGCCAAATGTTTCTACATGATGGAGAGGTTTCAGCATCATCAGTTCAAAAAATATTTTAACTTTTCCCAATTGAAAATAAACAATAAAATAGAAATGGACTTGTGAAATGGTTAGATTTCCATAAAGATCAGAAAACTGCCTTCCTTTGTATCATGAGGCATAGTCATTTTCTCAGGATCTGCTGAGCATACATTAGATACTACTTCTCTGTTGCAGTATTAGGGCATTAGCAGTGCTGTCCCCTCCTTGGCTTTTGCCTCTGGCAGGTTACAGGATGTTCTTGGTGTTTTGGGTATTTTACCTGTTAGCTGCATGTAAAGATTTGGGGGGATTTCTTGCATTTTCAGGATTCTAACTCAATTGCTGTCCTGTGTTCTACGTCCCCTCACCCCTATGGCTCATAAACTTGTGAACAAACACCGCTTCTTTTACCTACAGTCTTTGAAACTGTTTTTACAAGCAGTTTAGTTACATACATCTTTGTGCAGAGATAGGTCAGACTAGGAAGGATCTCTCTTGCTGAGGATGTAGCTCCCCTGAGTGGTAGTGCCAGCCCCAGGCCCTGCACCTGCCTGGCTTTTGGGAGCTAGGAGGCACCTGGTGTTGGGGCTGGAGAGTGGAGCAGTTCCCAGGTGCCAGCCCCCGCCCCTTGCTCGCCTTGGGGAGTGAGGGGGCACTCTGCCCCAGCCTCAGCCCTAGCCCCTGTCTCCGCCCACACCTCGGGGATAAGTATAAGTGGATCCATGGAAGAATGCCTGTTTTTATATAACTTTATCCCCTCCAGGAGGCTTATCTACATCCAGCTCCTCTAGGGCAGGTGCACGGCATTAAAAAGTTAGTGCACAGCAAGATTTTAAATTGCGCATGGCCGTGCACACACACAGCTTAGAGGGAACCTTGCAACGGGCCACAGGTAAGTGGTGCAAGGTGTAGCAGCAGTGGTGCAGCGGTGGTGGCGGCTGCCACGTGCGAACTCCCCCTGTCCCTTGGCATGCGTGGCACGTGTGTGGCCTGCAAAGGGACGCTCCAGCCCTCAACCCCCCCCACCCGGCTTCTGGGAGCGGGCACAGAATGAGCTGAGGTGGGGGGCTGGCAGTGCCCCTTGCCCCTCTGTGGTTTTCTGTTTTTCCTGTGGGAAATGGAAAACCCGGATCCCTGGTTATGAGAGACATGCTTCCTTATAAATATGTAACATGCTGCAACATGTTACTATTGCTCAGACCAGCATTAAACTTCCCATGAAAAAAATTACTTTGCAGAAAAGGGAATACCAGTGTTTAGTTAGTGAAGGAGTCAACTGCAGCTCAGCACAAGAATGATAAAGTTGAGGATATACAAAATAGAGTCTTATTTCCTGTTATTGTTTGGCTTAAGCAGCAGTTTCTCTTCTTTGATGCTATAGCTTAGTATAAGTGGATCCATGGAAGAATGCCTGTTTTTATATAACTTTATCTCCTCCAGGAGGCTTATCTGCAGGATAACTGGGCCCTATGGCTGCAGGGGAAGAATAAACATTAAGAGCATATGAACTTCTAGGCTAAGTAGAGACAGTCAAAAAGCCCGAGGCTGAATCGAATCAATCTTTGCAGGTAGTTTAAACTGCATAAATTGAACTGAGAAGCAAGTGAACAGAGATTCACTTTTGATTCCAGAAATACAGCCACATGCCTGCAGAGCCTCAGGCCAGAAGCTCAGAGGTGCTAGAACTGGCACCTCAGCCTGCTGGCCACTGCAAAACAGAAGGGAGGGAAGCTGGGAGAGAAGCCTTCCAAGGTTTTCCCCCTTCTGTGCTTGAGTGGAGAGGGGAGATGTAGCCAGGCCCTGAGTATGATGGGGCGGGGTTTAAACTCCCACCCTGGCCTTCACTGACCCAACCAGGGTCTTCCTGGCTGGGGGAGGGAGGAGGAGCAACCCCTCTCAGGCTTTTTCCCTGCTCCTGGAGGGCCCAGGGCCAGCATGCTGAGGTGGATGGGAGGATGAGGGAGGTTTAAACCTCTACCCTGGCCTGCACAGGACCCCAACTGGGGTTTGCCTGGCCAGGAGAGGGAAACAGCCCCTCAGGCTTTCCTCCTCACTTCCCACTTGAGCGGAGAATGACGGGGAGCATGACCAGGTCCTAGGCTGGCAAGTTGAGGCAGGGAGGAGCGGGGTTTAAACTCCCTCCCTGGCCCACATGAGACCCCAGCTGGGATCTGCCTGGCAGGAGGAGAAGGGGAAGCAGCTGCTCCCATGTTTCCAGGCCCTTCGCTGCCTCAGCGTGCCAGCTCAGGCCAGGGCCTGGCCATGCCCCTCACTCTCCACTTCACCAGAGACTGGGGAAAAGCCTGGGAGGAGCTGTCTCCCCCGGGCCAAGCAAAACCTGGCTGGGGTCCTGTGCAGGCTAGGAAGTAGGTTTAACCCCACCCCCCCACCGCCTTAGTCTGTCATGCCCCCACTCTCCACTGGTGCAGGGAGCAGGGGGGAAAAGCCTGGGAGAGGCTGCTTCCCCCAACCAGGCAGGCGGGTCTGGAGCCAGGCTTCCCCCCACCCTGTTCTCAGCCAGCTGGAGAAGTGATAGTCCTCTGGCTAGGGAGCAGAAGAGTGGGGCCAATCCTGCTCTACTGAAGCAGACAGCACAGCTCGGGGATGCAAAGCATCCTGGGATACTGGGGGACTATGAGTTAACTTGAACTGAGAGGGAATCTGTGACAGAAATTCCATAAACTAGTTTGACCTAAATCAATTCAGTCTGATCTGATTTATCCAACCAGGTTTATCTTAAACCAGTTTCAGCCATTTTGAAAGCAGTTTACTTGCACTTAACTTCTTTTCTGTTACTGGTTTAAACCGGTTTCTAACCACTTAAACTGCTTTGTGTGTAACTTATGGCCCCAGCCTTAAGGATCAAATGCTGTTTTCATGTGAATCACCTTCATAACACAAAAATTAAAAACACAGAAAACCACTGACCTACTTCATTGACAAGAGTGGTTAGTTAATAATGGTTTATTTTTCATAAAGATTGCCATTGGGTATCACAATGCATTAAGTTTAACTGATGAAGAAAAATCCTTTGCATTGAATTTGGTAAAACAAGTGAGGCACACCAGCCTTTGGCTTCTTTACTATTCATTCCATCCAGGAAGAGCACACACCAACTGCAGACACTTCCTCGGCCTGACAAAGGGTGGCTGTGCTGGGAAGCTTGCAAAGAAGAATTTGTCCAACTATTTGAGTTGGTCTAATAAAACATATCAAATTTACCCAAAGAACCTTGTCTGCCTATGTCCTTAGCCAGCATGGCTACAACCTATAACCCTAAAACAAGTGATAGACTTCTCAATTCCAAACTTTCTACCCTGATTTTTACATTAAAGATTTTTCATGGAGCCTGCCTTTTCAAACCAGACTTCATCAAGCAAAGTACGTAAGCAGGTGCTTAATTCTCTCTCTGTTCAGCAAAGTGCTTAGTATGGCTTAAGAAAACATCTTTCTTTAGTATGTGCTGGAGTGCATTCCTAAACGTTAAGCATACCCTGAAGTTCCATTTAGTCATGGAACATACTGATTAAAAAACTTTAGTGGTTTGCTTTTTCACCCTTTTTTGCAAACCTTCTGGTATTAGTTGTCTTGCTAGCACCATTATTAGTCTTTGAAATTTAATTTTTAACCTGTTTAGAACACTTTGTTCCTAGGAAAGCATGAATAAGGGGGATTAAATTATATCTGTACTACACTTCTCTTGGTGACTGGTAATTATACTGTCATTCACTGTGCTATGCTATTCATTGCACTTAGCTGCACAGAGCTGAGGAAAAAACATGACACTTTCCCCCACTATTAGAACACAATGAAAAGCTATGGCTTCTTGCAGCATCATGAAATAGAGGAGTAAACAAAGTGTGGAAAAGTTATATCTGGGACAAGCTATTTTCTCCTTCAAGCAACAATGTAGAAGTGTCCTGGTATTCCACTTGAGGGAATAGGAAAGTCATGGAGCTGTTTAACATTACTAAATGTAACCGAGTGGAATCCTGCCTAGGTGGACTAGACAATTGTGTTTCTGTTACTCTGGAGAAAACAGCAAAATGCAGCTATGAGTAAAAATTTGAAGAAATCTCCATGTAGATTTTAAGAAGTATAACCTTTACAAGAGACAGGCAATCATGTTCTTTATTTTTTGCAACTTGAGACAACTTGAAAAGGATTGATTTTAGAATATGTTCAACACTAACCCTCTGAACACAAGGAACCTGCTAAATAATTTATATAGACTTTTTATGTGAACAGATGCATACGTATCCATGCATCTTTTTTGAAAAATGTAGGAACTAAATGTATAGTGAACTAGTGTGCCTGCCATTTTTCTTTAGATTTGTCAACTTCCTTTAGATTGTGCCATTTTCTAGTACCAACAAATACAGGTATTAGATTAATGGCACTACTGCACTGTAGTGCACATGTAGATGCTGACCAGGGGCAATTTGCTCCCAGTCAACCTAGGTAGCAAGGGGCCAAAGGGGGTGGGGGAGTGCTGTCCACAGCTCTGGTGCTGCTCAGCTCCCAGCTCCCCCTAGGAGCAGGAAGCTGAGCAGCGCTGGGAGCAGGGACAGAGCACTCCCCCATCTTGGAGCTGCTCAGCTCCTGGCTTGCCACAGGGATGGATGGGTAGCAGGAGCTGACTGGGGCATGTGCCGCATGGGCAGCAGCAGGGCTGAGGGGATAGAGAGCTCCCCATCAGCCCTGCAGTGCATGCCCCAGTTGGCTCCTGCTCCTGGCTTGTACCTGTGGGGAGCCAGGAGTTGAGCAGCACTGGGACTAGGGGAAGCACTGGGATCCAGGGAAGAATTGGGGGTAACAGTGCCAGGGACTGGCCCTACTTCCCGTTTGTGTTTCCCCACCCTGGTCCAGGTGCTGCTTTCCCCTGGTCCAGGTGCTGTCTCCCTGCCGAGTCCCTGGCCTGCTTCCCTTGCATCTCCCTTCTGGTCCTGGTGCTGCTTCCCCTCTGCATCTGCCCCCATCTCAATGCTGCTTATCCCTATCCTTGGACATGGGGCATTGCCCCAAGCCAACACTGCTGAATTGGGTGTCAATCCCAAGCTGCACACGGCTGGGAGCTGTCCCCGACTTCCAGACAGCTGGCCCCTGCTCCCTGTAGCTCAGGCCTGACCCTGATTTTCCCTGGCAGCCCAGGGCTGGCACCCGGGGGAGCCTAGAGGTGCCCCTGGCTGCTGCACGGGGCCAGAGCAGGGCACGGGGGCAGGAGCAGTCCTGGACTAAACTGCTCCCATGGGCCACGTCCAGATGAGCACAGACATTTTGTTCCCTGGGGACCAATAGCAGAAGCACACCTTGTGCCACAGCTACTTGTTCCCAGGGAATGCCATGCATGCTTTGGCATGCAAGTTACCCCAGGAGTGGTAGGGGAGGCTGGGACCAGCTCTGCGCTGGCCTCAGCAGCCTTACCTGGGGCCTTGGGGGGCTCCTGGGGCTGCAGCAATGGCCGCACAGAGCCTGACTGGCAGTTGCAGTGCTGCTATGGGTTTTTTTCCCATGGGTTTTTTTGACCCCTGGATATCCATGAGTCAAAAAAAATCCATGGAAAAAAAATGGAGCAGCACATGCACAGGCAGCACACACTTGCAGCACAGAGAACAGCTGACTGTGCAGTATGTGGCACTGCAGACATGTTTCCAGCACCACATACCACACGCCCATGCACATCTAAACAAAACCATGCCGAGCAAATTTGCTCCTAACGGGGGCGTACATGTAGAAATGCATCCAGGAGCACTTTAATGACCTTGAATTTTCTTTGCAGAAAATTCAGGCTAATGAATTGCACATGTAGACTCACTCACTGAGTTTCATCATAATCCCTCAAAGACCTATTCTATTTATTGTAGGGTATTTATTTTATTTTCAATTTTTATTCATGAATAGAGAAGTGGGGACTAGAGTTAAACCAAATGCTACTAATAGTAACATTTTGGGACAACTTTCATTTATGTAATTATGCGATACAATTTTCACTTTTATCTATACGTTGGCAGGATGATACAAGGTATTCTTATCACAAATATTTGAAGTTCTATATCTTATAAGAAATATAGTTTACCACCAAACATACCATGGGTCACACTGGTTCTTGCATGTATGTAAATTCCTAGCAGAGTATCATATTTAATTGGTATGTCCTCAGACTGCTTAGGCCAGTGGTTCTTAACCTTTCTAGACTTGTAGTGTCCTCCGTAACTTTTGTGAATTGAATGGCACTCACAATTTCAAAAACTAATTTATATATTACAGTGCTTACTTCCTTGCAGAGGGGCTGGATAGTGGGGATGGGAGATTGGCTAGTCAGGGACAAGCCTGAGCCTGCAGTTATCTGCTTATCTACTCACACCTTGCAATACCCATCTCAAGATCTGGCAGGTCCCTCAGGGTGCCATGGCACCCTGGTGGAAAGTCACTGGATTAGGCAGTACTGGCAGTACTTTTTGGGTCGATACCAATGCCAATACCAATTAGGCAGTACTTTTTGGGTCGATACCAATGGCAGTCACTGGATTAGGCAGAGGGATGAAACTAAGATTAAAAAATCTTTTGGAAGATTTGTATTTTGAAGACTGACTCAGAATAATTACCTGTTGGGTCAGAAGAGAAAAATTACAGGCTACAAGGAATATGGCCTTAAGATGAACAGAAAAAGCCATGAAAGATATAGTTCATATTGGTGAAGCAGAATGCAGGAGAGCAAAGAAAAAGGAAATTCAACAGAGCCAAGCAGGATATTAATGGCTAGCTTCCCCTGATACAAAGTGAAGAGAAGGGCAGTGAGGGAAGGGTAGTTCTGGGTGCAGTCAGATTACTGGGTCAGATTTTAAAAAAAGGTTTTAAAGAGGTGAAAGTGAGAAGCAACACTGGTAAAGGCAGTAGCAGTAAATAAATACATTTATAGTGTATTTCATTTGCAGTGACTTTCAAGGCTGAAGGATGGTTAAGTTTCTGGTGACTTTTACTATTAACATTTGTCCCAAAATAATCAAATATGCTAATTTAAGTCACCCTGCTCCCCTAATTCAAGCAACATCAGGCA
Source organism: Crocodylus porosus (assembly GCF_001723895.1). Lineage (NCBI taxonomy): Eukaryota > Metazoa > Chordata > Crocodylia > Crocodylidae > Crocodylus > Crocodylus porosus. The sequence continues at coordinate 52,385,288 of NW_017728909.1, forward strand.
GCAATTATTTGAGGTTCTACTTAGCCTCACAGTGAAAGTGTATTATATAAAGAAACGGCACTTGTACCAATTTGAAATGAGCAAGGCAGATATAAGATATATTATTAAAGTTCAGTTCACCAAAGGGACACATTTTCATAAACCATGTATAACCCCTCTCTGTCCCACAAGGGTCATTAAAGAAATAAGATCAAAGATGTTTTTCTTCTTCTTTGCATGGCATCAGATATCAACTTCCAGATTTGTGAGCCACTGTCTGGTATTATTGTTCAATGTGCGGATTCCATCTGTCCCATCTGGGCACTTATAAAAAATACAACTTTCGATTAAGTGCTGTGCTGTTTGTTGGATACTGTATTCACGCAGGGGGCTGTCCAAGATGTTCATCTTGCAAAATATTTTGAAGCATCCATATCCACATCTCAGTCTGTTCAGCTTGACTCATGCTTCTCTGTCAAGGTCATACCCAATGGGGAGACTGTTTGGTGTAGGGATAGGTGTGACTTTTCCCAGTGGTTGGTCCACTCCATTGCTGACCATAAATTTGGCTCAGCATTCCCAGTCTTTTCCAGAAGCTAGTGGGCTTCATGTATAAATGGTTTGCGACTTTTAAGCCTCCACCTATTCCAGTCATCAGTTAACAGTTGATGGAGCAGGTGATTTTTGTCATCTCTTGCCTCTATGGCTAATAGTGATGTTAGGGTCTGTCTTCTTAAGTCACTTGGTCTAATGCCTAAGAGTACTCTGTGTGTGTGTGTGTGTGTGTGTGTGTGTGTGTGTGTGTGTGTGTGTGTGTGTGTGTGTGTGTGTGTAAGTTATGCAGCCTGGTATGAGTCTCAGTGCACTGTTAAGTATAGGGGTGATAGGGGTGTACCAATAAAGATTTTTTGGGTCGATACCAATGGCAGATTATTAATTAGCCATACTGGCCGATACCAATCCAATTGCTGATATGCAGCCCAGAAGCTTGGAGGGTAGCATTGGGGGAGGGAGGTGTGGGGGAGGGAAGGGGCAGATTGAGGCCCTTGCAGTGAGAGAGGGGGTGGGGCAGGGCAGGGTGTGGGACAGACCCATGAGAGGCTCATTCATGGGACACAGGGAGGGGGGAAGCAGTTCCTGCCATTAGGTGCACCCTCAGGGGAGCCATAGGGGGCATGTGCCCCCCAATCTGTATGTGTGGGGCAAGGGTGGGCTGCTACTACAGGCTGGAGCTGGGCTCTTCCCAGTGGGGAGTACTGGGCCAGGGCTACAGCCACCTCAAAATTCACTGTAAGCCCACCTTCCCAGCACTGCAGCTGCCTGCTCCAAGCACAACCCTGGCCTAACCCCCCACCAGGAAAAGCCCAGCTCAATTTTTAAGCCAAGGTGGAGGGTTTCAGTCCAACCACCCCACCTTCCAGTGGCAAACCCCAGCCTGAGCTCGCTCCCCTCCCTTCTCCCTCTCCCATTCTGAAGACAGTACTGGGGGCAGGACTTGGTTACATCAGCTTGGCCCTGCTTCTGGCAGGGACTGACAGAAGTTAATGAAGGAGCTCCACTCCAAAGCACCTTCATTTGAACCCTCATATAACGAGGGTTCTGATTGTCACATGATCGGGTACTTTTAAAGCACTCTGCAGCTGTTCACTTCTGTCAGGGCATGGCTGTAGAGCACTTCAGGGGGCCAGGTGTGCAACAAAACATCCCTTCCGTCAGCATCCCAGATGACCTGCTGAGGTCCCTTACAGCCCTATGTTTCTATGATTCTATGGAACAGCAGTCAGGATTTATAGTCTTCATTTAGATTACAATTACAATTGAGCTCTGCAACACAACTTTAACATGGTAGAGCTGCTAACACACCCTATTTTAGAAATTTTCAGTAAAATGCATCAATGACCCTAGAATGTTAAAGCATAATGCTGTTGTCTGGCTCTATTTATTTGGTACAGTAAGCAAAAGCTCATTATTTGGTTGTTTATTCAGGACTTCTTTCTATGCCAAATAAATGATGAGCCTAAAACTGGTCAAACAAACTCAAAATTAACTTATAAATGAAAACAAAGTACAAAAACATAACACTTGATGTTAAACTCACTCCCACATCTATTAAAATGGAACATTTGTTGTAGACTAAGGAAAGTTTATGTCAGGTCTGTCCAACTGCTAAGTTGCTATAAGGCTATACTGGAAAAAAATCACAGGCTCCCTGGGCTACACAACATATGGACACCCTCCCAGCTGCACCATGCACCCAGGCCTCATCCTCAGCTCCCCAGCCACAGGCTCCCCTAATGTACAACCCTGCGTGACTATCCTCGCCCACAAGCTCCCATAGCATAATGGATTCTGCCATGCCCCACCACTCAACTCCCTGAGGCCTGCGGGGGCAGGAAGTAAAAGCCAGAGGAGGGAAGAGAAGCTTGGAGACCTTGGCTGCTGGAGCAATGCTGGTGGGACCAGTGGCTGGGTAGGAACCTGGGGACTGCAAATTAACCATTTGCAGGTTGCATGCAACCCGTAAGTCACCAGATGTACAGTCCTGGTCTATGTAAACAAAAGTAAACTCTCACTGCAGTTTCTACAAGAAAAAAAAAAGGATCAAAAAGCTTTACCTGAGAACCAAGTCAATGGAAAAGTTGAATTTCCTTGCAAATTCGCTTACGATCCAGCACTTTTCATCAAAGCTAAAAGTTAGCAAATGAATAAAAACTGAATGATTGGAGGTCTGCTACATTTTCAATTAAAGGCATGAAGGGTGTGAAAACATCTATAAATATTATGTATGGCCTTTTGCATAAAAGGCATGGGAAAGAGGATGTGAACTCACAATTCCCTGAAATGTTTATGTTGATGGGGGAGGTTGGAGGGAATAGAAAGGACAGTGATTTTTTACTCAATTATTCAAGGGCTCCAGCCTGTCAATTTATGAATCTGGGAAGGAAGGGGGGGGGAAGAGGGGTGGGATACAGGGTGGGGCCAGAGGCCAATTATGCAAAAACTTTGTCTCCTGGGACTGCTCAACCTCAAGCTTCCTGGCTTTATTTCAGCATGGCTCTTTAGGCATGCTCAAGGTTTTCTCAGATTATACACCTATAAGGCAGGAGAGGGGCCACTACCCGTCATCATGCCTTTAAGTTACATATAGGCTGACTGGTTGATCTTCGGAATGACAGTTTTCATTGAATGGGAGTTAAGGGCACTTGAATTTTGCAAGAAGTACTTACCACATTGAAGGATTGGGGCCCACATACTTATATTCAAATCTGCAACTAATGGTCTAATTTTTAAGAGGTTGAGTACTTACTGAAGTGATTAAAAGGCAGCAAATTGTAAGACCTCAGTATATTTCTGGACTAAGCTAAAGAGCAGTCCTCAATTTTTAACAAGGCATTGAAATTGTACTTTTGAAAAAACAGCTTATTTAATTTTTGTCTATTCTTATGCATAGAAATAACTTTCTGGGGATATCTCAGAAAAGATGCTGTAAAAGCAACTTTTACTGTAACTTGACTTTTGATTGTCACGTTTACAGTTTTGAAATGTACGATTAAACTTGTATTTTTGACAGGTTCTTCTCAACAATTAGACATACATAATTTACACAAAAAATTCTCTTTTATGTAATTTTAACCCAGTATCTCAATACTAAGGCTAGGGACAGACATTACACATAAACTGGTTTAAGTGATCCGACACTGGTTTAAATCTGTAACAGAACAGATGTTCAGTGCGCATATATCAGTTTGAAAATGGCTGAAACCAGTTTGAGAAAACCTGGTTGAATGTAGTATCAGACATAACTAATTTGGGTCAAACCGGTTTATGCAATGTCTGTCCCAAACCCCTTGCTGGTTTAAGTTAAACCAGACTCCCCACATCCTGGCATGCTCTTTGGGCTGGGCTGGGCAGGGCTCTCTGGTCCATAGCAGGCTTGGCCCCTCCCCTCTGTTCCCTGGCTGCAGCTCAGCGGAGACTGCAGGTGTCTGCCTGGCTTCCTTCTACTCACCTCACCACTTCCTGCTCAGCAGGAATTGACCCCTTCCCTCTGCCTTACACAGACAACTCTGAACATTAGCTAGCAGACCACATGCTGGCTATGGTCCGTGTGGCAGATGGGACAAAGGCAGAATCAACAGGTAGTTGGTAATGTCCTTCTGTTGTTTTCTTAATGGGATGATAAACACAGTGTTACCAATTCCCTGCTGGGCTGGTTGGAGGGGGGGAGGGGGGGAGACCCCTCCCAAATCAGAGTACTCTGCCAGGGCCTGGCCACACCCCCCTCTGCTCAGCACTTGAGAAGGGAAGAGAGGGCTGCTTTAGTACCCCCTGGCTTATAGCCTGAGCCACTGCAGGCATGTGCCTGCATTTCTGGGATGTCTGTTCAGTTACAAACTGGCTTAGCCTAGCCAGGTTAGAATAACCTGCAAAGATTGAGTCAATTCAGGCTCAGGCTTTTTGAATGTCTGTCCCTAGCCTACAGGAAGAGTGTAATGGAGCCACAATGCATCCAATTTATGCAAATTATACCCAAATACACAAAACAAGACTGTTATTTACTGAAATGTTGGTGATTATGTAAACCAAAACAATGAAAAGAATGGGTTTATGTATTTGTGGAATTTATATATAATCTAATGTATATAATCTGTGTGTCATATTTCCTCATTTTATGTTTATATGGCCACCACTTCTATAAACATTAACAGGGAATTCATAATAATAGTAAACTGAAGACATTATCACTGATCACAGATGAGGATTGATGCCACCTCTCATCACCAAGAAAGGTCTGGAAGTTTAAAAACAATGAAAATAATCTAGCTCTTCCTAATGCATTTTATACTAGAATTTCCAATACAATGATACTGTATGCAAATTAGTTTATGGGTTAGTTGCCAATCCTGTCATTTATTGAATACAACTATTCTTTTCATACTCAAAACATGTCAGTGCTGTTCTTCTAGGGAACATTTACCTATCTTACACATTTGTTTGTAAACTTGGAAAACAGGAGTCTCAAAAATTCATGCCTGAATCCAGTAAGCATGAGTTCTCAGCATGCTTCATAGTAAACTTGAAGGAATGTACACACTACTTGGAACTAAAGTAAAAAACACAAATGTTTTCACTAAAGCCTTAATTCTGTCCGAGGTCCACTGAATTCTTTCTGTTGACTTTAGTGTTTGGGATCTGGCTTTTTGAGCTCCATACTTTCTTCACATAAAACTTCCACTAACTTTAGAGCAAAGAGGCCTGAACCAGTGACCTTGTTTCTTTTTTGCAAAACCCTTACCTACAGTATATCTCTTAGGATAAAATCATCTAATACATTAGTATGACTGTTTTCTATGATAAAATTTGATGGCAGAGATGTCTAAGGGTTTTCCAATTTGAACAGTTTCCAAAAGGACTAGGCTGATGGTATCTACATAAAATATAATTCTACCCAAGAAGTTTTTAAATAGAAGAAGAAAGTTTTTAAATAGCTATATTCTACAATAAGAATAATAATTTAGCCCATGTCCATTAAAAAAGTTAATGTTTACTCTTTATTTACCGCATATGAGAAGGTGATATATTTCTGCATTTTATTCCTCATCAAAACTGCAGGAAAAATGTGCAATTTCTCTAGTAATTATGCAATCAGTATAAGTGATCTTCATGGATAATGTAAGCCCATTTATATTAGTATAAAGAATTTCATAATAACTGTGTCTAGACAGTTTTTTCATATACTTCAAATTTGTAATGGATGCCATTCTCCTCCTGGACATCAGCTGGGACACCTGGGAATCTGAGAAGGAAAAAAAAAACAAACCTAAAATGAACAACACATCACTACAAATTATCTACAACTGATCTAATCAGGTGGAAAACTGGCAAAAGGAAACCAAAATGCTATAACATGAAACTACTGATTACAGGTTAATTTTTACTAAGTGTATGCTAAACATGGACAGCAGTTAATGTAGGTCTCTATCAAGAAAAACTATGGCAGGAGGAGTCAAATCAATAAAAGACAACAATATTAACTACAGATTTGAAAAAAACAATCCAATTAAAAAAATGCAAAGTGCTAATAATATATTTATAACATAGAGATGATATACTGATATGGATCATTTAAATTTATTCAGTGCCAGAAACAGGTGCAATGTAAAGATGTCCTACAGGTTTTACTAGAAGAATGTTGCAGTCTTTCGAACAACTCTCCTTTTATCCAGTTATAGCAAAATTTCTTCAATATGAAATAATTAGTCATCTTAAATCTCTAGTTTTTCACGAACTGATTAAAGGGTATCTATTTAAGTAAAGCTAATTTCCTAGAAAAGTAGAACAAAAATGAACTAGCCAATAACATTTAAAAACATGCAATTAGCTTGATAAAGGAACTGCATTTCACTGGAAGACAAACAAATCTCTTATATGAATATCAGGCAAGTGTCTAAGTTGATTAACTGCATAATATGATGCTGCTCCCAATGTTTTGCTTACTACTTACATTACAACAAACAGTGGTTATCTGCATATTGGTTAAGTACATAAACTGCTTAAGTGCATAGGAACTTTCTAGCTCTACTGTCCACATTGTAAGGTAACTATACTCTATTTAACTGTATAATTATTGGTGGAACTGACCAGCAGTCATTAATTTCAAGAGTGCAGCCATAAACCTGACATACTGCTGCACAATGAAGTGAAGTGAATGGAGTCATTAAAGCAGGAATTGTAGTGCTGCAATTCTTCTTTCAGGTTCTGTGGTCAGTTGCTGAACTTAAAATGACCAAGCAGCATTTGCATGTTGATTTTTTGAGCTTGGCAGTGGTCAGAAGTTTAGATTTCTTACTGCAGTTTGTTTTCTTGCACAAGGTCTAAGCATGTGTGTAAACACTGATGTTAACAGAGCATATAAAAGTAGCAATTCCCTCTCACTTCTCCCCCCTCCCCCCCCAAAAAAGTGTCAGAAGATCAGGACTGTAGACGAAGACGTAGTACAAAAGCCTTCTGACTTAATTTAACTAAACTTGTTGCTGTTAATGCTTCATTACAGTTAGCACAGGGTTTAGGTTTGGCAGATTTCAAGGCAATAAATGGATTACTTGCAAGGTGGAAAGAACATAAATACTATTAAACTCAAGAAGCAACGTGGGAAAAGGCAAGATGCTAACGACTTCGCTGCTGATAGATAGATCACTGATGTTCACCCAGATCTCACTAAGGATTATAATTCTTCTAACATTTCTAATATTGATGAAACTGGTAATAGGAAATTAGTCCTACCCAGAACCTAGACCTACCGTATTTACTCAAATCTAAGACAAGGTGTTTTCTCCAATTAGCACAGGGAAAAAAGCCTCCTGTCTAAGATTCGGAGACAAAACAGAGGGGGCCAGGACTGCAGCGCTGACTATGGCCATGAACCTGGGCTGGGGCCAGAGTCAGACCTAGAGCAGCTGCTAGTTCCCCACCTCTGCTTGCCCTTGCAGCTTCAGCTCTGCCTCCTCCTGCCTTCACTGTCACTTGCAGCTTGGCTCTGGCTCAGGCTGCATTCCCTCTCAGGCACAGAGTACAGAGAAACACCGTTCCCTGCCTGGCCAATCAGCAGCACTGCTGCTGCTGCAAGGCCTGGCAAAGGCTCCATTTCCATGTGCTGTGTTCTATGACCCAGGAACGAATAGAGCCCAAGCAGCATCTAACGGAGGGGAGGAAAAAACTGTGGAGAGTGGGGACGGGATGGGGGTGCAGGTGGAAGATGGGGGTGGGGCCAGGAAGGCTGCAGGGAGAAGAAGTGGGGAGGTGGGGCAGAGGGCAAGGGGGCTGCCTGACACCCCACCCCCATCTTCTCCCAGCCATTGCTTTCCCCGCTACAGCAATGGGGCAGGGGGAGGGGTGAATTTAAGACAACTCTTTGGTAATTAGATTTTATACATTGTAAGTTAGATTTATAAATCTTTCATATATAGACTCTAATTCTTGGGGGGGGAACTTAAATTCAGGGTTGTCTTAAATTCAAGTAAATATGGTAGCTTCTTCTACAACTGAAACTTTCAGTAATATGCAAATAAATCTTCACATCAAGACTGCCTGTACTATTTCTGTTATTCAGGCCACTATCTGAAGAACCTAAGCTATATTTAGACTTGGCTCATGGTGTTTTTGCTCTCTTTACCTGAGAATCCAGGGCTGGGAGATGGGGGAAAGCATAGTGATAGAAGGTGCTATTAACCTTTTTTCGCTTTCCTAAAGGGCCTGTAAGAAGCCTGTATGTTTCCATACAATCAGCAGTGGAAATTAAGTGCATGTGGATATGGATTAGCATTAAGCTGAGCCAGCACACCTTTGGGTTGTGTCAGCCAGGAGAGTACCTATTGAATCCCAGGTCCGTTTTTATGCTACGCTCTCTCAGCAAGGAAATGTGGTTATCTAAACTACTGCCCATGCATCCCTAGTGTGTGGCAATCCCTGTAGGCATGGGGTGGGGTATATAGTTTATATGTCCTGCCCTACAGAGGGATTAAAAGAGCTCTTTAGTTTAAACGGAGTACTTCTGCCCTCTAAGTTTAAATCTACAGCTCTGTAGGGTTAGCCAAACAGCTCCTTTGTTATAGAATTGGTTTTAATTGTGATTACTACAGCAGTTATGCCACAGCACAATGTGTTACATACAGATCATTGGAGTAGTGCTGGCTAGCAACATTTGGGGAACCAAAATTGTTTTCAGTTTTATTTGTACTTGTTTATAACTGCGTAAGCTCCCTATGCAATGGTTGGTGCTGACAGCCAGAATTTACAGCTCCATTTCAGAATTAAAGTGCTTAAAATCCTTGCTTTAAAATTAAGCACATACTTAAATGCTCTCCTGAATAAGGGCCATATTGCTAAAGAAAACATATTTACCACTTTGCTTTGTAGGCTTATCTGCTCAACTTTGGAAGAAATTCATATTAAAATATAAGGCTTGTTTTTCTGTCAAATGCAGTAAAAATATCCCTCTGGTGCTGCAAATGTTTTACACATGCTCATGCACACGCTTATGAATTTAACTTTACTCATGTGAGCAATCTGACATTTTGGCTTTAGGATTGGATCTTAATTTGTTCTATTACATTGGACAAGTATGTCATTAGTATACTCATTATTTGGAATTAAACTATCTTCCTATGTTGATATGGCACATTATCTCTGGTATTTTTTCACATCAAAACATTTTAATCTTCAAAACTTACAAGGTAATCAGAGCCTAAGTAGGATTTAAAACAATTCACAATTAATTATAAAGTCTTTAATTTTTGAGTGATTTAGAAGTATTGTATTAGCATGCATCTTGATACTTACTCTGGGAGAAGTCTATATTTCTCTAAATCAATCTCTGGAAAAAATGTGTCACTTTCAAACTCATGCAAAATTCTTGTCACAAATAATCGCTGATTAATTGGCTTCTCCATTGCTGCCTTTAAAAACAAAGGATTTAAACTGATTAGTTCCTGTCTTTTAAGACTATCACTATGCAACACTAAGATTATTCTTGTTCATGAAGATTATTAATATACAGTTTGACTGGCAAATATTTCAGTCAAATGTTTAAAAGAATGCCCAAATATCAAGCAACAGATCTTATTTGAAATTCTCCTTTTCAGTGTTCTTTCTTCACATTTTTATCTGTAGTACTTTGCACAGAACATCTACAGTGAAACTTCAGAAAAGAACAGAATTTTAGGGTGACAGTATTTATTATTCCCTGTACTCTTACTAGACCAAATTCAGATCCAATATCTACATGTGAAACAGTCATTATTCTAAGTACTGTAGGTAAAACATAGGACAAGAACCCAGGACACTAGGATTTTATTTCTGACTGCTCAATTTAGAGCTTGACATTACACAAGTCACCTAATTTCTCTACTCCATTCTCATGTATACAGGAATGCTTAGAGTTTTAGTAGCACCTGAAGGTGCTAGAAAAGCACAAACTGTCTGTGGAGATATCTAAGGCTGAAAAGAATCCTTATGATCACTTAGTCTCATCTAGTAATTTTTGTGTGAAGCCCATAAATTCTGCTTTAATTTCAGCATCTTTTTTAGGAAGATACCCAGTCCCTTATTTAAACAAACCTAAGATGAAGGAAAATCCACCATCTCCCTACGTTAGCAATTCTCAGTCAGAATGCTATAGCACCTTGCAGGTCCATGTGATCTTTCTAAGGGTGTTGTGGGATGCCAGGCAATAAGTACAGCTGAGTATGCAAACACCTGCACATGATTCACAAGATAAACTCAGAGATTTCAAACAGGAGTCTGTATTATCAAAAACATTTTCACCTCTTGTGGTCTTTCTGAGGTCTTTGCAACACAGGAATTGCTTAATTATTTTTCCACGGTCAAGAAACAGAGGAAGGCTAACAAGTGGCATTTTCCCCAACGGGTGCCTTGAGTCTAGCCAGGCGTGCTTCGAAACTAAAAAGGTTGAGAACCACTGCTCTAGGTAAATTGCTTTAATGGTTAATTACTCACACTGTTAAACTTTTTAACTTTGCTTCCAGCCTGTACTAGTTATTGCAGTTCCAGAGATCAAGTTGTCAAGACATTTATCATAAGACATAGAGCCACTCTGGTGGTGTTTGATTGCTCTGTGGAGTGAAAATGTGCACTGAATATTAAGTAATAAACTTCAATTTAAAAAAAATGTTTATTGGCTTTTGTAGGACCAAGGCTGCAAAGACCCACTGTATCAAAATCATTGCTAACAAACAAATTAGAGTTACACCAAAGGTGAATTTGGTCCAAGGCTTCTGTAGGGGGAGAGGGGAGGGAATCTTTCAGAATTTCCTGACATTGAAGTACATTGTGAAATGCTACATTGTTGCCTAGATACAGTATACATATCAAAATGTTTACAACTCTTTTCCTTTTCTCCTAATCTACTCAACGAACAATGCTTTTCTCTACAGGTGATTCACCTCACCCCCTACTAACTACTGTTTTGACAATTGCCCATGGTAACCTGTTAATGCAAATTTAATACAATGCACTTAACAGGTGGTGCTGCTGGGAAATCGGAGTTTCTAGAGAAACAGCTCCATCACTAGCAAATGCCTTGAAGTGAAAATGTTCAATCACAAACACTGGCATCCATCAAAATGAACTGGAGTTCTTCTAGCTTTTAAGCAAATATCGATAACTTGGAAAATGAGAAGGAAGAAACAGCACTTAACTTCATGCTTGTGCAAAAGCAAATCTGGTTCACTAACCCATTTTACCTAATTCCATAAACACAGCTGCTTCATTTCACAGATAAAGGAGTCAATCATGTTCCTGTTTAATTGAATGAAAATTTTGCCAATATTTGCAAGAACACTAAAGGCTGAAGATAAATCAGTGCTGCCACTACCCACACCTTCCCCAAGGAACTTTCTACTTTTTTAATGGAAAATAATCACAATTGTGTAGCCTATGGGCCCCTTTGTACACAAAACAAAATTGTCCTTTTGCCCCACTTCAATGGCATTGCTATTTACATGCTTGGTAGCATAGTCTGCTTTAAATGACTTTGTTATGTAGCAAGGTAAAGCCCATCCGAGGTGTTTCAGTTTGCTACATAACAAAGTGCAATAGTGCACAGGGTGCTAGAAGCCGATGTGTTTGGAGATACTTGGGCTTGGCGGGCTTCCAGCGCCCTGTGCATCGTCCCCACCATCAGCACACACAGCCACCCTCCTGCCACCTTGCTGCTCTGCCCCAGGGGCAAGCCAGCTGTTCCCAGGTGGTCCCAGGCAGCAGGGACAGTGCATGGGGTGCTGGAGCTTACCTGCCATTCCTGTGCAGGGGGGAAGTGGTGGGGGGCAAGCTGCTGGTGGGCCAAATCGTCCCTGAGCTGCAGGAGGCCCCAGTGCTTCCCTCTGCGGTGGTGGTGCCCCCAGGCAGCACCCACCCACTGGCACCTGGCCTGGGCAGTCCCAGGGGCTGCTGCCACCATGGAGGGAAGCATCAGGTCCCATGCAGCTCAGGAACTGTGTGATCCAGGGGCAGCTCATGCAGGCAGACTCAACTGAAGAAAAAAAAAGCAATGAACAGCCTGATTTTCCAATCCCCCCCGACTGCCTGCCTGAGCTGTGTAGGCCCCGGTGCTTCCCTTCACGGCTGCAGTGCTGCCCGGGCAGCTCCTGGGTGGGCTGCCAGAGGGTGGGAGCTGCCTGAGAGGTGCCACAGCTGCAGAGGGAAGCACCAGGCCTTGCGCAGCTCAGCCAGGCAGGCAGGGTCTAGGAGGGGGAAAAAAAAAGATCAGGCCCCTCACCGCTTTTTTTTTTTTTTCCTCTCTTCAGTTCAGCCTGCCTGCACGAGCTGCCCCTGGTCACGCAGCCCCTGAGCTGCACAGGTCCCGGTACTTCCCTCCACAATGGCAGCGCCCCCCTGGACCACTTGGGCTGGGTGCCAGCAGGCAGGTGCCACCTGGCGGGGGTGCTACCACTGCAGAGGGAAGCACTGGGGTCCCCTGCAGCTCAGGGACTGCTTGCCCCACTGGCAGCTTGCCCCCCCACCCTCCCAGCCATGGGAAAGGCAGGTAGGCTCTAAGGATCGGGCCCCCTAACCTTGCATACACATGACCCGGGGGGTTTAGTTCTCTAAATTGAAATGGAGAGTTTTAAAAACTAAACCCCTGTCGTGTGTATGACAGAAAACAGCAGGATCACAATACTGCTAGCATATAAAGGATGCTCTCAGAATTAGCCATAAACCTGTCTCTCTCCATGTTTTTAACTAAGCAATTCTCTAAGACAGGTCTTTTAACTGAAAAAGGAGAAGCAGGGATTATAATTTTTAAAGAAGCATTGTATAGCTAGCTATATAAATCTGCTCCCTGATAGGAAAATAGTATGAAGCTTCTGAATGTCTTGGAGGAGTAAATTAAATGGTACAATAACAAATGATGACGTTGAAGTCCTGATTAAGTACTTTGGATTTAATTATGGTAAACCATTTGGCAGTAGCTTCTATACCTGAATTGTAACACCATCACCCTACTGCTCAAAAACTCATCCCAATTAAAACAAAGGAAACCATGAGTATACAGATGTTGAGGCTTTTTATCCCAGAGTAAATGGCTGCTCCAGGAGACAAATAACCCAGGAGTGTTTCTCCTGGGAGAGTGAATAGCTATACATGCTGACAGTGCAGGCTGACCATGGGGATTCTGGGTTAGCCATATGGACTGCTGCCATCTGTTACCAAGCAGATTAAAGGAGCCTGCAGAGCATACTGAGATATGTGTACATATCCCTTGGCTGTAGAATTCTCCCAGATTATTTGAACATGTGTACACAATTCCTTCAAAATTTCACGTCACCTCTAATCCCAGTGTATCATCTTTATGGAGGACAACTGTTAGGAAAAATTAAGAAAAAAAAGTTTTCAAGGTGTGTGTGTGTGTGTGTGTGTGTGTGTATGTATATGTGTGTGTGCAGGTCTGTGTGCATGTACCGCATATATGCATGAAACTACAGGCCTTTATTAGAAGCTGCTAGTGACTGGAATATAGAAATCCAATACTTAAGTAGGCAGGGAAAATAATAACTAGGGGATCATTATAATGTACAAATAAAGAGACAGTGAAAGAGGATTGTCTTCCTTTCCTCCCAGGCTCAAAATTAATGAAATGGGAAACTACAGAAGTTTTATAATTCACTCCTGCACCCCACATTTTTGGAGATAGGTACATTTCTGGCTGAAAGTCCTATTACTGATTTTGACAAAGTCAGGGCAGAGAAAAGCTTTACAGAAACATGCACAGCATTGTTCCCCTCCATCACATCAATTTTCCCCCTTCTAAATTATTAACAGCTGAGGTTAGGTGAAGCTAGACTTGTGTACAACTCCTTTTGCATGGACAGGAATCTTTGCAATCATTTAAAATGTGTACAAATTAACTTGCTGCTTAGTCTGGGCTGAAGGTTTGAAAGATGGAGAAGTGGAGGGAGAGAAGGTTGTAGGGTTAAGAAACAGAAAAAATGAGAGTAGGTAGGTATGGAGGAGGAAGGACCTATAGATTCTTTGTCTAGACCTATAGATACAGGGAAGTGGCCTGGTATGGAAGGTCTACTGAGGTTGATAGGAATTAAGAAGGAAGAACAGAAAGTAGTTTTACCTGTGTTAAACTTCAAATGCTTTACAATTTTTAGATAGAAAACCTGAAATACTTACATATCACTGTGGATAAAAAAGCCTCCCTTCTCCACTACCCTATATCCCACCCACATATACATTGCTCCTGCATTGCGCACTGTCTTATGGACTTGCTGAAACTTCCAGAAAGGGAGTTCAAAACACCATAGCACTCCCCACCTTTGAAAAACGTTAATGTTCAAATTTCCCAGGGATCCAGGAAGTTCACCTGCTGCCATCTAAAAATTATTCATTCTTACCTTCCTGATTTATACCCCCATATAACTAAGTTAGCCTCCTTCCTTTTAACTGGAAATAATGTGGTTGATTGCATATAATTTATAAAAAAGTATGCTGAATTTTCAAATGGAATGAAGTCTCCAGGTACTTGGTGCCATAGAAGATGCTAATCAAATGATTGTTCTTTAACATTCTGAAACATAGGAAACTCAGTGGTATAGCAAATGTAAATATTTACCTATACTGTGCAGCAATTAGCAGGCTTTTTTGTAGCAGTATAGCATATTAGGGTTATTTTACTGGATATGGATCATGCATTATATGGGAAAAATGAGACTTGATACGGACTATCCATTATATGGGAAAGTTATTTCCTAGTAACTTATTTTGATATTATATGATTTATTATTATTGATCATCCACTATATGGGAAATAAGAGGTTATTGTCTTTTAGTACCTTATTTTGTCTTTTGCCTATATTTTAACAAATATTTGGAGAAAGTGTGGTAGAATGATCACTGGCATTGGGAGACTCATTGAATCTCACTGCCAGAAGACAGTTATAAAGACAGTGAGTACATCTATATGTACATATTAATGTGCAGCAATAAACTCTGGAATGTACTGTGCCGGAGTTTATTGCTCCCAGGTGCCACGTTTACACATGTGCCTGGGACCACAGCAGATTGGGTTGGGGAAGAGCAACCCTGGCTGGTAGGGTGTTCGGGGGGGTTCAGTCTGCCAGCCCAGAGCTGCTCTGGCCCAGCTCAATATGATGCGGAGGGGCTGGCACAAGGGTACTTCAGTATGGGACTAGCTGGCAGGCAACCCCTGCACTGAAGCACCTCATGTCCTACCCAGGTGGGGTGACGCAGAGTAAAAAAAATTCCACAGCAGGATAGCACCTGTATTTACAAGTACTAGCTTGCTGCAGAGTTAATTAGTTTACTCCTGCCTACTAGCACTGCATATGTAGATGCAAGACATTTACTATGGAGCCAGTTAGGCAACTCCACAATAAATGTCTTGTCTAGACATGCCCAGTAGGAAGAGATTGGTAGGACATCAAAACAGAAGGATGTTTCAGGTACAACATGTGGTACTCTGTGTGTTTTCGCTAAATTTGTGTGACCCATCTCCAGGCCATCATACTCACCCCACCTGAGTGCACTGCTTACCTCACTGCCCCTTCCTCCTGAACTGCTGTTGTAATTACACAACACACTATTAACTTTAGAGATTAACATTTGTCCTTCTTGGATTAGGTTTATTTGCATTAAGTAAAAAAGTATTCAGGCACTCTCTCCTGCATCAAGATTTTCCAAACCCTGTAAGTCATACCCCCATAACCTCACAGTCCTTCCTCATACCCATTCCACACTACAAATGTTTTGATCTTCAGCAAGGACCAAATCACAGTTCATGCTGCCCAATTCTGTTATCTTTTCAAAGGTCTAGATAGGTGACTCATAGGCTCTGTTCCCAGGTTGCCACAACAGCCACACAGGGTTTCACAGTCATCTTCATACTGGGGTTGTATTTATTTGTGTTCTTCTCCCTTAGGCCATGGGCTGATATCCAACTCTTTTAGCTGCTTGTGAAAGGACACTCTAGAGCATACTGCTCTCCTTGCATGTCTCCTAACAGACTGCCTCTGAAATAGCTCTCAGGAGGCCTGGTTCCAAGTCCAATAACAATCATAATGTGACCAGCACTTCTAGCTCTGGCACTGGACTATGGTTATGCATACAGGACTAGCATCTTGTTACAATCTTTCTCTGCAAAATACAGAATGTGGGAGGTTGAATTTCCTTTAAAATTCTGCAGCAGTTAATACAAAATTAAATGTGGTGAACACTTTCAAAATCTGACACTGAATTCATTGCTGAATCACAGTATTCTAGCAACTTTAGCAACAAATTCCTTAGAAAAGACTAATTTCCATGAGTTGTTGTAAGATCCTTGTTTTTTAGAATGATGTACATATAGCTTCCATTCCCTGATGTTTTACATAATTAGCAGGCAAATACAAAGAAAAGAAAAGAAGCCACCAGAGACACATATTCTTGATTTAGCCTTCCTGCTGCTAGACAACAGTATTGCCCATCCCAAATTTAAAAAAACTAAAGAATAAGCTTAAAAAACAAGATTTGTAAAAACATCAGTAAATGTTGGGTTCTTTTAATCTGCTGCCAAGTTACTGATCTTTAAAGTATATATGGATCACTTTTTCAGGCTGCTGTTCATACCCATGAAGATTTGAAACTTACTTTACTTTAAAAGAATACACAAAAGCCAAGAGTCTTGCATAAGCTCTTGCCTCCAAGAGCAAAATATTAAAGATTGTGAGACTTGTTGAATATTTGTTTGTGAGAACTGGTATCTTTGGAAAATCCTCCCCTGCCAAGCTGCGGAAGCTGAGCTTTGCAGGAGATGAAATTCTGCTTTATCATCTATTGCTGTTGCTCTATCAAGGACAAAAATCAGTGCACAGCACCACATCAGCTGCACAGCAAAAATGCACTAATTGCAGTACATGTGGCCTCCACAGCTAGAATTTTATATCACATAAAAAAGATTCTAGCGACTTTGGCTAGAAACCTGCTCATTCTGCCAATGCAGAAGGCTAGCTATGCTTACTCACTCAATGTTCCCCCCACACACTCTTCAAAGAACAGTCTTCCAAATCATCCTCTCTACTATCTCTGAAAGCATCTTTGAAAAGGAGCTTAAAAAGCAGCAGCCTTTTATAGTCACACAATTTTTGATTGTATCTCTGACTCATACACTAACCTTTTTTCTTCATTTTTTTCCCTAGAGAATGTCAAATCAATGTTTGTTAAAAAGAATAAGGACTGGCAGCTTGGTTAAGATTAGCTTGAACATATCGCTACCTTTCTTTCCCATGTTCAAAAGGTCTTTCTACATTATTTTGAAGTTTGTGTCTCCTTGCTTCTCTAATGAATGTGAAAAACATGCAGTTAATCTAGAAAGTACTCTCAGAGATATGAATATAAACACCTGTAAAAAAATAAAATGCAGTATCTTTTCAAAAGTTAACTCTACTTATCCACTGCAAATACTGTAGACCTGTCACCTAGCCTAGTTTATGCCTGCAATGAAACATTATAGCATTGGTTAAAATGATGAATACATTCCTCTTGTATAAAGACTAGGAGTACATCCTTACAATACTGATTCTTTGTGACACTTGATGCTTCCAGTGAGAAAGCTGCCTTCAACATAAAAGATGTTATAGGGATCACACAATTATGACTCCAGTCCTTTTCATCAGATTACATCTATGGCATCACAAGGCAAAATTGTTTCATCCCCGCTACAAACTCATTCAAACATGTAAGTGAAGCCACAAGGAGAAGTTCTAATATCAACATGAATTCAGATGCCAAATCCTACATCTGCATTACTGACAAGGCAAATAGCTATCCACATGCCTGGAGTTATCAGCACCTGTATACGGTGGCTGGATGAAACTACAGTTGGGCAAGATGAATGAACACATACATGAACAAGAGATCTAAGTGCTGCAAAACAATCTGCCAAAGATGAAATAGTCAGGTTCACAATGGTTCTAAATAAGCACAAGCTATAATAGTCTGTCTACTGAGCAACTTAACAAAATAGTGCTCTGCTTTTTGCACTGGCTCCCCACCGAGCAGATGAAAGCTGGAAGGTCCAGTGCTGCATTCTTAAGTTTGCACTTTGTCCTGTAATACCAGTATTCTACTGGAACAGAGTTAATGAACGTGGGAAACCAAAGCAGTCTCATGACTGAGATGCATTTCACAGACAACCGACTTCTCTACCAAGAGACACATTTAAAGCTTGACTTTTCAAAATAAATCACACAAGAAAAAAAATGTTCACCTACACGTGAAAAAGAGTTTCTTTTACAGTGTTTAACAGACTCAAATACTATGGTGATAAGTGTGGTATAAAACCGTAGGTAGAAGAGGGAAAAGAGATAGTTTAAAATGTTAGAATGCCAGAGAAAATATCAATAAAGCCTGTGACTCAAGTGATTAAGCCTTCCCTCCCACTGAGTGAGAGGGAGAATCCTTACCATATATTCTTAAACTTCAAAATTTTCAAATGTGGCATTTATAACAACAAACAAAGGATTGAGAACCTGCCCCAACCCATGTCTAGATAAGACATGCTCAATTAAGAAGTCAACAGATCATATGCACGAGACCTGCTGCAATATGCAACTGTAAATGAGGGCTTCATAATGCAAGAAAAGGAAAAAAGAGGCAGACCGAACATATCAAACATGTACACAAGTAATATCCAAACAAATTAGTGTTTTTCTGCCGAAAGCTCAAAGTAGAAACTGTTGCCTGCTTTGGCCATTTTCAAGTGTCTTAGGTCAAGCTGCAGAAGTGTGGCTAAGCAGAAGGTCCCAAAACCTACTTCTGAGTGACCGTGGCATGAACCTTTGCAGATGTGACAGCTAGCTTGTCAGCAAAGTAAAAGAAGCCATCCACATGTCTAACTAAACCAGCAGTGAGATACAATTAAACAAAGTCTGAAAAGAGATCGTATAAGGCAAAAGCATACATTAATAATCCAAATACATAATCCCATAGCTTTATGTTAGAATAGTAATTGCTGTGACTGATGTAACCAAATTTATTAGATGTTACTGTGCTATAATATTTATGTTAGTTAAGATACTTAGATCATTTGTAAAAACAAAACAGCCTTTTCAGATAAGACTGTAAAAGGAAGCTAAACAGGACAGCGCTGAACAGCATTCCACAATGTGGAAGGAAAGGAGATAAGAAATCCTCCTTTTTATTTTCCCAAGGATATAGATCTCAAGACTAATTGACACCCTCCAGGTCCACAAGAGATCTTGTTCAGTCCAGATCTAAAAGTTTCAGTGAAACAAAGAAATTTCAATAAAACTAATTAGAGATCATTTATTAGAATATTAGAACCAGCCACCTATAAATATGGGGTATAGGCTGGAGGAGAATTTGGAGAACTCAGCAAATTCAAGAAGACCTACTGACAATCTGCATGCTACCCTCCTCTCACCTCTCAAGTCTCCCCAGCCAGTACGGATGAGAACCTATGTTGTGCTGTCATGGGTAGTCAGATAAACTTTGTTTTTTGTGTTCTGAAGTGCAAGCAAATAAAAGGTTGGGTCTGTACACCTGTTTCTGCCTGTTTTATCAGTAGCCAGCCCACAAGGTTACCTGTAGCTGACCCCCACGCCAGTACATAAGAAACTTTTACTTTCCTTAATTCATGATCTGGTTAAAAAAATCTAAAAAACCTTTGTTACATTTTTTTTCCAATTTTGTTTTCATGAAATTACTATTTTTTTTCAAAATGTAATCAAATGTATTAAAGTGATTCTGTGTTTTAATGTAGGAAACAGCCTTGTCTTTTTTCTAGTGGTTTTATGACAGAAATAGCCTGACAATACAGACATAAAATAAAAAGCTTAAATTTAAATAAGTTTCATTTCAAGTGGCTTTAAAGTAACTTTGTTTTTTCCAAGGTGAAAATTTCTAGCAGGAAGCTATTTGACCTATAGCCCATTTCAATATTGTTGTAAATGGTCCTGTTTGTAAGAGAAGTGGAGGACATGAGTCATAAATTGTTCAAATTTATTTTTAATTTTGTTGCTGGGTGAACCATGTGTTGAGTGAATGGTTTTAATGCTAGGATTTTTGTTGGTTATTTTAAATGGGATTTTTGTATTGAACATTTTGTAAAATGATGATAGCTCATAAGATTTTTTCACCTAGACAAAACTATTCCCACTTTTTAAAAATGGTTTTATGATGGCATTTTTTATGTTTTTGGGGTTTAAGGACTTTCAGTCTCTGAGGTGTTTTAGAAGTAAATGGTTTAAATGAGATGTTTCTAGAACTGATATCACCTAATGTGGATCTAATTCAAACACAATTAGCTGCAAAGCAGGCCTCAGACCTAAATTGCAGACTTTGCTTGCTCAGTCTTGCGCACTAAGCCACTTGTCACAGTTTAAACAGAAGATTTATCCAAGTTAACAGAGAAGCACAGATAAGAAAACAGACTCCAGACCTTTAATGCCTATATATTACACAGAAGAACTGCCTAGGCATGTGGCCAAAATCAGATAGCACAAAAAAACAGGAAGCAGCTTACTGAGACTTTATAATGACAGTGGTAACATGCCAAAAACATGTCCTTGTAAGATATTTTCCTTTTATATTGACAAGACCTCAGGTACAGAAAAGCAAAAAAGCTTTCCTGCTTTGTTTTCCTAGTATTTTCACAGGTCAATCCCATCTAATTTACATAACCAGGTCAATTATCTTGGTCCCAATATTCAGATTAGACAGTACTAGTGAAGACCTCATAATCCAGCTACTATTTTGTACAAATTTACACCTCATTAAACTGGTACACAGAGAACTGGCAGCTTCCAAGCAACAAGACAAACCAATAATTCTAATTTGATAACCAAGTCGTAGGTTCCAACAAATTCCAAAGACTGATAAAGGACAGCACTCCATTTATATGGCAAGGGAGTTGAGGCCAGGTGAATTATTGTGATTGTGTGCTAGCCTTAGGTATTCACACACTGGTCCCCAAATGACCCTTTTCTCCTTGTTGTCTACACAAATTTCCTTGGGTTTCTGACATATGCAAGGGACAAAAAGAGAGCTGAAGAAACCTGAATGTTGATGGTATAAAACACACGCTGGCACAGACAGTTTTGAGGATTTAAAATTCTCATAGCCTAAGCTGTGGCTGCATTAGAGGTCAAGAGAAACTTCCTAGAAGCCTCCAATTAAAAACATCAAAACCTATGCCAAGGTGCTGTCCAAGGTACCACAGGGCTTCCTCAGTTCTAAGCGACTGCATCAGAAGAGCAGCAAGTGCTATGAAGAGTTCTCATCCTACCTTGATGGAAAGGCCGTTCACCTTGTCAAATAGCATGGATCCACTCTACCAATACACATGAAGCAACAGACAATCTACATTCCAAAAGTTAAGCACATTAACTTATCGGGGCATTTTAGGTATCTTATGAGAATCTGGGCATGAGACTTGTGAATCTGACCCACATAAACCCTGTTTTTTGAAAGAGTTGTGAAAAACCTGGTGACACTCTTGTCTATTCAGAGAGGAATCCACAATATAAGTTGAGGCTGTTTCTTACGTTAAAAAACAGAGTTACTTTAATACATTTGATTACATTTTGAAAAAAAATAGTAATTTCATGAAAACAAAATTGAAAAAAAATAATAGAGGTTTGCTTTAGTTTTTTTTTAACCAGATCATGAATTAAGGAATGTAAATGTTTCTGATGTAGTGCGGGGGCAGCTTTGTTACGCACATTACAGGTAACCTTGTGGGTTGGCTACTGATAAAACAGGCAGAAACAGGTGTACAGACCCAACCTTTTATTTGCTTGCACTTCAGAACACAAAAAACAAAGTTTATCTGACTACCCATGACAGCACAACATAGGTTCT
>NW_017728909.1:52407449-52426933 GCF_001723895.1 Crocodylus porosus
AGCTTCCTTTTACATTCTTATCTGAAAAGGCTGTTTTGTTTCTACAAATGATCTAAGTATCTTAACTAACATAAATATTATAGCACAGTAACATCTAATAAATTTGATTACATCAGTCACAACTATTACTATTTTAAGATAAAGCTATGATATAATGTATTTGGATTATTATGGTATATGCTTGCCTTATAATGTCTCTTTTCAGGCTTTGTGCTTTGTTTAATTTTATCTCATTACTAGCTTAGTTAGACATATGGATGTCTTCCTTTACTTTGATGACCAAGCTAGTCATCATCATATCCGCAAAGGTTCATGCTACAGCTATTCAGAATAGGCTTAGAGGCCTTCTGCTTAGCCACATTTCTGCAGCTTGGCCTAGGCTGCCTGAAAATGGCCATGGCTGGCAACAATCAGAATACGTGTTGGATATTTTACAGCGTGGGTAAAGGATTCTGGGTTCACATACCAGAGTGCTGAGGTGTGGGAGAGTCAGCATCCAACTTTAATAAAGAAACCTAGTGAATTCCTCAAAGGCCTTTATGCTTACAGGTCATTTTAGTAAGTAGCAACTCTATTAGAATTAAATCTCTTCAACCACAAGACTTTGTATTAACCAAACAGTTAAAGTTGCAAAATCATAGAATCATAGAAAATTAGGGTTGGAAGAGACCTCAAGAGGTCATCTAATCCAACCTTTCGCTCAAAGCAGGATCATTTCCATTTCCAACTAAATTATTCTGGCCAGGGCTTTGTTGAAGTGGGCCTTAAAAACCTCCAGTGAGGGTGATTTTACCACCTCTCTATGTAACTTGTTCCAGTGATTCACCACCCTCCTAGTGAGAGAGATTTTCCTAATATCCAACTTAATCTCCCTTTCTGCAACTTAAGACTATTGACTATTGCTCCTTGTTCTGTCATCTGCCCAGGCAGATAAAAACTAATGATTTAAAAAAAACAAAAACAGACTGAGATAATATATTCATGTAACCTCTTTAGAAAAGTTTTAGAAATAGGTCATGGACTATATTAGGGCTCCAATATTATGGAGTTCCCAGACGCTCCTCTATAGATTAGTAAAGATTAAAGAAAACCACTCTACCCAATGGAATGTAGTGCTCAGTCTAGAAGATCCCATTAAGCATCTCTGCGATGCTTAATTTCAGTTCCCAAACCGTGGATTTCTCTCCAGAGATAGGATCCTTGTTTACAGCAGTATATGAAGATGACAGGTAAGAGATCTCATACCCATCAGCCCTCTTGTCTCTCTGCAAGTTTGTATACACAGAGTCAATCCTTTACCTTTCTCTAAAAGTGCAAACTTTCAAGAAGTTAAATGATTAAAGGATATCAAACAAGAATTCACTTGCAGAAAACAATAATTAAATTGAGGCTTCCTGACCAGTGATTTAAATCAATTTGATTTAAATCAAATCCACCCTGCATCTGCCATCACTGAGAACAGTCTAGCTCCTTCCTCTTTGAAAACACCCTTCAGGTAGTTAAAGGTTGCTATCAAATCCCCACCTCAGCTTCTCCCCAGAAGTCATGTGCCCCAGCCCCGTAACCATTTCCACTGCCCTCCACTGGACTCTCTCCAATTTGTCCACATCCTTGCTGCAGTGTGGGGCCCAAAACGACACAGTACTCCAGCTGTGGCTTCACCAGTGCAGAACAGAAGGGAGTAATTACTTCTCTTGATCTGCTGGAAATGCTTCTACTAATACAGCTCAGCATGCTGTTAGCTGTCTTGGCAACAAGGGCACACTGTTGACTCCTTGTCGCAGGGCACTGAAGTGCCTGCTTCTAAAGGACAGGTGTGGGTTGCCGGGGCAACTGCAGTCGGTCAGCTGACCAGAAGGGGGCAGGGCCTGGCCTATATAAACAGCCCAGGCTGAGGCCATAGGCAGTTCCCCACTAACAACCATGGGAGAAGGAGCTCTGCTGGAGTAGGCAGCTTGATGGCCTGAATAGCTTCGGCTCGAGAATACTGGGAGGAGAAAGTCCTGGTAGGGATTTGGGGAAGATGAAGAGCATGAGGGTTTAGGGTTTATGTTTTGGCCAGGAGGCCTGAGTTTGAGTTAGGGCTGAACGGCCGATGGTTTTATTTACTGTTACACCGAAGGACTGGGTGAGGCTGTAGGGGTTGGAGGAGGCCTCATAGGAGCTCCCCAGTAGTGTGTGTGTGGGGGGGGTTCCCGGTGCCGGAGGTGGTGCTGTGTTTTGGGGTGTCTTGACCCCAGCCCAGTGTGGGCATTATTGGGAGAAGCCCAGTGGGGTGCAAGACCCAGAAAAGGGTCTGGAGACCAGGCACAGCTGAGGCTACCTGAGTCTCAATTGCGGGAATCGTGGGGCAAGGCCCCAGGGAGGGCGAGAGCTTATCGGGATAAGCCCCGGGGAGGGCGGTTGTACAGTATTGGGATAAGCCTTGGGGAGAGCTGCTAAGAAAAGACAATAGACGCAACAACGTCCGGGACAACTGACAGGCTTGGGGTGTGGTATTAGGGGTGGTAGGAGCCATGCATAGCCCTGTGGGGGGGAGTGCACAGAATTAGCGGTAGACGGGGTACCGGCGGGAGTATGCCAAGGGGGTACCGTGTCCAAGGGGGTAAAAGGCAGCCTCCCTTACAATACTTTCACTATCAAAGACGTGGCGGGCAAGATAACGAGGGTGCATGGACACCCACTTGACACGGTAGGGGGTACCAGGAGAGATCACGGGCACTCCTGGGTCCCCGCCCCGTGACACTCCTATTCAGCTTATTGTCCACTGTAACCTCCAGGTCCTTTTCTGCAGAGCTGCTGCTTAGCCAGTTGGTCCCAAGCCTGTAGCAATGCATGGAATTTTTCTGTCCAATGTGCAGGACTTCCTACATGTCCTTGTTGAACTTCATGAAATTTCTTATTGGCCCAATCCTCCAATTTGTCTAGGTTAATCTGAATCCTAGTCCTACTCCTAGGCTAGTAATCCCCCCATCTTGGTGTCATCTGTGAACTTGCTTAGGGTGCAGTCCATCCCATCTTCAGATCGTTAATGAAGATACTGAACAAAACCAGCCCCAGGACCAGCCCTTGGGACCTTCCACTTGATACTAACTGCTAACTAAACCTCAAACCATTGATCACTACCTGTTGAGCCTGATGATCCGGCCAGCTTTCTATCCACCTTACAGTCTAGTCATCTAACCCATACTTCCTTATAGAGCCACTTAAAGCACCAGAAGAAATGTCATGTGATGTCAGGGTTTGCTGCAGCCAGTCAAGCCAAAGCAATTCCCAACCAATGACACAATTATCTGACAAATCCATTACATGACTGACAGCGTTCAGAACCTGTCTGCAGAAGTTCAGGAAAGCAGTAAGAAACTTCAACCTAAGTGAATAATACTACATCTCAGCCTTCTGAACAACTTTTAACAATGATGCTGTATGAGTTGAAAAAAAGTCACATGCGAAGACATGTGTTTTGCTCTCCATTGATGATATGCGCTATAAGGGAAGCTTTCTATGACATGTTCCAGCACCCTGCTTTCGCAGGGGATTAGAATGGCAATATCAGATTAGTGTTTGCCATAAGACAAAGGTGAACAGACTTCTATAGAAGTACTTAATGGTGTGACAGCTTATTTCAGAGAATACTTGAAATGGAAGCCAGGCTCTAAGTTCTACATTCCATAGAGGTCAGTTTGGGGTACCAAAATCACCCTGTTCTCTATCATGTCAGTTTTTCCAATATTTCAGATCCTTAGAAATTAAGTGATGAAAAGGAGTGAAGTGATGACACAGTAAGTTGAAATTTTAGTGGATAAACAGAAAAGCTTCCTGCCAATATCTCAGGAAGCAATGAGCCTGCTAAACAATACTTTGGAAGCAGTGGCCCCTAAGGCTATCTGAGGAAACATGTCATAAGAACTGCAAAGTAGAAAAATGAAGCTTCCATTTCTCTGGAAAAATCTGGTCATAAATTACTTATGGGTGATGTGAATCTTGCCTGCAGAAGGAATCTGGCCAAGTTGATGCATGGGTCATATGCAGATCCTTGAAGACTCTT
Organism: Crocodylus porosus; assembly: GCF_001723895.1. Taxonomy (NCBI): domain Eukaryota; kingdom Metazoa; phylum Chordata; order Crocodylia; family Crocodylidae; genus Crocodylus; species Crocodylus porosus. Next base: position 52,411,498 of record NW_017728909.1, read on the forward strand.
CCCTGATCCTGAAGAACTCTTCTGAGTTAGTGTCTGAATATATAAGATTTTTGTTTTGAGGCACTACTATAGAGAAAAGGAGCAAACCAGAACGCTTCAGACAATATTTCCTTGAGTCACCTGTGTTTTTAAGTCAAATTGGTCACCTGGTAGCTCCTAACTCTGCTCCACTCTGCCTGCATACCTTGTTTCCATTAAGAGGACAGAAACAATTGTAATTAATGAGCTCATATAAATGTTCCTGTATCAAGAATGGTAGAAAAGAGTTGAATTTAGGATGGACCAGATGAAGGCAGGGGTCCACTGTAAAAAGGCAATACAATACCTGCTCTCTCCAGCACCTTCCAGCAGCTTTATTTCTAAGACATGGTGCCTCCTGAACACTTCCATCTCATCAAAGGTATGGTGACTCCATGCTGCCTCCAACACAACCGCTTGTTTAATGAATACAAGCTGGCCTTACATCTTTCTTATACAGAGTAAGATCAGAATAAAGCCTTAAAAAGCCAATGCCTACTATTACTGAATAAAATGATTCATTTCAATTATCAGGAGATATTTTTCTACCCACGCATTTCTACATGATATCATGGTAATCTTCCAGCAATCCTTATCACTTAGTACAGAACATCCCTGATAGAAACACTAAAATATCTGCAGTTTTGATTGAGGTGTTCAGTTTCCATCAAACCCTTCTAATTAAGATCATAATGCTGGTTTAAATCCACAAAACTGTATAAAACTGTCACATTTCCCTCAGTAAGTTACAAGATTTCTCTGGTTTGATTAGACACTTGAAATAGTGGAAACAGTTCACAAATTTAAAATCAGGTTATACTGATCAGCACAGCAACATGCTGTGCAGCTACTCTTGATCAAGACTGCCAATTATATCAAACCAGCAATTTATAATTTTTCTTAATACTGGTGCAGGTGTACTGTGATCCTAGGAGGTATTCTTTTCTGTAAGACAGAAAAGACATTATACAAGACATAAGAGACTACATGACTACATAAGGCTCAGAATTAACTGTAAGAGGAGGCAGTAGAGAAATGCACTTTTTGAACCAGTGGATGTGTATCATGGTGCAAGGAGTTGCTCCTTCTTAGGCTGCCTACCTGAATTGTAGCTAGAATCCAAGTCTACTCTTATGTTCTAATTGTTTAATGAAGTCAAACCTAGAGAGAATTCACCTCCAAAAATTAGGCATCTACTTCAATCCAAAATGACAGCAGCTGAATTAAATGATAGGAAACAAAGGGCACCTAGTTTATTTCTACACTTTATAATAGCAGTTCATTATACATTGGATAGATTTGGGCATAAAACTGGGAAATCAACCTAAGGGAAAAAAGCATCATGTAACTGTAAGATTAAAAATAAGGATAATTAAATATGATGAATGAAAATATTGTTTAAAACTATTTTATGCTTTTCTTATAACTTTAAAGACAAGTCAAAAAAGTACTTTTCCTATGCTACAGCAAAACGAAACATGAAGCTGTCTTCTTTGTAAGGCGCACACGTACTGCAGTAGACAGAATATAATTCTGAGTTGTAGAAATAATTTCCTACACAAAGGTCACATCTACACATCACCATATATTGCCATATGACATGCTATGGTGATGTAGGGATCATGTGAGTCTATACATGACCAGCAGCTACTTCACCAGTGGCACAGTCCCCCATTTTAGCATGCTGCTTTGGCAAAGCAGCAGCTAAAATTAACTGTACACCACACATAAAGAGCAGTATGGGTGGTTACTACACTACAAAAGGATGAACTAAAGCATAGTGCAGTAACAATGTCGCCATATGCATAGATGTGCCCAAAATTTTTAGCAAACTAAATCTACTACTCAGGGCACAGGGTGGTGGGAATGGCAGGATCGGGGCAACTGCAATGGAGATAACGCAAGTGGTGGTGGGACCAGTGGCTGCCAGGCGAGTGAGGCTGTGTCTGCATAGCCCTTGCTTATCCTCCAGTCACCAATGGCTATGTCCGTCAAAGCCCAGGGGCCCTGGATTCTGCAACAGGCTACACTCTCCATTTCTAATAGCCAGCCAGGCTGGATGAAGCAGCACTGGGGGGTGGATCCAGTGCATGGGCAATATGTTTGACACCTCTGGACAAAAGGGATAGTTTCAAGCTCCATCCCTTTAACTGCTGAAAAGGAAAAGAAACTCTCTCTTCCACAGTTAAAAGCCTCCTAACTGATTTATTAGGAATTAGTCTCTATAGCTGTCAAGTCTTATGGAGAAGACAGGGTAAATATACACCTTATAGACTAACTAAATAAGATGCATACAGTTTTATGAAGTCCATATTACAATTCATACCAATTAGTTATAATGATTCAAATTAACTCACTGGATTATTTAAATAGAATTTCTACTGTGACCTCAAACAGCAGAACAGACTCTCACAAGATCTGGCAGTAGCGGATGGATGATGAATGTCCGGAGTATAGATAAGTGCTGGCTATGGGGGAATAAGCTGGGCACAGCTAGGTTTCTAAAAGAGTGTTCTAAGGAAAGTGCAAATAACTGGGACAAAGCTTTTCTGAGAAACTGGAGAAAGATGCTTGGAGGGGAGGTCACTTGGGGTCTGTCCAGTAGGTGGAAGAAGACTTGATGGTTTCAGATAGAAACATCTGCTGGGGATCTCTCTGTTGGCTGGGTCCCTGACTGGGGTGTGGACACAGCTTCCAGCTGTACAAGGGTCAGGAAGCTGCAGTCACGCTGCTGTCATTTCTGTGCTGTGGTTGGGAGGCAGGGAAGGGAGGGAAGAGTGAAAAATAGCATCAGGGTGGAAAAAGTTTCCAGCTACCTGGCCCCAGTGCAGCTCCCAACCAGGAGGGAAGAGTGAAAAATAGCATCAGGGTGGAAAAAGATTTCAGCTGCCTGGCCCCAGTGCAGCTCCCAACCAGCTGGAAGCTGTGCCCATGCTGCAACTGGGGAAAGGCTAGGGGACAGGGGACAAGAAGCAGCAGCAAGAAGGGCACAGCTGGAAGTTGCCCAGCCCCATCTAGTTCCTTGCTGCTTGCTTAGCTCTGGTGCAGGCATACATAAACAAAGCCCTTGGGCTCTGCAGACCAGATTCAGTGGCTCTGCAGGCTGGATGCTGCCAACCCCTGCCTTGGAGTCAATGCATTATGAGTTTAGAGATGTTTTGGTGGGTCATTTGGAGAGATTCCTTAAATTCACCAATTAAATTTTACACTCTGTAAAGCCTATAGCTAAAACCATAGGAACTTTGCAGATTTATACAAGGCAATCTGATTCTAATCTTCATTATGCAAAGATTTCAAGCCTTTTAAACTATCCAGCTGGGGCCCCCTCATTGTCATAATACTCTTATAAGAACGTTCATTTGATGTTCAAACTGTACCTTGTAAACTGAACTGCCTCCAACTATCCAAACCAAGTCTATCTTATTTTTTAGCTCTGGAGAATCCAGAAGAACTAAAGCATCATCCAAGCTTCTGGCAAGATGGTGTGCTCCTTTTGGGACTTCCCTAGAAAGACAAAATGTCCTTGCTTAACAGTGATAAAGACTATTCATCATGACAGACAATGTAAATTACAAAAAACCAAAAGTATCTACCTAATTATTCCTCATAAACATGAACAAATATATTTTGTCTTTAATACAATCTTTAGGAAGAAGTTAAATTTATGTTAAAATAGTATCAGCTAAACTTCTCCACCAATGTGGCACAGGATTACCTAACAAAAAGCTGATTTGTAATACAAATACATTTAATTGAATTATAAAGTCTGGCTCGTAAATTTTGTATTGGATATTTGCTTAAGCAAATACGTGGTATTTGGATTGCTAAATCTAATTAAAACTACCAAGTTTCTACTAAACCTGATACCTACTACAATAATACTTTTGGCAATGAAGCTAGTCATAAAGCTCCAACCCCCCGCCCCAAACACAATATCTGTTAAGTACCTCATAGAGACAACAAATTCAAATTACTTTAATCTTTTAGCCTCCTCAAGGATAACAATACTAATTAGATGTCCAATTTTTTCCAGCAGAATTGAAATAGCGCTCAATTAATTCAGCTTTAAAAAAGTACTTTAAATTCTGCAGTGTTTTGTTAATGTACAAAACTCTATTAACTTAAATGAGGGTTGCACATACACTTACAAATCATATTCCTTGCCTTAAGAAAAACATGTAACAAAAAATATTGTAAATTTTCTCCAGTAATGTTTTTCACTAGTTTTATGTGCATTAGCAATAAAATAATTTCTCCAAAGCATTATGCATAACACAGTAGGGATTTAAAAAAAAAGGTCTTATCTAGATAATTGTTTTATAGTTGTCTGGCCACAGTCTTGCTTTGACTGAAGTCAATGGAGAAATTACTATTTTAAGAGCTAAATTAGGTTCTCTCTGTGCAGAGGAACAGTTTGGTATATAGCAGTGAAGATACAAAACTTCTTGAGGAAGGTAGAACAGTGGTCAATAGCTGCAATTTGTAAATGCTGTTAGTTTTAAAGCATGGGTGACTCTGCACTACCTAGACCTGGATGATCCAGGGTAGTGTAGTTATAATTAAATGAAAATGATTTCTCCTTGTTGCTATTTTTTAACACTTGCAGATTTTCATTACACAATACAGGCATACCTCGGAGATATTGCTGGTTCGGTTCCAGACCACCGCAATAAAGCGAATATCGCAATAAAGCGAGTCACACGAATTTTTTGGTTTCCCAGTGCATATAAAAGTTATGTTTACGCTATACTGTAGTCTATTAAGTGTGCAATAGCATTATGTCTAAAAAAAAGTACATACCTTAATTAAAAAATACTTTATTGCTAAAAAATGCAAAGTGAGCAAATGCTGTTGGAAAAATGGCGCCGATAGACTCACTCAACGCAGGGTTGCCACAAACCTTCAATTTGTAAAAAATGCAATATCTGCGAAGCGCAATAAAGTGAAGCGCAATAAAATGAGGTATGCCTGTATCTTCTATCAAATGTGGCTCACTATCTTCAGTTATTTAACAATTCTGATCAAATAAGATTTCTGACTCCACTCTCTGTTCACGTTCATTAGGAAAAAAATTAACCAACAAAAATGGAAAACAAAAAACCTCAATAAATAGTCTTTGCACAGGAAAACCTAACAGAATGGAGCACAGCTTTAGCATCTGCAAAATTAAATTATGTCAACTAACAAATGAAAAATAAACAAACAGTCTCATCATCACTTTAGGAAAAGCACTGACCTGAATTACATATTGTTTAATGAGATGCCTTTTCCCTTTGTTTTGGCTTGAGTTTGCTTTTAACAAGTAGAAGAACATTATTGAAAGTCTTTGGTCACATTAGTTTGCAAAGGGAGAAGCCAGTAGAATAATGCAAAATTAAGATGTGGAGACAGTTTTGAGTTCTCCAGACTGCAACATACTTACATAGCATACACCAGTGATTCTCAGCCATGGTGTTATGGCTCCCTATGGTGGGCTTTGAGTTTTTGCTGCAGAAGTGCTCTTTTATTTTTCCATACTCTAAAAATAAGTGACAGCTAAGAGCTTTGGTATTTTCCAAGGGGTGCCTTTGGGCCACATGAAGGGTGCTTTAAGCCTAAAAACATTGAGAACCTCTGGTATACATGCACATACCTTAGGATTTTAGCTGCTTTTGTTTAAAGAGAGTTGCTTGTGACTAGAGAGGGTGGTAGGTGAAGAGAAGAACTGGAGTTCTGGCATTTTTTTTTCTTTTTTACCAATACATAAAGAAAGCCAAAGAGATAAACAACTAAAACCAAGCTGCATAGAAAGGGAATGGACATACATACACTTGTAGCTTCAAAAACGGAGGGGGAACTGCTGCTGGAGGGCATGCAGCAGCTATTATGCTGTAACTGTTAGGTGTGCATGAACCTGTAGTGATGCAAGTAAGCTACATCACTACAACTTTAAACCTGGAGGACACAGGGTTAATGTTGGAGCAGTTTTGCTATACTTGTATTACTACAGGTTACTGCACACTTAAGTGTAACAGCTGCTAGTGTTTCTGAGCAGGTCTTGCACCCTTTCTGAAGGGGCAGGGATGAGGTACAGGGGTAGATATGTCCATACTCAAAGGCACTTAAATGCAAGGAATGGGGGGACTACCGCAAGACTAAAATGGTTGGGATGTAGATTTTTCCTTTATATGCTTTTAAACAGAATACAAGAATGCGCACAGGAAGAATGCTGGATTGGTAGCCCTGCAGGGAAAGGTTTCAGTTATCAGCGTAACAGGTGCAGAGTGCCCTGACAACAGAGTTCTGAATGGAGAAGCCCTAGGGGACAGAAGTTTTCAGGCTCTGACCTGGGTCATAATTTGCCAATTAACTACAATGAACATATTTATGAATGAGAAAGAGAGAGAAATGGGAGGCCAACTCCCTGAGAACTGGGCTAAAACCATAAACTTGTTTAGCCTGGGCTCTCAACAGCCCCCAGGCCTACAACACTTGTTGGTACTGATCCTGCAGGGAACTGCATGTGGCTGGACTGTTGAACCCCTATTGATAGGGACCTACTTAAATTGAGGAGGCAGGCAAATTTTGCAGACATATCACAGGACTGGCCGCCATTTTCACAAGCTTAATCACAGTGGGGCTTCCATGCCTCTGATTGTCCAAAGGGCCCCAGTGGCCCCACCTCTAGCCACTGGTTGGGTGAGAGGGCTGTCTGTCATGTGGTCCCGCCCCACACCACTGATTAGCCAAGAGGGCTGTCTGTTGTGTGGCTCCACCCTTCACCACTGTTTGGTGGAGGGGGTGGGGTTGCATGACAGACAGCCCTCTCAGCCAATCAGCAGCGATGAGGGAAGGCAGCAGCCTCCATCTAGTTTGCTCCCCGTTGTGCCAACAGAGGCTCCCCCTTGATGGGTTGTGTAGCTGGGCTGCAGCAGCCATAAGGACTGCTGGCTCCCACTGGGGAGCCAGCATTTTAATTTTCAGTAAGGTTTCTTTTTGTTTTTTTAAATTTCCGTGAAGTTGTGAATTGAGTAGGTTGCTAAATATAGATTGTCAAGGGCTTCAGGGGACCACCACAACAGTGCTATATATAGTCTTCTTGTGTATCTCACATTTCAGGATGGGATCAATTCTGTAAGTACCCAGGCTGGATTTGAAAGCATGGATGTGAAAACCTTTCCTATCCTCATAACCAATCCAGATCTCATTATCTCCAAGACTCATAGGCAACTGAACTGAAGTACGATTCCCTATCTTGTGGAAATAACTCTGTCTCTTTTTATACAAAGTAGCATTATGGACAAACTATGCTCTGCTCCAACAAGTATCAATTAGGACAATGATGTACAGGAAAAGCTTTATTATCTGGCACCCATGGGGAATGGGGGGTGCCAGATAAAAATATGCTGGTTAATGGAGGCCCAAACAGGAGAGGCAGGAAGGTGGGCCCTGCGCAGCCTGCTATGCCCCAGGCTGTGGGGTCTTGATAGCACAGGCTACTTTGCCCCAGGCCATGGCAGCTCAGAGAAACTGGAAGTGTCATGGTGGGAATATGGAAAATAACCAGCCACAGAGGCAGAGGCAGAAAGCTGAATGAAACAAAAGGGCAAGAGTCTACCAAAAAGAACCCAAAGACTAGGGAGCAAAAACAACAGCAAAGCTTTCAAACTTTTTGCTAATGATGTACTATTCCATTCTCACTCGACCCATGTCTGAAGCCCAATTATTCCACACCAAGGTACTTCAACCTGTAGACACACAAAGCTAGGAGGACCTTTCAGGTACTGATAGTTTCAAGGATGAAGAAAACAAGCGACAGAACACATGACTGGCAGGAACTCCACAGAAACTGTTTTAAATATACACTGGAGGTGAAAAGTACTGCCTTTATTGCTTTATCTGGCTATTACTCTTTTGTCTGAGAAAGTGCTCACCATAAGTGGTGTGCCTTTCAAATATACAGGATGGAACAGTCTGCTCTAAGTTGCTAACAGTTTAAGACTGAACAGAGAGCAAGAGGCAAAAAAAAGAAAACAACAATGATTTTCAGTACAAAAATCAACAAGATCCACAACAAGCAGCACAGTAGATGTGGATTTTTTGAGTGGTTTAGTATGGGACACTTGTTAAAAAAGTGTTATTCTGCACCTGCATCTATGCTATTTAGAAATCTACTTCACACTTACATTATTCCAAACTTGAACTATAAAATGCAATTGTGCCAAACAAACAATAAACAATCATCAGTGTATAATGTTTGCAAATTACTTACAAGACCAAAGTCAGGACTTACGCAAGTTCTCTGCTGAGCACTATGTTAATTCTATCTTTTAAAGGACGATTCTTCTCAGGAATAGAGAACCAGGTCTTCTTACCCATTATCAACACATTTTGTTTACCTGGGTATAATATATAGAGGTTCTTTTTAGAAAATATCTTCAACGTAGTACAGAAATAGCTGTAGTGGTTTAGCGACATCTGGTGGATTTCATCCCCCACCCCCTTTGATTCTGTTTAAAATGTTAAACTGTTGATTCAAGTTTTAAACAATAGCAAATAATTGTAAATAAAAGACCAAATGTAGACTCTGATCCTGGGATTGTATACAATGACATGAACAGACACAAGCATTTGCAGGACCAGGGCCTACATATGCATTTTTACACCAAATAAAACCATGCTTAAACAAGAACTTACAATTAACAAAGTCCTAAATATGACTTACTAAAACTGCCCAGTTTAAACAATGTGGCTATAACAGCTAACTCAAATATGCATTTAAGGTATATTTCTCTGCACGTCCTGAAAGCCATGCAACATATATCATAATTTCATAGTTGGTAGCGTTGGAAGAGACCTAAACAGATCATCTAGTCTGAACCCCTGCCATGGGCAGGAAAGAATGCTGGGGTCTAAGGACCCCGGCTAGGTGTCTATCTAGCCTCCTTTTAAAGACCCCCAGGGTAGAAGTGAGCACCACTCCCCTTGGAAACTGGTTCCAGATCCTAGCCACCCTGACAGCGAAGTAGTGCCTCCTGATATCTAGCCTGAATCTACTCTCAGTCAACTGATGGCCATTATTCCTTGTTACTCCCGGTAGTGCTCAGGGGAACAGGGACTCTCCCATTGCCTGCTGGTCCCCCTTGGTCAGTTTGTAGATGGCCACTAGATCCCCTCTCAGCCTTCTCTTGTGGAGGCTGAACAGGTTCAGGTCCCATAACCTCTCCTCGTAGGGCCTGCCCTGCTGCCCCCCGATCATGCAAGTGACCCTCCTCTGGACCCTCTCCATGTTGCCCACATCCCTCCTGAAGTGCGGCGCCCAGAACTGGATGCAGTACTCCAACTGCGGCCTAACCAATGTCACATAGAGGGGGAGGATCACCTCCTTGGACTTGCTTGTGATGCATCCGTGGATGCATGAAAAGGTGCGGTTAGCCTTCCTAACTGCATCCCCATATTGGCGGCCCATGTTCATCTTGGAGTCTGTAATGACTCCAAGATCCTTTTCTGCCTCTTTGCTGATGAGAAGGGAGTTACCCTGTCCGTAGGTATGCTGCTGGTTCTTTCTCCCTACGTGCAGTACCTCACACTTGTCAGTATTCAAACCCATCCTATTCTCATCCGCCCACCCCTGTAACCTGTCCAGATCCAATTGCAGCCTGTCCCTCCCTTTTAGCATGCCCACTTCTCCCCACATCCTAGTGTCATCTGCGAATTTGAACAAGGTGCTTTTCACCCCCTCGTCCAAGTCGCTTATGAAGATGTTGAACAGTGCAGGCCCGAGGACCAAGCCCTGAGGGACCTCACTGCCCACAAAGCTGTTCTTAGATGCTTCATAAACTTTGTGTTGGACCTCTCCACAGGACAAATTCCTTCACTGGTGTTAGCGTTCTTAATTGAAAAACTTAAGAGTGGCATTTTTTCCTAACTTTATGACAGGCAACTCTGAAGAAATGTTTCACAAAGGGGTCGAGGTCATTAGGGTTTGCTTTGAATGTGGCATGATTTCACCTGTACTGTACCAAGTGAAACATTACTTAAACAGAGTTCTGGTGGAAGATAGCAGTGTAACAGCCTAAATTCATTTTATTGTCCCCTCTCTGAATTCTACTTCAAGCATTACTAACATGCTTAAGCACTTCCAAGTAGCTCTTCAAGGTAAGGGATTGTAAGGCAAGGTAAGGTAAGGTAATCTTACTCTAATCATATTGTCACTCAACATACTGCAAATCCAGTAGCACTACTGAACTTGCCTCATTTGAACAGATGTAAGAGGAGTAATAGAGATTTCTGGTCATTTGATGGACAGAGTCCAGAATTTTATTCAGTATAAGATCAGGATGGATTCCAACATAGAAGAATCATAAAGTCTAGTCATGGTTTATGTTAGGGTGACTGTATTTGGATCTTAGGGAGCACTGAATTTGCAGCTGAATAAATACTTTACTCTGTGTCTCAGCAAAGCGGCTGACCACAAGGCAGAATGATATATTAGAAGTAACATTGCAAGACGCTTAGACAAGCAGTTTCCTAACATGTGGTAGTGTGTAGGATATATGATTCCTTGTTTAAAAGGAGAACAAGGTACAGCCCGCCAGCTATCGTCAGGAGATAAAACAGAAGCAAGACCTTGGAGATGGTGCTGAAATCAGCAAGAAATGGCAAGTGACCAGGAGAAGCATGGTTCACAGTCCTAAGCATGCGTTCATAGCAAAAAGACATGTAAATGAATGAAATACATAGGTAATCCTATGCTAATGAAGTAAACAGTAAACAGAGGCAGAGCTTGAGATAGGAGAAGATATGGGTGGAACAAATGTTAATGAGCATGAACCAAGGTGTATAAAATGTGAAAAGAACTAATGTTCACTGCTGGTCCCCGCTTTGGTTTTTTGGGAGCTCGCCAAAAGTGGTCTCCATTCTGAATAAAGCTGTTGCGAGCAATGTGTGCGGGTTTTTGCTCCCTGAGCAACTGGATCCAAGGGCAATTGGATCGTTGTCTCCCTAGTCATTGGGTGCTGCATGGAGTTGGGGTCTAACAGTTTAATTAGTATTAGTCACTATTTTCCTTCCATTTATCAGAGGTTCCAGCATGGGTAACTGGTGCTGCCTTAGGTTGGGGGGCGGGCATGACCAGTCCTGCCAACCCAGGGGAGGAGGTCACCCATAGCCGATCTCGCTGCCCGGGGGGGGTGGTACTTCTGGGAGTGGCTGCATCAATCGTCTGGCACTTGCAGAGGAGGCACCGGTGCTCCTGCCTGCCTCACCTGCCCATCACCTAAGCAGTGAGCGCAGCCGGTCAGGAGGTCCACTGGCACTCTCAGGGGGTGCATGTGCGCCACCTATGCATTCCCACTAGATTTTGGTTTTGGTTACTCCATGAAGTACTGGAAGCCTGTACTGGAGACCAGGTTGTTCTTCATATTGGGCACAACCAGCACAAGAAAGACTCTGCATGTTCCTACTCAGACGGTTCTTGTTACTGGATTGTACAGTAAGCCCCACTGCATAACATTCTGTGGGTTGTCTTGAGAAGTGAGAAAGAAACTGTTATAACAAATGGAACCAAATAAGTCCAGAACAGGTGGGCAATTATTTGGGCCTGCGGGCCTCATAGGCAGTTCTGGAGAGTTGCCATGGACTGGTCAGCACCCCACTCCCCCTGCAACAACCTGGAGTCCATGAGCCCTGCAGCTCCTCCCCACCACCCCCAACAGTACATAGCCCCAGCCCTGACCTCAGCCCACTCTGCATCTGTTCCATACTCGTCCTGGCTAAAGCAGAACAGCCAGAACCCATGTATATAGTCTTGACCCACCTTGTGCCTGCTCCGGACTGTCCACTGTTGTATATGAATCTTGTAGGGCTAAAAGCAAAGCTTTGTAATGCTAAAAGTGAGGCCATTTCTTTGTCCTTTCGCCTCTATTTCATAAAAGTGGACACAGCACTTACAAGACGGCTGAGAGTGAAGAGGGGTACTGGTACTGTGTGAGGGTTACTGATAAGATATGAAGCCAGCTGAATCCAGTCAACCAGGGAGTCTCGTCAACAGGGAAACCTTGAAAGTCAGGCATGGGTTGTGTTTGTAAGATAAAGAAACATCTCGAGACAAAAATATATGAGGCATATAATTCACAAGAGTTAAACTTTGGTGTTCATGCTCACAGTGCCGCTTGATAGGATAGAATAGTGATTTAGTTAATAGATGATTGGATATTTTTATGAGCACGAGCTAATCACGAACTAATGCCACTTTGCAAAGTATAAAAAAGTATGATAACTAGTAGGCGGGGTCCCTCTCCCAAAGAGGCACCTTGCTCAAGCGAATAAAGATTCTGTATTTAATTTTGGATACTTGCTCTGCGTGATTATTGCCCCAGCCTAAAGCAAACTGCACGTGGCTTTACGAGTGTAATTCGTAACACCATCCATGCTGAGCAGTGGCAGTGGTCAGGCAGAAGCTGCTGTACAGCATGGGGGAAACGCAGCCCCTTCCTTCACTGATGCTGGGTCATTCTTGCTGCAGCTGTCCAGAGCCTGCGCCTGAGCTGCCCTGCAGCTCCTCTCTGCAGCTATTGCTACTTCTGCACCACCCAGCAAGGCAGCACTGGCAGTGCAGAGGCGCCACAGGGCAGCATGGGTACAGGCTCTAGTGGCTGCAACAAGAAGGGCCCAGTAGCGGCTGCTTTTCCCTTGAGCTGAGCTGCAGCTTCTGCCTGGCCACCACTGCTGCTGCTGCTGTTTAGTGTGGGTGGGCAAGTCTGGAGCAGGTGCGGGGCAGGCGGTGGTCAGGGTTGTGCGCATGGGTTCCAGCTGGTCTGCTCTGCGTGGGTGAGCCTGGAGTGGGTGCAGGGTAGGCTGGAGTCAGGGCTGTGCATGTGGGTCCCCATCAGTACCAGGGGACTGGGGCCAGTGGTGGCAGCAACCAGAAGGAGCTGCTACTGCTGCCTGGGCTGTCTAGAAAGATAGTCCAGATGTGGAGCTTCTCCAGACCCACCGCATGCCCGAGGGCTGGTGGGATGTGCCACGGACCAGATGGCACCTGGGCCAGGCTGGACCAAGGGACCTACAGCAGTTCGGGCAAAGTTCCTCTGTGGGCCAGATCCAGCTCACAGCCCATATGGTTTAGAATCTCTCTCTTCAGGTATTCTCTTTTTAACCCTTGCTGTTGGCTGCTTTAAGCTACGTTGCTGCTGAAACACACAGTATTTCCATATACAACATGAGACAAACACCATAGTTTTGTGTACTATAAAATCCAAACTCTAGGACAGTCTGTAAAGAAAATGTTCATAAACATTAAGCCCAAACTAGAGGCATAATTAGATCTTCAAATATATGTCGAGTGCATTCTAATATATGCATGTATGATAAATGTGTAGCACAAAACCTGTTATCCCAGTATTTCAGAACTTACTGCTCATCTATTTACACTTCATGTAAGGGAGCATCATCAACTGCCTTTTACAGATGGAGGAGTAGGCAGAGAAATAAGAAACAGAGGTTGAATAACTTGCCTAATGCAACAGAAACCAGTGGGGATAAGGAGAAAGAGGAGCTACTTGTCTACTCTCTTGATCCTGCGGAACCTGACGATGGCTCCTGCCTGCTTCCTTTACACCAGCTGTAGTGGTCCCAAAGGAACCAATGGGGAGAATAAGCACTTGCTTTCCTAGATGGCATGCCCCACTCCACCCTCACTTAAATCTCCAGGTGCCAGCTCCACAACACTGAGAGGGCAGCTTCAGTGTGAAATCATGATTCTTTTACATATGAGACATTCGGTAATATTTAAAATCAACCAGCTTTTGAAAATAAATTATTTCACTATGAATTTATGATCTGCGAACCACCAGAATGCGGGAAACGAGTTTTCTGCTGGAAACAAACATTCCTAGGAAGCCACTGGGAATTTGTCTGCTGGAGTCTCACAAAACCAACTAAGTCCCTTTTTCAAACCAAAAAATTTGCTGTTTTCATCTTAACAGAAACCCAGCAGAACCCCCTTCCCACCCAGTTTAGACCTCCTGTTGTTATTTAGTGTATTCATTTATTAGAAAAATCCAGCTGCACAATGCTAGGAGCAGCTCCTTATTGGAGCCTCTGCCATATCCAAGCTGCTTTCTGGGGACAGTTGTCTTTTACAATGTAATTCTTAATATGTCAGAATGGTTCCTCTGCCCACCTTTGACTCCCACCTTTACTTTCTTCTGCTTTACGATCTATTGCAGTGGCTTCCTTCCCTACTGTCATCCTCACTCTGCCTGGTCAGACAAGGACCTGAACACTTCATTGATGGGTCTGATAGTTGCACAAGGCTAATAAGGCCCAATCTGTCCCTGGTACAGATGCTTTGGGTCAAATAGAAGTGTAAGCATAGCGTACAAGCATAGCCAAGCAGGCAGACAGTTAAGCATGAATTCAAGGGGCACATAAATTAAATTAGGCTGATTGGCAATGAATGAAGCAACTCTTCAGTCTATGCTGAGTTACCTATTCTGCCAACTTAACAAAAATTTCAGGCAGATTCACTACAGATTCAATAGCTAGGACAGAATATCCACTTATTTGCTGCCCTCTCCCCCAACAGACTTACCAGCTTCATGCAGGTCTCCAAGCTGCCAGGCAGGCTGTGCTCCTCACTATACACACACACACACGCGTCAATGTCACACACATACACACATGCAGCTAAGCAAATGATGCATTTCGGAACCTACCAAAGTAGGAACCTACCAAATTTGGGGCAGCTTTGTGTGTGAATGTGTGTGTGCATGACACTAAATATACACACGCACTGTATGTGTGTGTGACTAGATATATGTGTGTATGTATGTGTGCCTGTATGTACACACTTGGATCACACGCACACGCACACCCAGTGACACACGTATCCCTCCCCCGCAAGCCCATCCATCCGTCCAAGCCTGCGAGGCAGGTGCAGGCAGGGGGCAGGGCCGGGCGGGCGGTACCTGGCACGGAGGGCGTGGTGGTCATCCGCTGGAAGTACTTGAACTCGTTCCTGAAACAGAGGAAGAGGCGGTCGCGCTGCACGGGGGCGGGTGATGCCCGAGGGCCCCCCCCCACAGCAGCGCGCGGTGTCCAGTGTCCGCCCCGCCCCGCCCCTACCCGGTGCCCGCCGGCCGCACGGGAGACCGCGGCGGGGACTGCAGCTCCCGGCATGCAGCACGGCCCGGTCGGGACCCGTAGCTCACGGGTCGTGGAAGGGGCGTACCGGAGCGGCGGCCACGGCAGGGTCCCGTTCTTGCCGATGCCCATGTTCTGGCTCACAGCCGCTATGGCGTTTAAGGAGCTGACCATGGTTGAGCAACTCCGACCCGTCCCACCCCGCTCCGCCGCCGGACTTTGGAGTTGGCGCCCAGTCCCCACCTACCGCGCTGCGCATGCGCGGAGCCGGCCCCCGCCCCCCCGGCCCGGC
>NW_017728909.1:52427397-52438525 GCF_001723895.1 Crocodylus porosus
CCCTGGCACAGTGCTGCTGTCACCCTGCAGCAGATAGTGTCTGCCCTGTGGAGCGGGCTACTACCTTGCTCCATGGCCCTTGACTGCTCCATATGCTGCTGAATTCTTCCCTGTATCTTGGTGTCTAGCACTTCCTTACCTATGAAAGCATCTCTGTTATCTTCTGGGAAGTTGCTGTCATTCTCATGCCCCCCCACAAGGTTGCTGAAAGTGATGATTAGTGCTTTCCCATCCTTATAAGACCTGAGTGTCAAACTTGCCTCCCCTTCCCACCCTAGATCTGGACCAAGGGGCTCTTCATGGGTGGGATCTGTGTACAGTAGTGGCAGGACAAGCAGCATTAGGAAACAAAAGGGGACTGGGGGGTGGGGTAAACAGCTGTTACTCACCCCTGCCACTGTCACTCATTGCCAATGGGGCTTCATGCCCTGGATTTAAGTGGTGAATCTGGCCCCTCCAGGAGCTATGTGGGCCAGATGACAGCTCTGAGGCCCCTGCTTTAAGCCTCTGAAGAAATTTACTTTATTTTAAGACAACATTTTCAATCAGGATTGCATCTGAGCAAAGGATTAGGGAACTGCATATTTTATTAATTGAGCCTTCTGTAACTGTGCAGCAGAGACAAAGTTGTAGTCTCTTCTTATCTTGAATTTGTGCTAAAATGAGGTCCATATTTTCCCTGCCTCCTTTGCTCCTCTTTCTTGCCCAGTGAATTCAGTGTCCTTGCCCTCTATGTAAAGCGTTTTATGGTTTTATTTAGATAATTCTGAGGGATTTAGGAAGTGGGCGTAAAGAGAATCCACTCTCTACCCAGTGCCTAAGTAGATTAGAGTGAGCTCCAAGAGCCCCAGATCCAGGGTTAGGGTGTAAAATGCCTTACAGAACATATTTTTTGTAAGCATGTACTTTACATGGGCAGTTCTCTCTCTCTCTGACATCTCAAAAGGAGCTCTGTTTGTAAATGCAGGTTTTCACATAGAATATCTCAGCCCAGTGTCTAGGCATCATGTGGCTTGTTAGATTCCTATAAGTGGACCTGTGCAGAGGCCTCTCAAAGTGGAAAGAAAAGGTTACTTTGAAAACAGTGTCACTACACTTTCATGATATCATCCTGCCTTCCTTTCTTGCATTGGTTTTGTGGCTCTCGTCTTTTTTTTTTACTAATGTAAATGTGTCTTGTGTTCAGGCCCTAATTGCTTTTTCCATTTGAAAAATCCTGGTAATCTGTGAATGGACACGTGTGTAGTTAACATGGCTAAGGGTTTATCATTTCTGTAATAAATTAAATAGAAGTTTTTGATGTCTAGTACAGAAGTCAGATTTGTTCTTCACATATCTTTTAATTTTTTTCTTGGAAACAATGGAGAAACTAACTAACTTCTTAAAAATTCTGTTTTAGAGTTCTGACTCTGATGGAAAAAAGAGAAGAGCACCTCCAAATAATGAACTTAGCAAAAAGAAATTAAAGTCAGTACAAAAGAATAGTGAGGAAGGTGGTAGTTCTATGAAGATTCTGGATGTTGGTGAGTTTATTGTGAGCAAAACTGATTTTTATAAGAAAAGTGTGTCTGGAAATAACCCCTAGAGGTCATCTTGTGTAAGCCCTTGTATGAGGCAGGATCATCCCTATCCAAATTATCCCACACAAAGCCATGTCTGACTTCTGAAACTACACAGGTAACCATGCCACACAACCAGAAAGTACAGCGCTCTAATCTGTGACTGGACAAGCAGGGGGACAGTCGTGGCCAGTGTCTTGGTGCTGCAAGATTTGTCAAAGTATGCTTGAGATCTAAGGAAGAGAGCCATGCCCCCACAATTCATACCAGTCTGACCATACAGTTCCCCCCCTTGTCCCCCGCCCCCGAGCTTAGATAGGGCATTTGGCCTGACCCCAAATGGAAGGGAAAACCTTCTAGCTAGGAACCTTTGGGCCAGGTACAGACATTATAGTTTTACTGGTATAAGTGATCAGAAACTGGTCTATACCCATAACAGAACAGAAGTTTGGCATCCTTAAGCTGGTTTAAAAATGGCAGAATCTAGTCTAAAGTTTGCTCTTCCTATCAAAGGGCAAATGTGTGTTCTGTCTCCTGCTGATCTAAACTACACCACTTACAGAAAACTGTAATCTAGACAGATTCTGCCTCCAGCTTTTTGAATGTCTGTACCTAGCTTTGGGCTTTAGTCCCAGCAGGAACATTAGCACCCAAGTCAAAATCCCCAGCCTTGGCTGCAGCCAACATTCAGTCCTGAGGAAGGTGAAAAAAACCAAAACAACCCTCCACACAAGCCCTGACACATGTAGCAACAGGAGCAGGGAATTTTCCTTCCTGACCCCATGTGGCAACCAGCAAAGCCCAGAAAATTCCTACAGTATAGCCTAGGTATAGCTACATTTAGATCGTATCTTACCATTGCTTATCCAGCCTCTTCTTGAATGCCTCCAATGGTGGAGATTCCACAACTTCCTTAGGCAGTCTGTTCCATTGCATCAGTGTTCAAACAGTAAAGTTTTTCTTCGTATCCAGTGTAAACTTGATGCAATTTCAGGCCATTGGAACACATCCTGCTCTCCGTAGTTAGAAAAGCTGTTCTCCCTCATCTTAATGGTAACCCTTCAGGTATTTGACAACTGTTATCATGTCCCCTTTAAGTGCCTTCTCCATCAGTTGACCAAGCCTATTTCCTTCAGCTTCTCTTTGTGTGGATTGCCTTCCAAGATACTCTAGATGAGGCCTAAACAGTGTTGACTAAAGAGGCACTACCACCTCTTGTGTCTTGCACCTAGTGTTTTACTGATGAAGTCCAAAACAACATTTGCCTCTTGTCTGACTGCATCATGCTGCAGTCCCACATTGGGCATGTCTATGCATGCCCTTACAGAGCTGTTGTTACTATGCCGTCATTTAGTACTTTTGGGAGTACTAAGTGACAGCGCCGTAACCGCCTGTACTGTGCAGTCTGCACGGCGCACAGTTATTTTGAGCTGCTGCCTCTGTATTAATGCACTACACCGAGGGAGCATGTCACTACAGCAGTGTAGCTGCGGCATCATGCTTTTTTGCCCTCTGATGGTACGTCGTTGTAGCATCTCATGTAGACATGCCCACTGAGTCTCTTTATCCACCAAGACACCTAGATCCATTTTTGTAGTGCTGCCATCCAGTCTGGTATCACCAATCTTGTATTTGTGTTTTTTGATTATTCTTCCTGAGGTGTAGCGCTTTGCATTTGTCAGAATTGAACTTTGTTCTCTTGGCTGTAGCCCAACTTTTGCAATCTGTCAAGAGCCTTCTGAATTGTGGCTCCTGTTCTCCAACATATTCACAGTCCTTTCCCATTTTGTGTTGTCTGCAAATTTACTTAAAAAGCTCTTTATTCCAGCATCCAAATCTTTAATAAATATGTTGAATAACGTTGGGCCCAAGACAGACCCTCACAGGACTCCACTTGAAGCCTCCTGCTATTCTGAGATGGATTTTCTATAATTACTCCTTGCTTGTGGCTCTTGAGCCAGTTGCCCATCTACCTTATAGTAGTTTTGTCTTGACTACGTTTCTGCAGTTTGCTGGAGAATATCATGTGGGGCTTTGTCAAAAACCTTGCTCTAATCCAGATACACTGTATCCACACTATTCCCTTCATCCACCCAAGTAGTTACTTTGTCAAAGAAGATCAAGTTTGCTAAGCACAATTTGTTCATAGAAAATTTGTGCTGAGTGCTCATGGTCTGCTTTTCCTTCCCAAGGTGCTTGCAAATGGACTTCCTCAGGATATGCTCCAGTAACTTCCTGGGTATTGAGATGAAGTTAACCAGTAGTTCCCTAGGTCCTCCTTTTTGCTTTTTTATATTGGCTCTTTTCCAGTCCTCTGGTACCTCACCTGTTTTCCACAACTTTGTAAATATTATTACCAAGGGCTCCAAGATCACCTCTGCTTATTCCTTCAGTACCCTGGCCTTGCTGATTTAAATTCAGTAATACATGTCAAAAGCCTCCTGACCATTTCTTTTGTTAGCTCATCCCTCAGGTTGTCCCCTTCCTTATTCAGATAATCCTTATTTGGTATCTGGTTGCAGCCTAAGTTTTTGTGAATACTGAGCAAAATAGTTGTCTGCTTTCTTTGCATTGTGTGTTACGAATTTGCCTTGGATATTTAACAGTAGACCCATAGCTTCCTTTGTCTTGCTTTTCTGGCCAACATACTTATAGAACCTCTTCATTTTCGTTACCCTCCCTCACCAGGTGCAGCTCGTTCTTTATCATTGTCTTTCTGGTTTTACTTTTCCAAGTTCTTGCTATCTCCTGGTATGTTCCCTTAGAGACCTGCCCATTGTTCCATTGCCTGTATGTTTTCCTTTTGCATTTGAGGCATCCCAGAGGCAACTAGTGCAGCTGCATTGGTCTCTTGTCATTCTTATGCTTCTGTCTTGTCAGAACAGTTTCTTTTTGGGCTTCCAATACTGCAGCCTTTAGAAGCCTCCAGCCCTCCTGGGCACCTTTATCCTTCAGTCTGTCTTCCTGTGGCACTGCGTGCTATCTCCTTAAGTCAGTTGGAATCTGCCCTTTTGAAGTCCAGTGTCTTGGTTCTGCTGACCTCATACTTTCTCAGAGTCAGGATCATAAATTCATATATAATATTCTTATAATAATAAAGGGCTTCGTCCATCTGCCTGTCTCTCTGTAATGCTCTTGGAGCACTCTGGTTAATAAAACAACCGGTCAGAGTGCGGAGCACCACCATGATGGAGGGGATGGAGCTGAGGGGTGGGGAGGGGCGTGTGGTGGTCCGCCACTTCCAAGGAGCAGGGCTGGGGAGTGGGGATGAGGCCAGCAGCACTGAAGGCGGCGGCATGGGGTGCTGGCAGAGGGGGACAGGGGATGGTGGGGCAAGCTTCCCCCTTGCTCCTGGGAGGTGATGGTGGCGTGGTGTGGTGGCTCCATCCACCTCCCCAGTCATTCTTGACGAGTTATTGGCTAATTCTTTTATATCATGATTGCTTCCTCCTGAGTTGTTCATCACCTTCACATCCTCCACCATCTCTTCCCTATTGGTCAATACAGGATCCAAGATAGATGATCCTGTACTGGCCATCATCCATGAAAACGCATGGTGATTGGGAGAAGTCCCAGATGATTGAATAAGGGCAAATATAGTGCATGTCTTTAAGAAAAGGGAAGGAGGAGGATCCAGGGAACTACAGACTGTCAGTCTCATCTCAGTTTCTGGAAAAATAATGGAGCAGGTCTGCAATGAATCCATTTCTAAGCACTTGGGGAAGAAGGTGGTGATTAGGAACAGTCAGCATGGATTCACCAAGGGCAAGTCATGCTTGACCAACCTGATTGCCTTCTGTGGTGAGATGCCTGGCTCTGGATTTGGGGAAATCAGTGGATATGATATACTTTGACTTTAGCAAGGCTTTTGATACTGTCTCCCACAGCGTTCTCACAGGCAAGTTAAGAAAGCATGGGTTGGATGAATGGACTGCAAGGTGGACAGAAAATTAGCTGGATCCCTGGGCTTGGAAGGTAGTAGCCAATGGCTTGATGTCTTGTTGGCAGCTGGTATCAAGTGGAGTGCCCCACAGGTTGATCCTGGGCCAGACTGTGTCGTTCAATATTTTTGTTAGTGACTTGGAAGATTTAATAGAGTATACCTTCAGCAAGTTTGCAGATGACAGGAAGATGGAGAGTAGTTGATATCCTGGAGGGTAGGGCTAGGATTCAGAGAGACCTCAACAAGTTGGAGGAATGGACCAAAAGAAATCTCATGAGGTTCAATAAGGATAAATGCAAAGTCCTACACATAGGATGAAACATTCCCATGCACTGCTACAGGCTGGGGAGTGACTGGCTAAGCAGTAGCTGTGCAGAAAAGGACCTGGGGGTTACAGTGGACAATAAGCTGAATATAAGCCAGCACCGTGTCCTTGTTGCAAAGAAGGCTAAAAGTACACTGGGCTACATTAGTAGGAGCATTGCCGGCAGATCGAGAGAAGTGATTTTTTCTCCTCTGTTTGGCAGAGGGCACCAAAAGTGGTGAGGGGGCTGGGGCACATGACTTCTGAGGAGAGGCTGAGGGAACTGGGCTCATTTAGTCTGGAGAAAAGAAGACTGAGGGGATTTGATAGTAGCCTTCAGCTACCTGAAAGGGGATTCCAAAGAGGATGGAGCTGGGCTGTTCTCAGTGGTGGCAGATAACAGAATAATAAGCACTGGCTTCAAGTTGCAGCAAAAGAAGTTTAGTCAAATATTATGAAAAACTTTCTCACAAAGAGGACAGTAAAATACTAGAACAGAGGTGCTGGAATCTAGAGAGGTGGTAGACTCTCCATCCTTGGAGGTTTTTACGACCCAGCTAGACAAAGCCTTGGCTGGGATGATCTAGTTGGGGCTGGTCATACTCTGAGCAGGGGGTTAAACTACTAGATGATCTCCTGAGGTCCCTTCCAACCTTAATTTTCCATGATTCTGTGATCCACTAGTTGTATCCTCAACTTCCTGTTCCAGAAAGTTGTCTTCCACACAAGTTAGGAACTTGCTCAACACATTACATTTAGCTGTATGATTCTTCCAGCTGTCCAGAAAATTGAACTCTCTCATCAGTACAATCTCCATAACTTTTGGACAGTTTTGTCACCTTCAAGCGTGCTTCATCCACCTTTTCTTTCTGATTTGGTGTTCTATAATACTTTCATACCACTATATTGGGGCTGCATATTTCACCTTTTATTTTCACCCAAATGGACTCTGAAATCCTGTCTTCTTCCTCCTGAACCAGGGAGCCAGTGCTATGCAAGGCTGTGCCCCCACCTTTTCTCCCAACCCTGTCTTTCCAAAACAGAGTGTAGCCCTCAATACTGACTTTTGAATCATAAGAGCTGTTCTACTAAGACTCTGTGATACCAGTCAGATTGTAGTTTATTTCACAGGCAGTGACTTTTAGTTCATCTTCTTTGTTCTCTGTTCTCTCATTTGTGTACATACATCAGACATATTTTGCATTCTGACCTACTTGTTTCCCTTTTGCATCACTTGCTGATGTCTTGTGGCTCTCTAGCCCTTTCCCACAGTTGAACTGTTTCTTCGGGTCCTTTCCCCTCTGGATTGTCTGCTGTGTTGCTGATTGGTTTTGTTTACCATTCCCTGTGGAATCTAGTTTAAATCCCTCCATACTGTTCTGGTCAAATGGATCATGTCTCTTAATAGCAGTCCTCATCCCCAGAACATCTGCCAATTATCAAAGAATCCAAAGCCTTTTTAACACCATGGTCTTAGCCATGTGTTTACTTGCATGATACAATGGTCACTATTAGGGTCCTTACCTTCCACAGGGAGGTTGATAAGAACACCACTCATGCTTCAGACTCCTTATTCCTTCTGCCAGGACCCTCATAGTCCCCTCTGATCTGTTTAGTGTCATTCCTGGTACTATCATTGATGCCTACATGGGCAAGCAGGAAAGGATGATTTCTGGCAATTATGATTTGGCAATGAATTCTGGCAGTCTTTCTGTGATAGCCTGAATACATGCTTCTGGCAGGCAGCAAGCCTTCTGGGATTCCAAATTTGGATGACAAATTTGTGCATCTTTTCCCTGCAGAAGGAAGTCCCACCATGCTCCTTTTCTTCCTTGGTGCAGTGGTCTTAGAGCCCTCATTCCTGGGGTCCTGTACTTCATGCTCTCTAGACTACTGAGTCCTTTGGATCTTTCCCACTCATGTCCTCACCTCTGCCTTTTCCCCTAGCTGTTCTGCTGCAGAATGCTTGAAAGCAGTTGCTGACTTCAGACACTTAAACCTCCTAGTAAATAGATCTTAATGGTCAATTCTTGTCAGATGTGGTAAGGATGATTTTTGAGTTCAGCGTATGTTTTGAGAAATTATTGAGAAATTATACTGGATTACACTGGAGAAATTATACTGGATTACACCGAAGATAATTTTAGATAAAGATTTTGCTCCATTTAGATAACTGATGACGCTAATCAGTGGATATAGATGTCATTACATTTAAGCTTCCTTTAAAAATTTAAGGGGAGGAATAATTTTCAAAGTAGAATGGGACTATGTTCAAATACCAGCATTTTTATACTGCTTGAAAGTATAGGGAGATAATAATTAGAAAATATTAAGAGAGGCCATCATCTTGGAATACAGTGCACTTAAAAATGACATCTAAAAATACTTTTAGGTGCCGTGGTCTACCCCAGCAGGTTTTTATGACTACGTAATTACTTTTTGTTAGAAGAAAAAAAATAAGTAGGGGAAGTTGACTGCATGGGGAAGGTAATGAATCTGATTACACTTACACGCAGCTCTGTTAATTTTACAGAATAAACAAGCTGGAGAAGAAGAAAAACTTGTGTATTTTTCAGTATATTATTATAGCTGTTACTTAGAATAATAGTTTAAAAAAGAAGCAAGATATTAAGTTGATTGCATCTCTAAGTACCATTTACATTTTATTTTGGATAGTGAGTTATAGCTTAATTTTGCTGTGAGTTATTTCTGCCACTATGATAGGCTGAGCTGCTGTATTATATAATTACAGTTTCTTAGACGCATACTCTCGGGCAGGTGAGTTTGAGCAAAATGTTGAATACCCTTATACTGGATACCAGTTTACAAGGAACTTTAGCTATAAGATAATTTACTAATACATTTCTTCTGTATTTTTATTAATAAAGAGCCTAAAAAGTGTGATGGGTCCCGCTTATGTCTGAAAACACTTGACAAGCTCAGAGAATTCTCCAGTGATTCAGGGCAGTCACATACAAGAGGCCAAGTACTTCCGTTTCAAGGGAGCCAGTCTGCAGGCTTGGAAAAATGTGCCAGTATTGCAGAAAGAACTTTGGAAACAAATAGCACCCTTCATTCTGAAGAGACTGGTTCACAGATCAGTCAGAAGGTATGCAGAGCTGATCACTCAGTCACAGTGCAGCTGGGGTTGCTTTATGTGATTAAAATATGGCCTTGATTATTGGGTTTCTTTTGCATTTCGTTATGGTAGAATTCAATGTAGAATTGTCTAATACTGCACCAACATCATCTGACATTTATATATCGTATTTTTCTGAATTATTAATATAGTAAGCAGAACAGCTTTTGTCATTCTTCGGTAGTGTTAAACAGCACAATTGAAGTTCTAATGTTTTTCTGTAAATAAGCGATGTTTAAAGATCAGAAGACACAAATGTTGGTGGCAGGAGATTATGGGTGAAGGTGTTCACAGAGTATATTCTCTCCAGTGTGGTAGCTGGCTCAGCTTTTGTTGAGTTTGGGAAATATAATAAGTATTGCAGAAGTTCTTGTTATTTCTCTCTGAGAACCTTGGTATAGAATTATTACTGGACTACATCATGTCAAAGTTGTATTTAAGGTTGTTAACTACAGTGTAACCTTCTTACACCAACTGCTCACTTTTAATGGTACCAATATCAGAACCAATTTTTCATTATGATGCAGGAAATTGACTAACCCTGTTATAGTAAATACTCTCTTTTCATGTATTTTTTTCCTTGTTCATTTCCTGTGGTGGTTTATTACAAAACTATTGCATTGTAAAGCAGTCCTCCTTATATTGTGTATTTTGGGACATCCTTATTTGAAAAATCATTGGTTACAAAGCAAACAAATAGAGAACTAGTGGCTCTAGGTTCCCAAAAGACGTTTGGGTCTGGATCTTTCAATCTGCTCTGTGTAAAAGAACCTCTACAAGAGCAGACAGCTTGCTACCATGGTCATTTAGGAGTATACTTAGGCCTTTCTTAAGTCATCTTTGCTTCATTTTCTCATCTGTAAAAGGGGGTTAGTAATACCTTTTTGTCCATTCCTTGACTATTGTTTGTGTAGCTTTTTAGCTCTTTGGGGCCAGGGCTGCCTGCGACGCTCTGTTTTTTTCACAGTACTTTGTTCAATAAAGCCCTAATTTTGATTGCAACTCCTAGGTACTATTGTAATACACCTAAATAGTAAGTGAAACGCATTTTTTAATTCTTGAATGTGATAGTTTTTCTACAGCTTATGGGATACTTCACTCCAAAACTTTATAGTATGGCTGAAAAGCAAATGTGAGCCAAGATATGATTAAACAAAGTATTACATCATTGAGTATGCTTTCTTAGTTGCTACAGTACTTTTTTTTTCTTCACAGGAAGAGCCATCCTTTGATCTTAATCAGTTTTCAGCATCGCATAAGAGTTATGAAAAACCTCAAAATACTTCCAATACAAATAATAATAAAAGAACTAAAACTGTTTACACTCCACTGGAACTTCAGGTCATAGAACTGAAGAAGCAGTATAAGGATGCTATTTTGTGTGTGGAATGTGGGTACAAGTATCGTTTCTTTGGAGAAGATGCAGAGGTAAGCTATGTTTATTAATGCTACTTGATAATACTCGTATTACTGTGTTGCATTGCATATACAGATGGTATAATGAGGAGGCAGCTGGGAGACTCATTTTAAAAAATATGTCAAATATTGGAAGTTAACATAGCTAAAATTTCTGCTCTTTAAATTTAAAAGTTTGCATTACAAATAGCTAAGGATCTACCCAAATCGAAGAGGCAGACAGTCAATTTTGTGGACAGATTGTGGGGCTGGCTGCCATTTTTGCAGCCTTATCATGGTGGGAGCCATGCCTCTGGTCAAGGGACCCTCCACTGTTGATTGGTTAAGAGTGCTGTCTGTCATGTGGCCCCTGGCCCTCACTGTTGATTGGTGGAGACGGATAGGGCTGCATGATGCACAGCCCTCAACCAATCAGCTGCAAGAGGCGGGTGGGACAGCAGCTATCTTGCCTACTCTCCTTCATGCTGGCAGTCCCCCTTCCACTCCCTCCCTGCCCCCCTCCCTCTCCCAGTGGGCTGTGTGGCTGGATTGCTGTGCCCATTAGGACTGGTGTCTCTCGTTGGGGAACCAGCATTTTATTTTTAGCAAGTTGTCCATTCCACACACACCCCTCCCGCCCCGCATATTTAATAGATTTCATAGACATTAGGGCTGGAAGGGACCTCAGAAGATTATTGAGTCCAGCCCCGCACCCAAAGGGCAGGAAGTCAGCTGGGGTCATAGGATCCCAGCAAGATAAGCATCCAATTTACTCTCGAAGGTGTTCA
>NW_017728909.1:52438625-52471123 GCF_001723895.1 Crocodylus porosus
GGAGTTCAGTTGCAGCCTTGGCTTTCCTGGTTTGCTCCCTGCAGGACCAGAACAGTGCAGAATATTCCTCCTTGGAGGAATATTTCACAGACATCAACCGATTTCTTAATATCTGCAAAATCACGATTTGAGTAGGTCCCTACAAATAGCCTGTGCACAAAAACAGTGTTATGAAAATATTTGCAATATTCTTTCCCAAGTGTTAGAGTTGAAGAACACTACTGATACTAGAATAACATTTTCTTGTCTGTCAGAGGTAAAATGGAAGTATTTTTAAAGATGGGTGCTGTATCATGGCAAGGAAAATCGGCAAAGAGGAAATAACTTGATAGCAAATTAGTCAGGTTTTCTGTAACAAAATGCACTGTGTATATGAGTTTCACATTTTAAAAGCAACATAGACAAATTAGACGGGGTCCAGATTGCAGGCAACAAAAATGATAAAGTGGTTGCAAGGCAAATTGTTGGACAGAAAGTTGAAGAGAACTGGGTATGTTTAGCTTGCAGAAAAGGTGTTTAAGGGGAAACATCTTGGCAGTCTTCAGATCTCTGCAAGGCTGCCATAAGGGAGAAGTACAACAGTATTTCTCCCTTGCTGCAGAGGGTAAGATGTGAAGCATTGGTTTGAACTGTAGCAAATTAGATCTCAGGAAAAACTTCCTAACTATTAGAAGAGTAAGTTAGTGGGATAGACTGCCTAGGGAAGTTATGGGATCTTCTTCGCTGGAGGATTCAAGAAGAGGTGTGTCATTCCTGCATGTCCGCCATGAGTTGAACTAGATTACCCTTGAGAATCAAATCCTGTGATTCTGTGATTTCAAGAGTTTTATTTACAGATAATAACACAACTTGCAATTTTAATAGAGGAGGGGAATAGTGATTTAGAATATTAACATTATATTTGACACATTTGGTTATGACATTTTTTCAGTGCTACATCTGTGCACACGAAAGCTATCTAAATAAGAAAACTTTCAAGGGATCCTGGGCTCAACAGTCTGCAAACTGTAAATTAATCCATAAACAATCTTTTCTAGTCTGTCTGCAAATCATTAGTATTGATTTTAAGTCCACACCCTTTCCATATTTAATTAAGACCACAGGGAAAATTATTCTTGCTTAGGTATTGGAGGCTTCATTTCCCCAATTTATTTTTGTATTATTTGGCTTGCTAATTTGCTATCAGTTTTACTCCCTCAAATTGAAAAAGTATTATCGGGGAGTGGGGGAGTGATGTGTGTACGTGTGTTGCAGCTTTGCCATAGTTTCTGCTACAGGCTGCTGCTTCAGGCTGGTGGATATCCACCTTTTGCGCAGGACCCAGAGCTAGCCTCTGGGGAAAAAAAAAGTTTTTGTTTTATGTCATATTTGGCAGTGGAAATGATAGTATTCCTGACAGTATTTAAATAACCCAGTGATGTTTATAGTTTAGTAGAAGTGCATTATGTAGTTACTTAGTCTGAGGTAACAATTTTCCATTGCAATTGGACTTCAGTGGGCACTATTTGGTTCTTTGCATATTTTCTGTGATTGGACCCTAAAGGGAATGGGGTAAATTTACACTACTCACTTACAGTGCCAGAGAACATGAAATGTTTCTTTGCATGTGCAAATGAGAAATACCATGGTGGCTCCTTGGCTTTCAGCAGTTTGTTGGCTTGTGTAGGCCACTGCATGTGAGTGGCTACCCTAGTTCCAGTTAGAGGTGCACCAACATATCAGTTGGTTATTGGATTGGCACTGATACAAAGAAAATTGTCTGTATTGGAAATTGGCCGGATATAGCTGAAAATTTGGCCAGTAAAAGGCCTGTGCATGTGTACAGCTGCAGCACAGCACGTATGCGGCAAGGATCACAGCCCAGAAGCTTGGAGAGCTGCATCCAGCTGGTAAGTCTGTTGTGGTAGAAGGGGAGGGGGGAGGGAAGTGGCATGGGGGGAGTGCAGATCAAGGTCCCCTCGGTAAGGGAGGAGTGGGGCTGGGGCAAGTGCTGCTCATTCAGGGTAGGGTGGGTGCAGGACAGAGCCATAACTTGTCTGGGGAGCGCAGGGAGGGGTGGGGGGTGGCTTCTGTTGCTGCCTGTCGCTCATCTGGCACTTGTTCGACGGCTCCTGCCATGGCTCCCACTGCTTGTCCAGGAGGGGTTGAGGGATGTGTGTGCCCCCAGATCTGCACAGGGCAGGTTGGGGCTGTGCTTGGGGCGGGCAGCAGCAGCAGCACTGGGTTGGGGCTATGGGGGGGCTGCAGCCACCCCAAAATTCGCTATAGACTCCGCCCCGCCCTGCTGGGAAGAGCTTGGCATGGACCCGCCCCACATAGATCCAGGTGAATGCACCCATCCAATACCCTCCCAGACAAGCGGTGGGAGCAGCAACAGAGCTGCTGGACCAACAGGAGTGCACCAGATGAGCTGCTGGGCCAGTGGCAGGTATTGGCGGGAGCTGCCCTACATGCCCCGGACGAGCTGCAGCTGTGTCCCACCCTGCCCCTGGCCTGGGTGGACAGCTTGCCCAAGTCCCTGCACCAGCCCCTCTCCTCCCTCACTGCGGGGGCCTTGATATGCGTCCTTCATGTCCCTTCCCTCCCCACCCACTACAACAGACTTACCAGCTGCATGTAACTCTTTAAGCTGCTAGGCTGGTATTGGAAATTGTATTGATATCAGCCGATATGCCACCTTAAAAATTGGCTATTGGTATCGACCCCAAAAATCTATGTAAGTGCACCCGTAGTTCCAGCTGGGAAAGTAGTATGCACAGAGCAGCACAGTGCGTCTCAGTAGGGAGATGCGTAGGACTACTTAAGCGGTGTACATATACCATCAGGTGACAATAAAATAGTGCACTTCTCTGTTCATAAGAGGACACTGAGGAGCTGAACTGTTACTCCATCTTTTGTTTTCCAGTGCTTCTGTTTTGCTACTTAGAGGTTCTGAGATGCTCAGCCATAGTTTTGATGAATAGGTACTTTTTCACAAGTTTGTATTTCTAGTACTTCTGTTGTTGCAAATTACGCCAGTAAGTGAGTCTGCCATGAATTGTTGACCAATGTATCCTTTTCCTGCTTTACAGATTGCAGCCAAGGAGCTAAATATTTTCTGTCATCTGGATCACAACTTTATGACTGCTAGCATACCAACCTTCAGGCTGTTTGTGCATGTGCGGCGACTTGTAGCAAAAGGATATAAGGTTATTTTTGGCTTTAATTAGTTTGTTTAACACATGGGTGGCAAACCTGTGGCATGGGTGCCAAAGGTGGCACATGCAGCCTCTGTGTGTGACATGTGGCAGATTAGGGAGCGGACATGCAGAACAGTAGGGTGTGGAGCAGAAAGCTGAGCAGCAGATATGTTAAGGAAAAGAGATCAGAGTGGCAATTGGGGAGGGTGTGGGGCGTATATGTGGCACACCTGTCAGAAAGTTTGACCCCCACTTGTTTAACTTTAACCTGAGTTTCATGTTTAACTGAAGTAATTTACAAGCTTAGCATGGGTGTATGACTTGCATAAAAAATCACAAAGTATGAAACTTATCATGTGTTTTGAAACTAAAATTGTAACACCCTTCCCTGGGCTCTTCCTGTATGAGATGTCTTGGAGTGTAAATAGATTTGCATCTCTTCATTCTATAACACTCAGGTTCAGAGTTTAATTTGGGAGCAGATCTTCCTGTGTGAGATACAAAGTACTGAAAGAAGGCAGCATTTTCTCTCTTTCCTTTGTGTTCTCCCCCATCCCCCTCTTTTTTTCTTTTTAATCCTAACCACCCCTCTGCTTTTCAAGTGTTGTTAAGCAGGCCTCTGTTAGTCTCTGATCCACCTATCCCAAAAAAGGTTCAAGGTTCAGCTTTCAGTAAAAACAGAATGGCTTATAAAGGCAGATAAGATATTGGATTTCTTGCTGTCTAATTTGACTCTGACTGCCTATGATGAGGATGAACTGATGCATATGGCCTCACTGTGGCAGTTCTCCAAAAGGTCTGTGACTTCTCCCCACACCAATAAAGGATGTGAGACACGTAAGGGAGGTTATCTGCAAGTTGCAGGTGAGCAAATCTTGTCCCATCAGTGGGCTGAATTAGTTGGGCTGTTGCTAACCCCTCACTTGCCTATCAGTGTTAAATTTGCTAGTTGCATCTCTTAAATTCCAGTGGTATTCTTCAGTTTATTTGGAAAGCCTTTTTTCATCCCACAGTTAACTTTTCCATTTCTGTTTTGGGTCTGTTGCAGGTGGGAGTTGTGAAACAAACGGAGACTGCTGCACTGAAGGCTGTTGGAGAAAACAAAAGCTCCCTCTTCAGCAGAAAGCTGACTGCTCTCTATACCAAATCTACACTCATTGGAGAAGATATCTTTTTTGGTTTAATTACTTTGCTTGTGAAAACAAACGTTTGGTGTGCTGTGTATGGTTGAATGTTCAGTGAGCCTTGCCACTTGCTTCAGCAGCTCCAAAAGGTATGCATATGGTACCAGCTGAGGAATGGGATGTACTGGCTATCTCATCCTCTCTTCTTTTTACCTCTGCATTGGCAATGATTGTTCTTTGTCATGTAGTTGTTGCCTTCCCAATTCTAGCAAAAATTGGTAGAATATGCGGAAAGTTCACAAGTAAAAACTCAGTTTTTGGGATTTTCAGATATTTTGAAATCTGTGAAGTTAGAAAATGCTGCAGTACTGGAGCCATGTTCTAGTAATAGCAGTTTGTCAAGTTCTGGTAGTTAAAAAAAGCCAGAATTTGGATATAAAGATCAGAATTGTTTTTTTCTAGAGATCAGACTTCATGAATTAAGAGCTTCCTTAACCTAGTCCTGAGGGGTGCAGAAACATGAGAGCAGGATTTTCTGTTTGCAGAGGAAAGGATATCACATACTGGACAAGATTAAAGCAAACATTGGTTTATATTTAATTTCTGGCAGTCAACTTAAAAAATCCAGGGCAGACAAGGATTCAGTCTACTACCAACCAATAGGGCTGTGCA
Source organism: Crocodylus porosus (assembly GCF_001723895.1). NCBI lineage: Eukaryota > Metazoa > Chordata > Crocodylia > Crocodylidae > Crocodylus > Crocodylus porosus. The sequence continues at coordinate 52,443,601 of NW_017728909.1, forward strand.
AAATTTCGGCAGCTGTTTTGTTTTGAAGGTGTTTCAGAACATTTCAGTGCCTGAAACACCAAGTCTGAATTGAGTTGGAAGGCTCAAAAACATCTCCAAAATGAAATGAGGCATTCAAAACATTTCAGAAATGTTTTGGAGATGTTTCAAAAAATTTTGGAGTTTCGGAGCCAGGCTTGCAGGGAAACAGCTGTATGCTGCTGCCCTGCTGCATGACTCGGCTCCTCAGGGAGCAGAGATCCGTGCTGGGGGTCTCCGTGCTGCCACTGCCCGCCCCCCACTACCCTGGTGACATGGGGCTGCACAGGGTGGGCAGCAGCGGCTAGGAGACCCTGGTGTGGATCTCTGCTCCCTGCGGAGCCAGGTCACGTGGCAGGGCAGCGTTGGTCCTTGCTGGGCAACCTGGCTCTGCAAAGAGCAGCAATATGGGGCTGCATGTAGTGGGCAGGAGACCCCAGCACTGATCTCTGGTCCCTACCGCCTGACCTGGCTCTTCAGGGAGCACAGATTCGGGGCTGCACAGGACGGGCAGCGGCAGCGATGAGACTGCTGGCACGGATCTCTGCTCCTTGAGGAGCCAGATCTTGTGGCAGGGCAGTGCTGGTTCCTGCCATGTGACCTGTCTCTGCAGGGATCAGAGATCTGCATGGGGGTCTTCTCACCTGCGTGGAGGGCAGTGGCCCTCCCTCTCCTCCAGACAAGCCGCCCTCGGCCTCATCCTGCTCCCTGTTGAGGCTCTGCAGCCCCTGGCCCCAAGCCCCACCCAGCTGGGCTTCGAAACAGATTTGGAGGAGATTTGGCCAAAACAAAACAGGACAGTGATCCAAAACACCAAAACGAATCACTGTCCTCTGAAATGGCCGAATCTGAAACGAAATCGCACCACAGCCACTTTGCAAAGCCCTACTAACCAAAACTAATAGTAGTTGAAAGTCTTTCCAAAGCTTAGTCTGTGACCATGATGAATAACATCTGTTAGAGGTGTAAGTTCATTGCAATATAGTAGGGGGGTCACATGTTTCCTGCAAGTCTTGCTTTCTCCAAAAGTGTTAATGGACTGTTGGAGGTCTAGGCTTTTTTTGTGTGTGTGTGCCTGAATTAGTTTTTTTGACTGGTTGATAGATGTAGCATTAGTAAATCTTTGTAAGAGACCTTGAGAACAGGAAGGGGTTGAGGTTATGGAGTTGACAGGGCTTTGAAGAAAAGGGGGCTAGCGTTATGAGCCTAAGGCCAGTGCCCTCTATGGAATTGAGTTAGTCAAGCTCTTCTACTTGCTACTGAACTAGGTTATCAAAAGGAGTTAAACACAGCTTTGACCAGTACAGCTGTTTCCTTCTTCTTCTATTTTTTTCCTTCATTTCTTTCGTTTTTGTCTTTTTTCTCCATTTCTTAGTCAAATGGCTTCTATCTGAGCAGGGAGAGTGCAAAGGCAGTAGGGAATTTGATTTCTGATGCAGTCCAGTATTGTTGGGCTCTGAGTTCACAGTACAAGGAAATGGATTTTTGATGGGCTGATCTGGTGTATACAGACACTATGGCATTATGTGACTACATGGATTTGGGATCATCATTTACTTAGATCAGTGGCTCTTAATCTTTTTTTAGTCTTAAGCAGTCCTCCATAAGTTTTTTGATTTTTGTGGTACCCTTGTGGAGAATCATTGAGCTATAATCTAAATTCAGAAAAGATATGGATGGGGGCTTTGAGGCTCAAAAGACCAAGAACCACTGATCTAACTGTGCCATGTAAGAGAGGCAGGGGGCAGGACCTAACCCTGCTGTGCCCTGCTCTTTTCACTGTCTGGTCACCCCTGTCTGTACCTGAGGGAGCAAGCACAGCTCTTGCCACTGACACTGATCCTGTCAGATCTCATATGCTGGTGACTGCACCTGGAGCCCTTCCTGCTGGCTTAGGAGCTTGGGAGTTGTGGAGGAGATGGGCTGGGCTGCAGGACATGCTGCTGGCAGTGTAGGGACAGCCAACACAGGAGCCGCCTGAGGGTAGGCGACATCAGTGGCAAGAACAGTCCTCAGAGAAGCAGTCACAAGCGCTGCTGAGGCAGCTGGGGCAGGCACGGAGCCCTGGATGGGGGAGGAGAGTATGTATTTCCTTGCATAGGTGCTGGGTGGTACACCAACCTTAATCTTGTAGCAGCCCTGTTAAAAATCACTGGTTGAGGCTGCATACGGGCATTATATTTCTACTGGGAAAATCACCATTCTTCCTGTAGAAATGAGAAATACATAAGCACTCACTGAATTTATCCAGGGAGTGGGGGGAATGCCTTTTCTGGGAAACTATTTTCTAGGTCTCAGCCTGAAAGATCTGCCTTGAGAGAGTTTTTCTTTTGCAAGAGTGAATGCTTGTGGGCTCCCCTCCCAGTTCGATCTGGGAGAGAAAAGGAGGGGAAAGGAGTAGCTGTTGCTGTCTGCTTCTTCCCAAACTCAGTAGTCTCCATTTTGGGGAAAGGGCTCTGCTGGCCCCTGCCAGTTTCCCATTACTGCCCCCCACTATCCAGCTGGGCAGCAGGTGTGGGGAGCACAAAGCCCAGGAACTGGGAATCCATGTTGGGGAGGCTGGCCCCAAAGCTGGTTCCCAGTCCCCATCAGCTTCCCATTGCCGTGGCGGAGATTGCAAAGCTGTGGTGCCTTTGAACTGAGGCTGGGGAAGTTATCTCTGTCCTGGTACTGAGCCATGTGGACTTTAAATGGTACCCCTGCCTGCCCCAGTTCATGACCCTTTGGGCTTTAAATGTTGTGTGTGTTGCTCAACTGGACAGTATGTGTGGTGAGTTACAAACTGGAGATCTGGGACCCAGGGTCAGGGGGGCTGTCCCCAGCCCCACTTTCCCATGCAGTCAGCTTTCTGTCATCCTATATGCAGCCCACCTTGACTGTACACAAGGTGATTTAAAACCTAAGGGACTGCCACTTGATAGTCTGCCCCTTCCCAGGCAGGGGAGGAGAAAAAGCTGATAAGTAATGGGTTTTCCTAAGGATAGGTGTGGCCCAGGGAGTAGCCCTCTAGTGCCCCTGGCTGGAGAGCTTGCTTGTGTAGCCCTGTAGCTAGGGGGCCGGAATGCATGTGCTCCAGCTCCTGGGCTGTAGAAATGAACACACATATGCAGCTATCAATTATGGTCCTTTCTGCACTTTGAATGTTACCATAATCTACATCTATTCCATACAGAGAAGATAGGCTTTCTTCTGTAAAATTGCTCTTTGTGTTGTTTATGTGGAATAATAGGTAGAAGAAAAATTTTGCAAGGTCCATTTTTGGCCATGTCTTTGTGAATTCCTAGTTGTTGTTTTTTTTAACATTTATTAAATGTGAACCCCTTACTGAAGCTAGATGATCCTGCAGATGTTGAAGAAATAACATCTGATGTCACAGATAACTATCTACTTTGTATCTGTGAAAATGAAGAAAACTCGAGAAATAAAAAGAAAGGGGATGCTGTTATAGGCATTGTGGTAAGTAATCCTCCTTGAGAAATGTCTGATTTTTGTGGCTAAGGATTTTTGGAAACTATAAAATTCCTTTATGATGAGTGACTCCTCATATTAGTGGAATTTATAAAACACAATGCAAAATTTTTTTAAAAGGTATCATTTACCAATACAGATTTTCTTGTCCAATATTGATAGCCAATTATTAACTGGCCATATTGGCTAATGCCGATCCACTAACCGATATTTAGTAATAATCCAAGGCATTTTAAACTACTGACATAAATACACCTTTTTGGTGTTTTCCAGCAGCCTTGAGCATCTTGTGTATCAGCATCCTCATGCTTAGAAGTGGTGGCGGGGGCTCCTGAACTAAAGCTTGTCATATGAGCCATAGGTAAAATACCCCTGCCACCATTTGTAAGTATGGGGACACTGATACATGAGACACTTTGGCATTTTAATTAGAGTGACTGTTGGAGCTGCTCTAATTAAAGTGCTGCTTCCACTCCTGGAGCACATGTAAAGGTGCCCAGGGCCTGTGGCATTTGCAGTAGGTGGGGCTGGCCTAGCATTTGCCTTTGTCTGACTGTGCAGAGCCCTTCAGCCCGTGCTGTTCTGCATGATTCCCTTGAACCCCAGCTTGGGGGCGGCTGCCTGAGCCTGCTGAGCAGGGCTGAGAGGGAAGGTGTGAGCCTTCCTGGCTGCCCAGGTGTGGGTGGTCTCTGGCTCAGGGCAGGGCCATGGAACCATTCCAGGCCTGGAGAAACTGGGCCACTTATCCCCTACAGCTGGACCCCAGGTCCCGGGAGCAGCTGGACTTTGGGGGGTGGGGAGGAAGGGCTCCTTCCTCTTCCCTCCTGTCCCCTTCCTGGTGCTGCTGCTGCTAGTGGATTTGCCCCACAGAGGAGGCTGAATGGCCCTGGCCTTGTGTAGGTCAGAATCTGGCTGAGCTGAGGGTAGTGTGGCATATGCCCACTTTGGGCTCCCCACTCTGCTTCCTTTGCCTTGGGAGCCCCAATATCCTGCCCCACTCCCTCCATCACTGTGGGGGCCCAGATCTGCTCCCCCATCTGCCATGGGACCTCCCCACCATAGACTTACTTGCTGGAGCCACTCTCAATGCTGCCTGGGTGTATTTCTGGTCACGTGCGTGTGCATGGGCCTGCACATACACATGGTGCCCCCTGCATCCTGCTTCCGGCCCCTTGCAGGCAGGAATGTTGCCAGCTTGCAAGTGGAAACCCACCATTTCCTGATGTCTGCAAAATGTTGTGAATCTGGGACAAATGCTGTCCTGGAGTCATGCAGCCCAGGATTTATCCCAATTAGAGAAGGGCAGTCATCCTAGCTGAGGTGCTGGGGGGGAGGACATATAGTCTGGGGGAGAGCGGCTGCCTCAGCATCTGCCATGTTCTGCCCCTGGCCCGTGGGGCAGTCCCTGCCAGGCTCTGCCCCTGGAGCAAGGACCCCCAGGCACTGCAGGCTGAGTCACACTGGGTTGGGCAGTTCTGCCCACCCCTCCCCACCGCAGTCATGTCTCTGAGGCACTCTTTGCCTTTTAAAGTGCCTGCCCTGGCTTCAGCCTTCAGTCTACACTGCACTAGTGCCTGGGACACTGCACCAGCTGCTCTGCTTCACTCCAGCTCAGCCTGGCCCACCAGTGACGGGATGGAAGTGGGGATGGAAAATGGATTGGGTCCTCCATTCTCAAGGTCATCCTGGCTCATGGAAAGGAATCCAGGCATCTGGGGGCCCCAGCCCCTCAAGGGAGAGGGAACCCATGCATCTGGGGCCCTGACCAGAAGGCATAATTATCAGTAAACATTGGCTACAATGGCCAAAAAAACCAATAATGTCATTTCCCTTTTATTGGTGCCAATTTGATAAGCAACCAACATATAGGTGCACCTCTAGTATTATTGATAATGATTTTTTGAAAAGTAATCCCTTGTAAATTCAGTGTGTTTGAAAATGTCAGGTGTCACACTGTAGTTGATGGTCTTTAAAATGCTGCTTTTTCTAATGAGTTTTATTATATGCAAAATGATATTGGGAATATAAAACATCATTAAGGCTAATGATTTTTATGTTTGCTTATAACACTTTAAGCAAACACATATACCATAAGTATTTAAAAACATTAACAGTTAGTGTAATGGTTATTTCCTCACAGAAGCTAAGATTATAAATCTTTCATTACTGCTAAGATTTCAGGGTTTTTTTATTACATCAAGTAGATTGAAAAAATTATAAATTGGGAAAATTGTGAAGTGATTAAGATAATTCAATTTCTGGTTACCAACAGATCATATATATAGTCATTTTGATGTTTATGCATCACCATGGTGTTTGAGTTGTACAATATGGGTGCGTCTGCACGTGCAGGGGCTTGTGTTTACAGCAGGGAAAAAAGTACTACAAATTTGTGTTGCTACTTGCTGTTGCTTATGCCCCTACATGTGAGTTTTGGTGTGGGGCAAAATGCCCTGCTTCAGAGAAACTGCCATTTCCCCACTCCTCTTGGCTCCTGGTAGTCTGGAGGAGTCGGAGGACAACTAGAGAGGATAGCTGCTTTGGCCAGGAGCTAGAGATTTTCCTGGGAGGACCTAGCCTCTGTACCTAGCAGCACAAAGTTCTGGAGCATGTGCTACACCACTTCTTTGGTATGAGGGTTTTTTTTTTCTACCCGGATTTCCTGGTAGCAAATTTTGCCCCTGGGCTGCAAATGTGCAATGTAGGGCACGTTTTAACATACTGGGCACCACAACAAGGTTTGCAGTGCCATAAACTGCATGTGCCTGCATGTCTGCATTTGGCCTATAACTCTCTGTCCCAGTTATAAATGTAGATTTAAAATAAATTATTCATTTCAGGGGGATTCCCATATAAATATCATATCTTTTCAATTATGTTAATTTGCATTGCCTCTTAATAGCAATAGATTATGATATTTAGTGTACTCATGGCATTAGAACATCTGAACAGTTTGAAGATCTCATTAGCATCTTGTTTTGACTAAAAATGGCATTGATTCAGAACGTATTGCAATAGAAGCTATGTGCTCTGAGTTTAAAAAATAGGGCTCACCAATAAAGATTTTCTTGGCTAATATCAACAGCTGATTATTAACCAGCCATGTCAGCTGATACGAATCTGATAAGCAATTTAAGAAACACAGCCCTGGAGCTTGGAGAGTAGCATCCTGCTGATAAGTCTGTGAGGGGAAGGGGTGGGAGGGGAAGACTGAGGCCCCCATGGTTAGAGAGGGGCTGGGATTGGGGCAGGGGTAGGAGCCAGTACTGCCCAGCCAGGGCAGTGAATGGGACCCCAGGATGGGGTGTGTGATGGAGCCATGGGCAGCTTGTCCTGGGGAGGGGGAGAGGCTCCCCACCACTGTGTGCATCCCTGGGTGTGATATGGGGAGCATGTGTTCCCCCCCGCCCCCCGGATTTGTGTGTGGGGCAGAGGTGGACTGCCTGCTGCAGGCTCGGGGCCAGGGGCTGCACCAACCTCTTCCTAGCAGGGGAACTGGGCTTGGGCCAGGGCTGGGCTCGGAGCAGGTGGTGCTGGCAGGGAAGGCTATGGGGCAGGGCCATGGGGAATTTTGTGGTGGTCATAGCCCCTCAGGCCCCTCCTAGTGCTGTCCCTGCTCAGGGACACTCTGCTCTGCTGCCTTTCCCTCAGAAACCCTGCAGTATGGGGCGGGCAGGGGGCACGTGGGCAGCGTGGGGCTCCCAAGGGAAAGGCAGCAAAGCAGTGTGCCCCAAGCAGGACAGCACTAGGGAGGGTTTGGGGAGCTATGGCCAGCCCAGAATTCTCTGTAGCTTCTCCATAGTCAACCCTCCCAGTGCTGCTGCCACCCCCCTGTGCAGCTAAGCCTGCCCTGCTCCCTGCCCTGGCGCAACCCCTGCACTGGGAAGAGCCTGGTGCAGCCTCTGGTCCTGAGCCCAGAGCAGACAGCTTGCCTCCATCCTGTGCACAGATCCTGGAGGGGGCACTGCAGCAGTGGTAAGCCATCCCCCCTGTCTAACTGCACCTTCTGGATGAGCCACCCATGACTCTGCCCCACACCCTGCTCTGGGGTGCCATTCACCAACCTGGCTGGGCAGCGCCTGCTTCTGCCCCTTCCCCATTCCCTCACGCTGTAGGCCTCGATCTGCCCCTACCACACCCCTTCCCTCCCCCCACGCCCCTTTCCCCCCCTTCCAGACTTACCAGCAGGATGCTGGTCTCCAAGCTGCTGGGCTGCATTTCTAGCCATGGGTGTGTGCAGCTGTGCACTTGCATGTGGCATTTATCAGTGACATTATCAGCTACATCGGCCAAAAAAAGCCAGTAGCTGATAATGTTAATTTTCCTTTTATCAGTGCCAGTCCAATCTGCAACCTGTATTTCAGTGTACCTCTATTTAAAATGCACTTATTTTTTATTTGCTGCCATCACAAAGACATTGTGGGACACATGGGAGCCACTATTTTTGCATACAACACCATGCATGTAAAGATTCCATGTTAATTTGCTAATGCTATTAATTAAAGTTGACTAACCAAAACTCTTCCTTGAGCCTTAAAGATTCCTGCTTGGTAGCTCTTAAATAATTTTAGTGTTCAGGCAGAAGTGAACACAAGCTATTTAATTTGGCTTTTATGCCCAAGCAAAGTATAATGTATGTTGGTGGCAAAAGATAACCTCAGGGTTTATGTGTTTATTTGACAGGCCATCCAGCCCACTACTGGGGAGGTAGTTTATGACAGTTTCCAAGACTCTGCATCTCGCTTAGAGTTAGAGTCTCGAGTTTTGCGCCTGCAGCCAGTTGAACTACTGCTTCCATCAAACTTGTCAGATCAATCTGAAAGGCTCCTCAAGAGTTTAACCTCTGTAAGGTATGTTTTTACATCATGTTGCATTTTACTGCTAGAATGTGTATCTGGTACATAGCTTTGTAAAGAACTTTAGTAGAATATTTAACAGTTCACCCATGTCATATCTGGCTTTACTAAATGGTTCTGATAGGGTTACTATGGCATCTGAATACTGTTGTACAGCTATTCCCCATGTATATTTCACATCCATACAACGGCCGCGAGCTATGGGACTTGCTTCTTCTTCAGCATTTTTGATTAATTAAGCAGGGAGGTCTACATATATTTGGTATGTCTTAAGTTTCTCGACTGTTTTATATTTAGAATAGTGGACTGAAAATATAATGACCACTACCTATAGTTGTATGGCATACTCTGTAAGATAAGTAAAGAATTTAATGCCAACCTTTTCAGTGTGTATTGTGAACTTGCAAAGTCCTGCAAATGTTCTCTGTGGCTATCAACTTTTATGTGAAACTGTGTGTGTGTGTGTAATTTTTCACCTAAATATCCAAGATGCAAAGTTTCTGAACCAGCCAAAGGATTGCATTCTTTCACAAATGCAAACATGGTCCTGGATCTTGGCAAATTCCTGATAAATTTAATCTGCAGAATGCTGCATTTTTCATTTGACTAATTATAGTTTTTTTTAGACAGAAATTAAGGAAAAGAATATGATTAATTTCAAGTCTAGTTCTACTTTTGCAAATGGAAAAATCATAGGTTGTATGCTATCCATTTTCCAGGCCAGAAACATTCTAGGCAGGTGCCTAATCTGTGGGAGAAGGTGGGTAGGAACATTTTGATTGACCCAATTAACTAACCTGTAGTAGTTAGTTTGAAATTTGAAATTACAGCCAGGCACAACAAAGACTCATTTTCATGCAGACAGAAAAACAGACTAACCCATACTTTGTCTAAGGGAGGGGGAAATGTTTGCTTTGATTCCTATTTATGCTTTTTTCTTTTTTCAAAATAATGTACTGATACGTGCCTTTTCAGAAGGGCTTATGATTACTTCTTATATCATTAAAGGTCAGTTTGTAAGGTGATGGATTTCTTTCAAGGAGAATGCCTTTGGCTTTAAATAATAAAATCACTGAGAGTCTTTAGTAACATTTTAAGCTTTGATTTCATATTTTGGCTAAGAAAATTCCTCAGTTGTCTGGACATTGATAAAAATGAATGAAATGACATGTAAGCTCAGGAAAATTCTCATACGTTTCTGTAACATTTTATGTATTTGTCAGATAGTTAAGTTTTCAGTTCTTTAAAATTACAGCGTTAGTTCTGAAGAGCTCAGTTTTTAAGGATACAAATCATAATTTTATTTTGAACAGTTGTTATGTTATGTCCGTACTCAAGCAAAAAATGTAATAAATATTATTTACTGAGTAGCTAAATGGAACAGATTTGTGACTTCTTAGGAACATACTACTCAATGTCTAAGAGAAATTATTACTTCATGTTATGAAAATATCTTTAAAACTTTCAGCCTTGTATGTTTAAGTAGCCAGCATATCCAGTTACACTTAATCCCAGTTCGTAAGTCTGATTTGATTGTTTGTTTGATTAGAGATATGAGAGATTTGTGGTAATCTTCTGCATGAGTCAGATATGAATTGGGAACATGCATGTAGGATTAGATAGAACTCAACACTCCATATATTATTTCCTATAAGAGAAAAAGAAAAAGATGATGCTAAACAAAATTTGTCCCCAAGTTCAGGTCTGTGCTTAAAATGTAGTAGGGATAAAGGTAGCTCTATTTTGTTTGCCTAAAACATGTTATCCCTCATCATCACTGTTGGTAAAATTTTCGGTAGATTACATGAATGTAGGACTTTTTTGAAGATATTCCTGTTTTAAAGAAATGCTACCTAATAATGTCATTACAAGCCAGATTTTTCAGTCTTATGTAGTAGACTTACATTAATGAATCCAGTGCCACCCCTACCCTGTTAGAAAATGCTGTGATGAGATCTTTAGATGTACTTTCAGCAAACAGATCCAGTAAACCACCATAAACTATTACTTAGGAAAATGCAACTTGTGTAATCCAATATTAATTTTTTATTGAACATGGTGGACTTGTACTTGATTTTATTTTTTAATACCAAGTCTCTGGAGATAACAGATATTAGAGGCATCGAACAGACTGTTGAAACGTGCATTTTGTTGCCTGTGTATGAAAATTTTGTAGAAAGAACAATATTACTGAGTCTTCAAAAAGACAAAAAAAATTTGATGTACAGTCAAGAAATAACCACCTAAGAATTTTATATATACCTTTCATGCACAAAGACTAAATCAACAGACTCATTGAAAGACAATATTGAAGAAGTGGGGGATGAAATTGACCTCCCAGCTGCAGGCATGACACAGGAAATGCAGTTGTTTGAAGTCTTGGACTGAAATAAAAGCCTCAACCTTTCACATCATTAAGGTTACCACCTGCAGACTTTAGGTTGATATAACTGTAGGCTTAACAGCCACAGTGTGGTCCACCCTCAAATTTCCCCAGTGCCATTCATTGCCTGGGAGATGGTACAAAAGATGATCTTGGACATCTGCTCTTTCACCTTTTTTAATTTTAGGATGAATTTGTTTAAAGCAGCAATTAGGAAACCTTCTTTTAAATTTCTCTCGTTTTATATTGGGATTTTTTTTTTTTAGTATTTTTCCTAAAGAAAGGCTTTCTTTCTTTCTTTGGTTATAGCATCAGCACTTTCAGACGTGCAACCATATACAGCCTTTTCATTTAACTTGGAACCTTTTCCCTAATACCAAAAGATACGCTCTAGCCAGGGGTGGATCCACCAAAGTTTAAAACCAACTGCTTGGCAGCAGTAGCAGCATTTTTAGTTAGGCAGTGCTGAGGGACTCAACTAACTTCATGGCTCATTGTAACCTAACTGATCCTTTCTAAACCCTTCATTCCACAGGTGTTAATGACCCTCTCTTATTGTTAACTGTCTTCTAGTTTCTTTTTAACCGGAGAAAAGTGTGTTATATGTGATGACGCACCTTGCCATCTGTAGGGTAAGAACTAGTAGTTATAGTTACTGCAGTAGACCTGCTCTGAAGAAAGTCCCAATCCCTTTTTTAACTTGGTATAATTTGTTCCTTTATCCAGGCCATAATCCAGGGAGAAATAGAATAACTAAATAATAAATTTCGAGCTGTCTCCACTTATCTTAAAAAATTCATTTGTTTTTTTACCCAAGTCTTCTTTGATTCTAAGCAGGTAATTTTCATTCCTGCTTGGAGATTGACACTGTGTGTATGTACATGTAAAAATATAATAATGGAATATATAGTGGTATGCACTTAAAAATCAGTGCCATTCTATTCTTATATCCTCCTTTACTTGTTGCACTAACTTGTGCTGTGTAGACTTTTAGTTTGTAAACTCTTTGAGACTGCATGCATCAATCTGATAATTGATTTACAAAATCTCTAGCTAACTTAACCCTGCAAAAACAGAGCATTGATTTGTGCTCCTAGTTGAAGCAGGATGTCACAGTGATAGCTAGTTAAAAAATAGTTTAGAATTTGCAGTATAGACTTTGCCATATAATTGGCAAAATAAGTACATTTTGCAAAAAATGTGGTCTCATTTATTTATTAAAGCCGTCATGTTACAGCTTTTGAGACCACTTTTATTACTCATGTACACAATTGATGTTAATAGGTGGTTTATCATATAAGAGACATAATGTGATATTAGCTGATAAACAGATGGTAGTTTGATATTGTTTTCGCCTTCTGGCACCTATCCTGAGAGCATTAGCTAGGCAGCTCTCCAGGCTAAATGTACTTACTCTGGAGTGATAAATAAAATCCATGGCTTCAGTTTGTTTCTGCAAACTCTTTTTTTTAATTAATATAGTTGTATTATGTTAAAGATTTAAACACTAGAGGGCCCCATAGCATCTAGTATTGAGTTAATGTTTCCAAAACGAGTTGTTCTTGTTCTCCTCCAGTTTTGATGCAATTGTTCTTATGCGGACATTACTAATTTTATTCCCATAGGTATTGAAACCCCAGTGTATTTAATTTCAGTTAATGTGTAATGCTCAATAATTTGTAATAACCCTGCATCTGGTGCTTTACTAATATCCTTGGGTGACATATCCCTCTTAATGCAGCATTCTTTGGGCTGCCTCCCCCTTCTCCTTCCCCCCTTCCCCCAGCATCACTGCCTGGCCACAGCAACTGCAATCTGTCTTTGTGCAATATGGAAGATCACCCACCCTAAATACATGTGTGTGGGCTTAAGTGCGTGAGAAATGCTGAGAATTTGTGCAGATTGTACAACATTTTCATACTCAAGGCACCCCTTAGAAAATGTCCATTCATATTTTACACGCAATTTTTTTACTACAGAAAAACAATAGAGCAATTGTTTGTGTCTGCACCAAGGGAGCAAAATATCAGAGAAGATTAAGTGGTGTAAGCTTGGCCTATCAATATCTAGTTAGAGATTGTCTGGAGTAGTCAGAAGGTGTCAATGCAAGTTGCTTTACAATTGTATTTGAGAATTGCGTAATAACATTAAGTGCAGATGTGTGTAACTTTTACAGTGGCTAGTATATAAGAACACTTATTCAGAGGGGAAGTTTTGTCTATTAAATGTATTTGGCCCTGTGGCTTTTTCATGTACAGCCAACAGAGGTTCCTTTTTTCTTTTGTCATGTTTCCTGGGATAGTGTTATAATGCTGAGAATTTGTCCTCATTACTCTTATGCTTGCTGCTTCAGACACAAGGGAATGAACAGAGGGCAATAAGAATATGTTTCTAAAGCCTGAATATTTGGTTTCTTCTTATACTTTGCTGCATTTGTGGATTGATTTATTAAAGCTGCTGAAGAATTGGGATTGTGTAATTTTAAATCTTGCACTGAAAGTGGCTACTTTAATACCATCAGTTTTGATACTGATCTAGTTAAATGGATATGAATTCTTATAGATTCACTTACATCAGTGTAACTCTTGCTTATTCGGATTTATTTTGTGGTATTAATTTGGTTGTATGAAAAAATGATTACCTCAGCATTAACAATCTGTAACCACCACAGCTGTAACCTTGCTAGGCCAATGATTCTCAATTGGGGTGTCATGGAATGGCTTGAGGTCCTTTCAAGAGTGCTGCAGAGTGTCACACAGTGTTAACACTACTGGGTATACAAATGTGATTTGCAAGATAAGTGTGAAGATTTCAAACAGGAATCCACAATGTTAAAAGTATTCTGTGCCACTGTGGTCTTTGTGAGTTCTCTGCAACAAAAGAATTGCTCTGTTGTTTTTCTGTAGTCAGATAATGAGTATAAAGTTAGAACTAGCATTTTCTGAGTGGTGCCTTGTGTCTAAAAATGTTGAGAACCACCACTTACAGGAACAGCAGAATATATATCCTGGGCACTAGCCTAATTTCCACTTTCTGCTTAAAATCATCATGGCGAGTTGTTCTAGAGCTCCTTAGGAAGACAAGAAAATACTTCATTAGCATGGGTGGAGCTCTTTCTTAATCTTGTTATAAGAAATAAAAAAGATGGGGGAGAGGGTGTAAATCAGCCTGGGGTAGACACTTAGCCTGGAAAATTTCATTTTGAATTGTTAATTTGTCAGAATTACAGGCAAATGAAAATAGTTTTGTAATAGAAAGTATTCAACAACTGTAAGCATAGACATCGATAGATAAGGGAAATTGTTTTTGAAAGCATAATATTGTAATATAATGATTCTTCAGATTCATTTCTTGAAGAGAATGTGGTTGTATTCTGAGACTGTATGCTGGTGGTGGCTGTGGCAGTACCCAAGAGAGTGCTAAATACCACATTTTGTCATATACAACATACACTTCTCCCAAAATCAGGGTGCATGTATTAAGTGGGAAAGATGATTTTCTACACAGGATAAAAACAGCCTACTTTGATTCCTGCTCCACTGTGCAGCACAGTTACTATTCAGGCTGCTGAGGGAGTCAGGTGATTTAATGGCCCGTTCTTCATTCTACGGGTGTTAACAATCATCTCTCTCTATCTCTTTTTTTAAATAGTGGTCTTATTCCACTAATCCAGCTAACCTTTCTTAGGGAAATTTTGATCTCTGCTAGCTTCTCCTGTTAGCCTATGCAGGAAAAGGGTGAATCAGCTTAGGTTAGGCTTTGTTTCTGCTCTATACTGCCATAACTCTGGAAAAAAAAATCTTTTTTTTTCTTTCTTTGGCCTTTCAAAGTCAAGGTGCATATTATATTCTGGGGCATGCTGTATGCAAAAAAATGAAGTTTTTCCACTACAAAGAGGAAGACATGGTCCCAGCTCTCATGAACCTAAACCCCAAATTTAGGCACGAAAAAATAGTAGAAATAACAAACAGGGTGGGGTGGAGTGGGGTGAGAACTACAGCAACAAGAGTCTTGGTTGCTCGGCTGTTTAAATATGTGTTGTTTTTTAACATGAGTGACAGCAGTATAGTTAAGGTGGTTAGAATAATAGACCCAGTGAAATCACTTCAATTAAACCACATCCACACACAGTCCTTTAAAGACTTTATTTAACCAGTCACACTGAACCGTGGTGCCTGTACTTGCCTTTAAATTACTTGGCATAGCGCATCAGTGTGCTGTTCAGATTTTCATTGCCCTACAAATTTTTTCTGGTAAACTTTCTGGAGTACTGCATCCAGTTCTGGGCTCCACAATTTAAAACAGATGTGGAGAAGCTTCAGAGAGTCCAGAGGAGAGCCAGGCGCATGATCAGAGGGCAGGAAAACAGGCCTTATGATGAGAGGTTGAGAGCTATGGGACTGTTCAGCTTGGAAAAGTGCAGGCTCAGGGGGGACCTGGTGGCTGCCTATAAGTATGTAAGGGGTATGCATCAGGATCTGGGACACCTGTTCACCAGGGCACCCTATGGGATGACAAGATCAAACGGTCACAAACTCCTCCAGGACTGTTTCAGGCTGGACATAAGGAAGAACTTCTTTACTGTGCGAGCCCCCCAGGCCTGGAACAGTCTAGTGCAAGCATTCACTCTGGACTCTTGAGAGAGTCAATTGGATGTTTATCTTGCTGGGATCCTGTGACTCCAGCTGACGTCCTACCCTTCGGGTGTGGGGTTGGGCTCGATGATCTTCCAAGGTCCCTTCCAGCTCTAATGTCTATGAAATCTATTAAATTAATTAATTGCTCCTTTCCTGTTTCGGAAAGTGCTGTCACATGCTCCACTTCACCTGCTTGTTCGTTTCTGTGCCTGGCTTGCCTTACTGCAGCTGAGCCAGTGCCCTTCCCCCCCTCCCTTTTTAATTTCCTCCTGTCAGCATGTAAAAAGGGTCCTGAAGACCACACATTTTTCTGAAAATCCCTCAGTGGTATTTGCTGCTGCTAAGAGATTCAGCTACAATCTTAATTTGAGTGTTTGGATCAGGCTTCTTTCCCTTAGGATGGCCACATTGTTGTGACAAAAGCTTGACAATGAATTTAGTTTAACATTTGCCACTTTTCATGCCATCCCTTTTTTCCAGGACAGTAATGTTATAGTTTTCTTTGGAATGTCTTCACAAGATAGATATCTGAAGTAACTCAGAGTTATTTTCCACCCACCCCAAACCTGCTATCCTCATCACATAATAGGTTGTATTCGTTGGATATTAAGCTTGTTCTCAGGCATTTAGCAAGTCCAAAGCTTTCCATCTGTTTTGAGAGTTACAACAATGGTAAGGCTGCATTTATCATGGTTGCTAGGAGAGTCTGAAGATTATTTTTCATTACATATGACCGGAATGAACTTGTCAATGCCTTTTGGTTAGAGCAGGGGTGGGCAAAATATGGTCCATCGGTCAAATCCTGTCCCTTAAGTGATTGAATCTGGGCCACGGCGGGGGCAGCACTTGCCAATTGGTTGGCAGCCAGTGTGTGGCTGCCGCAGAAAGCACTCAGCATGGGGCCGAGCCCACCTGGGGCAGCCAGCGCTGTGCTCCTGCCTATGCCTGCTGGCCATGGCCAGCACACACAGCTTCCTGGCAGGGCTGCTTCCTGTGTGGCTGCAGCTGCCTGGGTGCTGCTCAGCTGTTCCTGCCTCCAGCAGCAGCAGCTTCTCCTCCTGCCCCTGTTGCACTGCTCCAGCAGGGGGAAAGCTGCAACCTGGTGGCTCTTGCCTCAGCATGTGGGGCTTCAGCTCCAGCTGCTTTCCACACACTCTCCCTCCACCTGTGTGATGAGCAGCCACTTGTGGGTGGGCAGAGTGGGTGGAAGGCAGCCAGAAGGTGGAGCTGGAGCCCCACACACTAGGGCAGGAGCTGCCTGGCTTCAGTTTTCCCGGTACCCCCTTCCCCCACCTGGAGCGGAGCAGCGGGGGCTGGCAGAGGAGGAGGTGCGGGAGGAGAATAGATCTGAACAGCACCTGGCCAGCTGTAACGGCATTGGGAGCAGCCTCACTGGGAAGCTGTGTACGCTGGCCAGGGCCAGGGGCCAGGTTAGTGGGCATGGGCAGGAGTGTGGCACTGGCTGCCCTGGGCGAGAGTAGGCGAAGCTTGGCCCCATGCAGAGTGCTGTGAGGGGAGCTGCAGACTGCACCACTTGGGCAAGCTCTGCTGTATGCACCCCCTGACCTCCCTCTAGCTGGCTTCTGGGACCGAGCACCCAGGAAGCCCCTTCCCCCACATCTTCCCAATATGCAAGAGTAAGGCTATTTTGTATTTTTATGTAATTGCCTCTATTTACACTACTTAAAAAAACCCAAAACAAATCAGGACAAAAATTATTTTATAAAATAAAATAAAAATACGTTATAGTACAATTTTTAGTATATCATTTGTTTTTTATGTATAATTTGTTTAAACAATATCTTCAAAAAGATTTTGCCTGTGCGGCCCTTGACAACTCACCAAAACTCATTAAACGGCCTTTCAGTTGAAATAATTGTCCACCCCTGGGCTAGAGAAATCTCAGTTTGATGGATAGATAACATTGATGTATGCATTTCCAAGATGCTTAAACTGGCAATGTGGTTATCTTCTCACTCCTTTATTTTATCAGTAATGCTGAAAGATGCATTTATCTTTAGCTGTGTAGGGTCCTTCTAGAGTTCAAGAAAGTAAATGCATTTTCTAATGATACTGTTGTCATAAGATTGGAGAAGTAAGAGATGTACAGCAAGGGGAAAGTTGCTTACCAGTTAATTCTGTTGGTCATAATTTCCTCTGTTCTCCTCTAGGTAGTACACCCTTGCATACTCTTATTCCTGTATACTTTCCTTTTCTGTATCCCTGGGATCTCCTATAACTAGCAGAAGGGATGCTAGGCTTGTGAAATTGTGGTGGGTGGGAGTTAGGTTTCAGTTATTTCCCTACTCCCAGTAGATGGCACCGTGATGCTGCCTCTTAATCCACTGTCAGGGACTGGGAGAAGGTAGAATTATAGTAAGTAACTTTCTCTTTTGTAATCATAAAGAACAGCAAAGCAGTTGAGGTTTAGGCATATTTCTTTAGATTGAGGCATGAATTGTGCCTTGCTCTAGACTTGTGATGAAGGCTGCCCCTAGTTGGCCAGGGCAGGGAAATCCGAAGTGGCCACATGTAATGCTGGCCACATCACTCCCTTGTGTGCTATTTGGCCACAGACACGAGCATGCTTTAATCATGCCAGCCTAGTCGGCTGTTTCAGCTCAGGTAGATCTTTTGATATTTTTGAATCATAAAGATCACAAGTGCATTAGCTAGATAATGGAAATAAATGCTAACCTTACAAGTGCTAATGCTAGAGAAAAAGAGAGCACTTTAGGTTGGAAGGGTTTGATCTTCAAGACAGAGGCCATTGCACTAGGTTTAAAGAGAGACCTTAATGGCAGGATTATTCTGATATAATTTATAATAATTTCTAGTGTTCAGATTGTGTAGATATAATTTAAGAAGTGGATATTGTTTAATCAAAGTTTGCTGATAAGCCAGTGCAAACATTAGATGCAGCAGAGGATTCATTTAGCTTGTGAGCTAAATAAGCACTGTGACATTTCTGAGGTTTTTTTCTCTTGTTTGCTCTGGATACATGTAATTTGTGCTTTGAACTTGTCTTCAACCCACATCAGACTATTTTCCGTTTTGTTCACCAGAGGTTACAGAAAGTTGGAGTTGTAAAAATTTTTTCCCTTTTTTTAATGCTGGAAGTAAATGAACATTTCTTGACTTGCTTATATAACCAAAAAGGCTTGTAGAACCTTTGCTCTTAGGTTCTTTGCTTGTAGAGAGCACCTGGGATATTCTTGGCTGCGTAATTAACTGGAGTTGAAAGGATTGTATATGATGGAGTCAGAGTTGGAAGAGACCTGGAATGCTTTCTAGTTTGATCCTCAGCAGAAATGTAGGATTGACTGTTCCTAAACCATTCCTGACAGGTACAGACCTGTAGCTGGACCCTGTTTTGTTGGCTGCTGGCTGGTGAAATTGAAGAAATACCTGCTTCTTCAGACATGCACACATGTTTTTTAATGTATAATGAATCTGTTCAGAGGGTGTCCCAAACAGTAATCCAAAATCCAGGCATGTGCATGATGGATGAGATTATGATACAGAGGAAACTTGCAGAGAGAGAGAGAGAGAATGTGTATATTGGGGGAGGGAGAGTGGCTTCACAATTTCACCTGAAAATGTGACAGTTCACCTGCAACAACTTGGGGTTGCCTGGAGTAAGTGCTGCTTAGGTCAAGTTTGCAGTCTGAAATACTGCTGCTAACAAATGGCATTGGAATAAAATGTTACTTAGAATGTATATTTTAAAGTATTTTTTAAATTTTAGAGTGGATTTAGTGCTTCAAACAGTGACAAACAGTCATCTTGAAGTAGACAGAATATAAGCTACCACCAATGTCAAATCAGGTGATGATTTTGAGAAGCATGAAGACAACTGTTAGTTTCAGGTTGACAGATTTAATCTGTTTGGTGCCTAACATAGGTTTCTTGACTTGAAAGAATAAGTGCACCTCATTGTGTATACTCTTCCTCTAGGGACTTGGTTTACACAGTAATTCTCAACCTTTTGGACTCGAGGCACCCCTCTGTAACTTTTGTGAATTGAATGGCACCCAATTTTCAAAATTAATTTATATATTACAATGCTTGTCTCTGTAGGTTCTGAGCAGTGCCGGGTGGGGATTGGCAAGCCTATGGCTGCACTAATCAGATTATCTCTGACACCTCATTTATCTCTTCATATTTTATGGCACCCTTCAAAGGACCTCATGGCATCCCAGATCTGTGCTGTAACTGGTCTATGCTATCAGCTTGGTTCAGAATTTCATACAGTCATTAGATAGCAAATTTAGACTACTCAGCCTGGGTTTGTACTTGACAAAAGGCAAGGTAGATTTGTTCTTGATATTCATGGAACATTTCTTTAAGTGTGGAAATAATTCAGGCTGGAGCTCTATAGCTTTGAGTATGAACTGGGGAGTTTGTGGAAATCACTGGATTTTTTCTTTTGAGACTAAAGTCCTCTGCTAAAATAGTGTACTCAAAGACAGTGATAATAAACTTTCTCGGTTCCAATGGACAAAAGTACATTTGGAGTGGCTTCAAAAGGGGAAGGGAGGGGAGGGAAAGGGATGGGTGGGGAGCTACTGCTCCATGGTATAACATTTGCAGGAAAACCACTCCAACTTTAACCCTGCTTCATGCAGCGTCAACATATATTCCCCACATAGTAGCTCGTTTTCAGTTCTGTTATGCTATTTCTGGAGTCTGTTTTAAAATTGTAGAATCTGACTGAAAGGCAGAGGATATTAATGTCACTCCTCTTTCATGTCTTTTAATCACTCGTTTCTTTTCTGACTCAAAAAAAATCACAAGGTTCACCTCTTTGGATTCCTGAGTTTCTGAACATCCGCGTTTTTGGCTAATAGGCACAGGTTTATTCTTTAAAACAATTTATTTAAATGCAAATTTACAAAATGCTGTCATGAGTTGGGATTGGTGGGCCTTTCAGGAGTCCATCTTTTTAAAATTATTTATTAGCTAGCCTCTTTTAGATGTGCATCAGAAATAGGTTAAATTAAAGCTGTATTGATACTATAGCTGGAACTGTTCATTTCATAAGGAAGTACAGGTTGTGACCAAACAAGAGAGAGGGAGGGGGAAATAAAAGTAAATAAGATCTTTCCTGCTAGTCTTTGAAACAACTGGTGCCATGTAATCTGGAGAGGAGTTTCCTAGGGACCATCATATGTTTAGGTTTCCAGAATTTTGGTGGATATGGTTGAACTCATTCTAAAAAAGCAGCTTTACAAAGAGATTTCTGTGCATTAGAGTTGAGTATATAGTAGTTGTGTGCTTAGTTATTTAGCAAATGCAGGTGTGTAAAAATAACTGCTCATGTTAAAGAAGAGACACTGATGAATATTCTTCCAAACTTTCTCATGTAGTGCATTGTCTTAGAGCACTCAGGTACCTTGCGCCTGAGAGCAGAAAACAGCTCGGGAGAGACCCCTAGTGGCAAGAAGGGGGAGGCTCAGCTGCCAGTTACCAGGACAGCCAGAGTAACAGGTTCTGGTTGCCAGGACAACCACTGGGGAGCCAGCTGACAGGAAAGGGCAGGGCCTGGCCCATAGAAGCCCAAGCAGGAGGCCAGGAGGGCAGTTCCCCTCTGGCAACCAAGGGGGGAGGAACTTGGCCAGTTCAGACAGAGGGGAGAACCCTGACTGCGTAAGCGTCCCCTGGTCGCTGCTGGGGTTGGAGTATTTTCCCAGTAGGAATCAAATGTTGCTTGGCTGGACGGTTTAGCTTTTTATGTTATAGCCCAGGGGCTTTGTGTGTTTTTGTGTTTACTGTTTTAACCAGAGGACTGGGTGAGGCTATTAGGGGTTGGAAGAGGCCTCGTAGGGGCTCCACAGTAGCGTGGGGATCCTGGTGCCAGAGAGGGCGTGGCATTTTGGGGTGCACTGACCCCAGTCCCAGACCAGAGCAGGCAGTGCGAGAATCCCCAGAAAAGGGACAGAGATGAACAAGTGCCAGGGAGCACGGTTGTGAGGCAAGCCAGAAGTGCCAGTGGGGTGCAGGAGAGTCAAAGAGAGGGCCTAATTACAGCAGGGCCCAGGTCAAACCACGTCAGTACCATCTGCGAGGCTTGGGCTGTGGTGCAGGGGAGGAAAAGGAGCTGCAGATAGTGCCCCCTTGCACCAGGGCAAAAAGGCAATGGGCAGCCTCCTGCTAATTACATCTATTAATTAATCAACTAAAATCAAGGCGTGGCAGGCGAGTAGGCAGGCGGTTGGCCGTAACAGGAGGGCGGAGCCACTGATAGAAAGGCTCTAGTAGAAGTACTCCTGTCACATGCATACTACATTCTACCATATTTTCTTGCCTCCCAAGTAAGACGCACATCTTTTTTTTGGAAGGCAAAATGTAGAAGAGAATATTTTTCCAGAGTTATGGCTGCTATGTGACATAGTTAACTCCTCCTAGAAGCATAGTGTCCTGGAAGTCCTAGCCCAGCTGAGGCTGGGTGAGTAAGCAGTAATTTCCTGATAGTAACGGGTCTAGGTCTCAGATCCCTGAAAGGGCAATAGCAAGATATTTACAATAAAGAAGTAACTACTTCTTGATATAAGTTCCTGTAAATAATAGTGCTGTTCCCACATCACAAGCCTCATGAGGATTAAGAGTGCATGTAGTAGCCCAGTTACCCTTACCAATCTCAGTTACTGCTTCAGGCACCAGCTGTAGTGCTCAGCCATTAGTTACTGCAGAGTCCTTAATGACTGCAAGAGGGTTTACCTACAGCTCTGCTCCTTCTGTTTGCTACTGTCAGAAAGAAGCAGCTGCCATCTTGGCAGCCATTAGAGCAGAGTGTCTGTATGCTTCTGTTACAACATGGAAAAATCAGCCTCCCCACTTAAAACATGCACCTCAACTTTGGAGGGCTAATTTTTGGGGCAGAAGGTACATGCGATATGTGAGTAAATATCATAGATTGGTAGTTACTTTTTTCATTTTTTTTACATCATTGAAGTAGAGAGGCCTGAGGAATCATTATGTAGGGTTTTTAACGATCTTTCCTGAATATGTAGAATTTTTTCCATTCATATTTATCACTGCTTTTTCTTTGACATAGTCTTATTTTCAGTTTAGTTCTGCATTGTTGGTAAACCATCAGGCACCAGTTAGACATTTGACTTTAGCTGGATTCTTGTCAGAGACTATTGCCTGAATTGAAGCCTCTTGTGGTAATTTGACCCTAGAAGTCTTTCCTGCCCAGACCAAGGGGGCTGGACCCAGTGATCGCATGAGGTCCCTTCCAGGCCTAAGCTTCTGTGAATCTGTGATTGTCAAAACAAAAAATAAATATAAAGATCAGTTCTGAAACTTGTTCCATTTTGTAATGATACTCTACCAAACCAATTTTGTTTTCGTCTACTTGCATGAAATTTTTGTCTTGATTTGTAAAATCATTTAAGTGCATGCTGCTCAGCTAAATTTCCCAGCTCATTGATCACAAAATAACAGCAAAATGGCAGAGCAATAGTATGAAAAGTGCATATTGTACATGGGTGACTGGTGCCACCTTAGGGGGGCACATGCCCGCCCCAGTGACCAGTCAGCACCGGCACTCCTGCCTGCCCCCCCCCCCCGTCACCTAAGCAGGGAGTGCAGCCTGTCGGGGGTACACCAGAACTCTCAGGGTGCACGTGCATACCTGTGCACCCTCTACGTGTCGCCACTGATACTGTAGACTCTAGATACTAGACACTGAGTTAGACCTTGTAGAATTTGTGCTTTGAGAGCATCCTCTTCCCTTAAATTTAATTGTTGATGGAATATGAAATCAAGTTAAGTAGTTTTTTATTGCTAGGCCATGTTTCCTTTGACTTTTGATTTAATTTTTTTAGTTATGGGAGTCAATACTGACATTTTACCTTTAATTGAGTATAAAAGTGCAGCATTATTGGAACATTCATATTATGAATATATAGAATATTAGAAATGTCATTTTAAGCATCTCTTTACTTCTTCCAGGAAGGCCTAAATGAACTTGCTGGAAAATTGACAAGTCCATTTTCATCACATTAAATGTTTGGGGTTTTTTTTAAAGCTGTACCAGCTTATCAAAGAAAACATTAATTAGAAGAGTAATTGCTTAACCAGCTGTCTGCTCTTCTCTGTCCAGCAATCTCTACTGAAAACACTACGACAATAATGTAAAATAGTAATGTTTTATTTTAAAACAGAAGAAAAATGACACATGCCAATTATTTTCTGGGATTTATAAGGTATAAGTTCAGAGCAAGCTGGCCAATGAGTACTTGCTGGCATGTGAGGCCTTTTTGGAACATGACGTGCATTGTCAGTGAGCCCGAATGTCTTACTCCTGGAAGAGTGCCCCGCAGGTGCCCCGCACACCTACTTTATGAGAACGCAGTAGTAATAAGATTCCACCCCCCATCCCTCCCCCCAAAAAAGCGTGTTTAATGAGTGTTTCTGTTTTTCTTCTTCACTGTCACAACAAAAATGTTGTCTTAGTGGGAATTCCAGATGTGGCTATTGCAGTGGCAGTTGTTCACTTCTAGCTTTGCCCCCAGGTATTGGCAGATGGAGATATCTAGCCGTGGCATATTTGAGCACCTAAATTAACTGAACTCTTTTCCTTGATGGTGGTATATGAATGTACTGTCTATATGGTTAGAGGGCTGGTAAACATGACATATGAGAAAAGGCTGAAAAACCAGGGTTATTTAATATGGAGAAGAGAAGACTGAGGTGGGATTTGATAACAGTCTTGAAATACCTGAGGCATGATTATAAAGAGAATGGAAATAGCCTTTGGTCTGTACTTGTAGGGGATGGGAGTAGGAGCAATGAGGTCAACTTGTAGCAGAGTAAATTTAGGTTAGTGACCAGGAAGAACTCTCTTACTCTGTGGGTGGTTAAGTATTGGAACAGATTACCTAATGAGGCTGTAGATTCTCCATCCCTGGAAGTTGTCAAGTGCAGGCTAGGCAGATAATTGGCTGGGATGGTTTAGTCAGGATGATCCTGCTTTGAGCAGGGGGCTGGACTAAATGACTCTAACAGGCTGGATCTGGCCCACCAGTTAACTTTATCTGGCTTACTGTGGGCATTGCAGGTGGCAGCACCATGTGGCATGCCCTGGGTGAGCTGTGCTCGGGCCCCTGCCTCTGCTGATGGGCAGTGTTGGGAGCAAGTGACCTCTGCTGGCATGGGAGATACTGGGTAGAAACAGCCCTGCCAGCCTGGCACTGCACAGTGGCTTGGGAGATGGAGTCTAGCCCACCCAGGGCCTATGAGGCCAGATTCCATCTCCCAGGCTCCGTGGGGGAGGCTGGGTGGAAGCAGCCCTATCCACCTGCCTGGCCAACACTACACATGGGTGCTGCTACCCATGCCATCTACCAACAGAGGCAGGGGCTTGAGTGTGGCTTGGCGAGGCTTGCTGCATGGTGCTGGGTGGGAGAGGCTACTTCCGTTCAGCATCCTCCATGGCACCTGGGAGATGCAGTCTGGCCCCACAGGCCCTCAGTGAGCTGTGCTTAGACCCCAGTCTCTGCTGGCAGGTAGCACCCAGGGCCTGTGGGGCTGGACTGCATCTCCCAGGTGCTGCAGTCCAGGGCCTGTGGGGCTGGACTGCATCTCCCAGGTGCTGCAGGGGATGCTGGGTGGAAGCAGCCTTACCCACCAGGCACTGTGCGGCAGGCCCTGAGTGGGCTGTGCTTAGGCCCTGGCAGCTCCAGCTCTGGCCTCTGCACAGTGGCAGGCAGGCAGGCGGGGCTGCTTCTACGCAACAGCCACTGGGACCTGAACATGATTTGTCCAGCCCCTGCCCACAGGAGGTGGAGCCTGGCTGCAGGTCTCCATGTTGACCCATCCAGCCCTGCCATCAGGGTTCCTGGGAGTTATGGGGTGGGGAGAGGTGTGTGTACTAGGAGCCCTGAGGGTGGGGAGGGATAGTGTGGAGGGCTGCAGCCAGGCTCCACCCCTAGCTCCCCAGCTGCGGATGCGGCCGGCAGGTGTCGGCTCTGGGTGGGGTGGGCCTGGGGAGTGCATGCATGCGCATGTGTGTGCGGCCCTCCAACAGTTCACCAAAACTTAAGTTGCCCTCCAGCCCAAATAATTGCCCACCCCTTCTTTATGTGGTCACTTCCAGCCCTGCTTTCCTATGATTGTTATGATATGACTTGCATCAGGTCTGTCTGAGACCCATTTACCAGTACCCTGCTACTCACATTGGTGTACACTATCTTTATCCAGGTGATGAAGGTGGGGGAGACCTTCATCTTTTTCAGTGTCTCAGATAGGAACCAATGGGATATCAGGTTGTAGGCCTTTTCCAGGTTGAGGCTCAGCACTGTGGCATCATACTGCATCTTGGTACAGATGCTAGAGCAGGTTGCTTCCCATTGTACAAAAGTAACTCACTCTCCTAATAGTTTTGGTCTCTTTCTATGGCCACAGTTTCCATTTATGCCTGTAGGTGCCCTACTTGGATGGGGATATGATAGTGCCTGTGTCAAGAACCGCAATCAGTATGGCTGTACAGGAAACAAAAACGCACTTATAGGATAGGCAGGCATACCTGGACTAACCTGAGTTAGCTAGCAAGGGTGACAGTGATAATGAAGACTTGATGCCGTAGACTTTAGCTGGGGTTGTATAAGACTGCAGCTGATGTTGGACATATACTTGGGTAGCTAGGCAACCTGAAACTTGTCTGCCACCTCTTCGTACTGTGGTTATTTGTACTAGTTTGATTTAAAGCTAGACTGAGTATGGCTGTTCTGTTTACTAGCACACCTTTGCTTGTTGTACAGATCTTCCTTGAGTAGTTCTCGGTATAGAGTTTTGTGTAATACATCCACACAAATATTGACATTTATTTTCCTTACAGCTGGATTGGATGTATCTGCCAATTTTCTTTTGTAATTTCTGACACTTGTAGAGAGTAAGTCACATAGTGATCTCTTTGGCTAGGAACTGAGACATACACATCAGTTATTTTATGTTTAACACGTTACATTATAAAACACAAGGGTGGACGTGTGTGTGTGTGTGTGTGTTTGTTTTTAATGAAACAAATAACAATGCTTAGAGCTAAGAGAAGATATTTCCTGTTACAATGGAATAAGTGTTTTTTTCCGAATAAGAAATGTATAAATTATAATAGATTCAAATTCCTATCTCTTATTAAATCTGGTAATAACTTCTATAAAGTTGTATTTTACTCAAATTTCATTAAGTTTTTTGTGCATATAACCTTTTAGAATTTAACCTGGTTGGGTTTCATATAAATTCTTAAAACTGCTTCCGTATCATTAACTGACACTGATTTCAGAACTGATTTTCAAAAATACAGAAGTTCAATGTCTGTGCTATTTCTCAAGAAAGCAATTTACAAGACGTAGAATATGAGACATCAGCTGCCAAGAAAGGAATGTGGGGTAATAGTGTTAATTAGGAATATTAAGTTTTGGGCAACAATATTCAGAGAAAACTACCTGAATGTTCAAGACAAGCATATTTTCTTTTGACTAGTTTGAATAACAAGCTGTCTTAGGCAAGAAATTCAGGAATGATTGCAAATTTTATGCCTGAGTGCCAAGAATAATGACCTGTCACTGTAATCTGAAAACAGTGATACAGAAACCTTCCTTCCCTTTTATAAATTGAGGTGTTTTTGATCTTTAATTGTTTTGACCTACAATCTTTTCATTTAACTTTGTTTAGGCACTTCAATAACAATATTAAAGTAGAAGGCTATGCCTCAAATGCATATTTGTTAGCTGCTAGCAGTTTCTTCTAACACAGGGGTTGCCAACTGGGGGTATATGTACCCCCAGGGGTACTTAGAAAGGTTGTAGTGGGTATGGACGGGTGGACACGGATGGAACACGCCCTGGGGCGCAGTGGCAGTGTCTCCCACACTGCGTTTGCCTTTTACCTGGGGGAAGGATGCGCTGGGTGCTGCCAGCTCCACGCAACACACCGTGGCACCTCCCTGCCCCCACTTCAGCTCATTCTCCAGATTAGCCTCTACCCCTGCAGCAGACCTGTAATGGTGAAGGAAGCGGGGGGTGGCTGTGACCTCCCCTGGCAGTGAGTGATTGCGCGAGGCCAGTCAGCAGCCCACAGAGCTGCAACCAGCCATAGCAAAGCGGCGCGGCATGTGGCCAAGCAGGGTGCCGGTGGCTGCATGAAGGCACGCC
>NW_017728909.1:52471223-52473675 GCF_001723895.1 Crocodylus porosus
TTTGGTCCCCTCTCCCAGCGCCCACCCCTGCACGTGCTCCCGGATCAGCATGTGGGGCAGGGCGGGCTGTGGGCTGGGGCAGTGGCAGGCTGTTCCCAGTGGCGGTGTTGGGCCAGGCTGCGCTTGGAGGTGGTTGGCGGGGCTATGGTGAATTTTGGAGTGGCTGCAGCCTCTCCTGTAGTCCCCTCCCAGCGCTACTGCCACCTGACCCAGGTTTGTGGCTGCGCAGGGGGGAGATTGAGATCCCTATAGTGCAGGAGGGAATGGGACAGGTGTAAGGGCAAATCATTCATCCCTGCCTCTGCCCCACTCCCTCCTGCATTGTGGGGATTGTCGGTGAATGAGGCCCCAGCTGGGCCAGGTCATGGGACAGTTGAAGCCCAGCAGCTCATCCAGGGGTGTGGGTGGGTGGCTCCTGCCACTGCGCATACTGTGGGGAAGCTGGGGGGGGACACAATGCCCCCCCCACCTTTGGCTCCCCCTTACCGTGCCCTTGGATGAGCTGCCAGGCTCCGATTGTGGGTGAGGTTGGGTTATGGGATAGTCCTCACAGTGCAGGAGGGAGTGGGGCAGGGGTGAAAGATTCATTCTTGCCCCATTCCCTCCTGCACTGTGGGGGACTCAAGCCCCTGCAGTGAGGGAGGGAGTGGACCAGGAGTAGGGGCTGGGGTGAGTGGGGCCCTCACCGGGTCAGGTGGTGGCACAAGTGGAGGCCTGGGGAACACCCTGGGGCCTCCGCTTGTCCCACTACCTTGCCCAGCCTGGGCCCTACTCACCCTAGCCCCTGCTTCTGCCTGTCGCCTGCTCCCTCCCTCACTGTGGGGGCTTCAATCTGCCGCGACCCTTTCCCTTTCTCCCACAGACTTACCTGCTGGGAGGGTGCACGCACGCTCAGCCTCCGCAAATAATTTTTTCTCCCTTCACCTATACGGTGCCTGCCCCAGCCCCACTCCCTCACCATGGGGGTCTCAATCTGCACCCCCGCACCATTTAAAACAAGAAGAAAATATAATATGTAAGCTGAGACTTTGAGACCGAAGGGTTACGCTTGTTAGAAAAAGTTGAAAACCCCTCATCTAACCAGTTTTTCTTGCTCTTAACTATGGTACGCATCTGTAATAAAATCCGAAGAGGAAGATGCTCTGTTTCCTATTCTCAGTTTCTACCAGTCTTTTTTGCTACCCACTAACCCAAACTGGTAGATCAGGGTACAGAATTGTTTTTATTAATGTCATGTAAATTTTTATGACTTTCCAATCCATTTCTGAACAACTGCTAGACTATCAGACAGAGCATCAATTGAGTTCCTCCTGAAGCTTTTACCACTTCTCTGTTTTGTAAGTTCATTACATCTCTTTGCAAAATACAGCTGGATGTGCACTGTTTCCTGATGGATTTCTTGCTGCTAGCTGGTGCACACCCATTCTCTAATATACTACATATTTCTTGTCCCTCTTCTGGTAGTGGGAATTAGGTTAACTTCTATTAATGATCCTTTTGTTTTCAGCAAAAGTCTGAAACCTTAGAAGCTTATAGAAACTTGAAAGAGAACCAGCATTGTGTGCTCAGCTGTCTTTGTGCAGGCCACAGTTAGGTGCGTAAAAGCTTCAGTGCAGAAGGCCCTAGTTTGGGATTTGTTATCCTAAATGAATTATTGACACTGCTGTATGGAAAGTCCAGCTTTTGCTTGCCGATTAATATGTTTGCATGCTGGGGTGAAGAATAGGAACTTTTGGTGTTCCCTGTGCTATTGAATAGTAGCCTGCATTCAGACAGGCAATCTAGTCCTTGGCAAAGTAGACAAAGTATAAAAAGTTAAAGCTGAGAAAATGGAGGCAAATTCTCTTAAATTCTAAAGAGGCACACCCATCTCCATTTTTACTTATTTAACTGCCAAAATATGGAAGCCATGGTGTCAGCTTCCTATGTATACCCCTATCTGAGAGAGTCAGGAGAGTTAAAGAGCTTAAGGTCCTCCAGTTGAGGGAACTGGATAATCTTTTGTCCCAGAATTAAAAAAACTGACATGTGAAATTGTAAACTTCATATTTTAAGGATTTTCAACAAGGGTATCAAGTTCAGGTGCTATCAATTTAGAGCAGGGTTGGCCAACCTGTGGCATACAGGTGCCACAAGTGAGTGTAGATTCATAGATGTTAGGGGTCAAAAGGGACCTCAATAGATCATTGAGTCCGATCCCCTGCATAGACAGGAAAGAGTGCTGGGTTCAGACAACCCCAGCCAGATGCCCATCCAACCTCCTCTTGAAGACTCCCGGGGTAGGGGAGAGCACTACCTCCCTTGGGAGCCCATTCCAGACCTTGGCCACTCTAACTGTGAAGAAGGTCCTCCTAACATCCAATCTAAATCTGCTCTCTGCTAGCTTATGGCCATTATTTCTTGTGACCCGCAGGGGTGCCTTGGTGAGTAGAGCCTCACCAATTCCCTTCTG
>NW_017728909.1:52474030-52482389 GCF_001723895.1 Crocodylus porosus
CTGGACATTTTTCTTCCCTAGGTGCAGCACTCTGCATTTCTCCTTGTTAAATCGCATTCTATTGTTTTCTGCCCATTTGTCCAACCTGTCCAGGTCTGCCTGTAGCTGTTCCCTGCCCTCCGGTGTGTCCACTTCTCCCCAAAGTTTTGTATCATTCGCCAACTTGGACAGAGTACACTTCACTCCCTCGTCCAAGTCACTGATGAAGACATTGAAGAGTATCGGTCCTAAGATAGATGGAGTATGTGTGCGGTCTGCAGCAAATCACAGAGAGGATAGACAACACAGTTGCAGATGGGGCAGGGCAGAAAGCAGAGCATCAGATCAGTAAGCTGAGCAGCAGATTGGGTAAGGGAAAGGGATTAGAATGTCATTTAGGGAAGGTGTGAGGCTAACTTGTGTCAAAAATGTGGTCCCCTCTGGTTTAGAGACTAGAAAATGGTGTGTTACCAGCATTTGAGAATGGGAGAAATGTGTGTGGGGGAAGAAGGTAATCTGGCAAATTAAAGGCTCATTCATTTTACTTCAGTAGTGTGCATGGCTTTAGAATAATTTTTCATGAAAAGAATAACTAGCCATGGAGATGAATTGGAAATGAAGAAATGGAACATGGATTTACCAGTGAAAAAGTCTGCCAGGCTAACTGGATTGTTATCACCATTAAGATCCTTGTCCGGGCTGTGGAAATACTATATATCTTATCTTCCTGGAGATCAGAAAATAGTTTAATACAGTGCTACATGGGGAAACTATTAGTGAAGATGGAGGATTAATAGAGGAAATGCAAGATGGATGTTACCATGTAGTGTTGAATGGGGAAGTATCAGGCTGTAGGAGGTTACCAAAAAAGTTCCTCAAGAATTAGTCCTTTGAACAGTCTTATTCAATATTTTCTTTAATGAACTTGGTACAAACAGGAAGAGTATGCTGATGCAATGTACAGGTAACACAGTTGGGAGGTGTTCCCATTATGGAAGAGGATTGGGATGTAACATAGAAAGAACTGGATGACCCTCAGGATTGGAGTAATAGAAGTATGAAATGCAAGATTGTGCACGTGGGGACTGATAGCAAAAACTATCATCAGTTGGAAATAAACTGGGGAGTAGGAGAAGCTGAGCTTATTATCAGGGGTCCTAGTTTTCCCTTCACCATGGAAGACCATGGAATCTGCGTTTTTCTGTGACCTACCGAAAGTATGGCAGTGTCCCTTGTTGAGCAGCGCCATTTCTGTTCTCATTTTTGTTGTGGCTTTGCCTGTCAGCCAATCCCATAGCTGGGGAGGAGGGGTTGGGCTGAGCTGGCAAGGCTGGGGGCTGCTGTCTGCCTCCCTTTACTTTGTGCTGTCCTCCACCCTGGCTACTGCTTTCAAGTGTATGACAGTGAGCACTGCCGCCATTCTGAATGATTGTGGAGTTGTTGCTCGGTCCACCCCCCTCCCTCCCCTGACTGCAGGCTGTATGGGCCAGGGGAGGGGATGAGCAAGAGGAGTGGGGAGGGAGGCTGAGTTCCCACCCACTTGGCAGGCTCAGTGGTGACACATGGCTGTCCCCTGCCCCCGCCTCCCCTCCTTGGCCTCTTGAGCCTCTTCTGTAGGGCTCGCTGTTCTTCTCTCTCCTTCGAGGGATCGTAGGGTGGTGACAGCACAAGGCTGCGGCAGGGCAGAACTGCAGTCCATTCCCTGCACACCCCTGCTTGCAGAAACCATACCCGTTGCAGGGGTGTGCGGGCAACAGATTGTGGCTCAGGACCTGCGCTGTTCCTGTCCTGTGATCCTGGCCTCACCCACTCATCCTGCTCCTGAACACTGATGTCTAGGGCCCCATCCCATATAGAAAGTTTGAGGAGTTGTTGGGCAGTATATTGCACTTTGATTAGACAGCTCTTTGTTCCCTAAAGCACCTCATTTATATTACCTTGGAAAATATGGTGTAGCGCACTGTGGGATGGATACCAGTACTCTACCAGGGGATGATAGGAATTTGGAGTTAAGTTTCGCACAATTCTGCTGCATGATCTCTTACCATGGTTTTTTTTTAATTCCTTCTGATCCATCTCAGAACATACTTGTTTTGCCTGCCAATTCTCAGTATCTCTGCCATCTTGCCATCAGAAACGTGGAAGCTGACAAGCTGGGAAAATTTTAGTGACCGGGTGTTAGAGTCTGTGTTTATGGAACATCTACAGTTATCACAGAGGCAAGTCATGCTACAGTAAAAATGAGATCACTAAGGATGAGCAGAAGATGCAGATGGTGAATGAAATAATCCAGGTGTTGCAGGCATTCTTTCACCAGCTGTAGTTGGCGGGGATTAGTCTTTCTAGGCCCATGATGCAAGTGCTGAGGGGAGGGATCAGATTGTGTTTCATACTGGGGACAATTAGGAATAGCCTTAGAACTTTGAATGTGGGAGGCCATGTGCCTGGAGTTGTGTGTCGCACTTGTCTGAGTTCTCCAGCAAAGAGATACCAAAGGGAGAACTGCTTTGGCAATAGAGAAAAAAATGCTCTAGAAGCTTTCAGTTTTGGATTGCTGGCTATCAGCAGGCAATCAGCTTGAGGATGAAAAATCAATGTTGGGAGTGCTGGTGATTGAGGCGTGCAACTTTTTAGGATGTCCTCCGGTACAAGGTTTTGTCTCCAGACAGTGTTCAAGACAGAGAGATGTTTTATTCAATTGGATTGCCCAGCAATGACGGGGCAACAGAGACATACCACAGTCTTGACTGCCTCACTTTTCTTCTGAGTGCCCATACAGCACACAGGAAGAGGTCATTTTTCCATGTTATACTGGTGGTGGATCACTGGTAGTAGAGGGCAGGGGGCCATTACTAATACTAGCACGGTGGGGTCAGGGAAGGTGCATGATAGTGCTCATATCTTTGAGGAATACAGGACTGATTAAAAAGGGACACTTTTCCTGTCACGGCACATTCTTATTGGTGAGGTTGCAGTAATTATTGGGGACCCAGCCAAATTTTCACTACCCTGACTCAGGAAACCCTACTACCACACAGCAGCAGAGAAAGCAGTTAAGTATGTATGGTCTGAGCAGGTGCAGGATGAGTATAGAATGTGCATTTGTTAGACTGAACGGATCCTAGAGTTACCTCCTGTCTAGGCTGTTTCTTCAAGCCAAATGTTCCTATTATCAGTGCATATTGTTTTTTGCATATTTGCAAAGTGCTGGAGAAGATAGGACTGGCAAAGTGGAGGGGGAAGCAAAGAGACTGCTGAATTTGAATGGTCTGCAAGAAAAAAAGGGCAACTGAGGTGATATGTGGTTGAGGGAAGCGTTTAACAGTGTTCCTTACATCAGGCAGGGTGCTGGTTGTGTTAGTGTGAATAACCTGTTTAGTTTGTACCTGAATTCAAAAAGCATTCCTAGCGTATTTTATGACAGATGGAATGGTGCGGATTGTGAGGATCATGTGTCTTATAGAAGAAAGGAAATCATAACTTTCACAAAATAAAACTTCAATAGTTTTATTATTACTTCTTAAGAACATCTAATGCCTCATAAAAACCAGCCTTTAAGTGTTGATTTATTTCTATGTGAATTGTGTGAATCTAAGAGAAAATAAATGTATTTTGCTTATTTTCCCCTGAAGTTGAGGAGTTGCTGTGGGATGCCCTGCTAGCAAAGTAGTGCATGGACCAGGCCCTGGACAATAGACTTATCCTTCCACTGTAGTGGTCACTGGGCCACAAGTCATTGGATCTTGTGCTCTGCAACACTTCATACCATTTGTATTGCTGTCTCAGGAGAAGTGTAAGATCTTGCTTCATTTTCCCAAGTGCTTCTGCCTTTTTCCCCAGGGTGTGTTCTCCCTAATCCTTAGGGCAAGAGCAACAGACTTTGAGTTCTTGTCCCATCTTTTCTGTTTCTTCTTTCTCTTAAAGGCAATCATTTAGTAGTATGGCTGCAGTGCTTTAGAAAGATTCTCCAATGAGGCTGTTTATAACTGTCAAGACAAACAGACACTTCTAGAAGTAAAGGGTTAGCTGGTGGTTAAGGGTCAGGTGAGAATGCTGTGCTTCATAAAAATTACAGTTTGGGTCACAGCTGGTTCAGGGTATTTGAGCAATTTCCAGCATGATGAGCATATGGGAGCACTCTTCCAAACCTGGAGGGGATGGACTTGTGAGGTCTCCCAGGCAATGTAGCAGGGGGGAAATGTTCTTACTAGAAATGCACATTCAAAGCCAAAAGAATGACTGCTTAAGATATTCCTGAGATTGTGCTAATGAATGAAAGGGCACCAAGACAGTGTAATTTGCCAAGAGAAGGGTGTTTACCACTGCTTAGTTCTGAAACCAATTCAAAGCTGTGCTTCCTAAGACAGGAACAAACTGTCTCTCCTTTCTGTCCCTGAATTGAAGCCTGGTATGGCCAAACACGTTTGTTTTCATTGTTTAACACTGTTTTTATGAATAAAATTGTAGACTGACTGGTTGTGCTGGTGTTTGCAAAGATTATTTTCCATGTGTTTTATTTTGGTGCTCAGGCACTGACTTCATTGTATTTATTTTTCTGTTTGTAGTACCTCCATTTATGTTGCTAATAATTCTCATCTGTTTGCCCTGCCAAAACCCCTGCATTTGGGAATAATTTTGGTTTGCATCTGACTGCCAGTACAGGTTATTAAAGTAAATCTGTTACTTCAAAAGGCAGTTACTGTGTTCCCAGCCTGCATGTTTTTCCTGCCATTATGATGGAAAG
The DNA here is from genome assembly GCF_001723895.1 of Crocodylus porosus. Classification (NCBI taxonomy): domain Eukaryota; kingdom Metazoa; phylum Chordata; order Crocodylia; family Crocodylidae; genus Crocodylus; species Crocodylus porosus. The sequence goes on from NW_017728909.1 coordinate 52,478,754, forward strand.
GGATGAAAAGTTATGGGAACCCATGAACAAAGTAGTGTAAAGAGAAAAATGCATGCTTCTTTCCACTTCTTCAATGGCTTCTGTCTTCTGACTTGTCTGGGTTGGGTTTGGTTGGGTCTTGAATAGGTCCTGGTTCTCTCTGCTGAGACTATCATTTGAGTCAACCTTCTCACTGACTTTGTTGTGTTGTATATGAATCTTGTTGGGTTAAAGGAAGGCTTTGTAATGCTAGAAGTGAGGCCATTTCTTTGTCCTTTCGCCTCCATTTCATAAAAGCAGACACAGCACTTACGAGACGGCTGGGAGGGAAGAGAGGTACTGTGAAAGGGTTACTGATAAGATATGAAACTAGCTGAATCCAGTCAACAGAGGAGTCTTGTCAACAGAGAAACCTTGAAGGTAGCTACAAAAATTGTTTTTATAAGATAAGATACATCTAGGCAAAAAAAATATGGGGCATGTAGTCATGAGAGTTAAACTTCAGTGTTCACACTCAGTGCTGCTTGATTGGATAGAATAGTAATTTAGTTAATAGATTATTGAGTATTTTTACGAGCATGAGCTAATCATGAACTAATGCTGATGTACTAACAAAGTATAAAATAGTAATTATTTCTGGTAGGCAGGGTCCCTCCTCAGAAGCACCTCACTGCAGCGAATAAAGATTCTGTATCTAACTTTAGATACTTGCTCTGTGTGATCATTGCCCCAGCCTGGAGTGAACTGCATGCGGCTTTAAGAGCATAATTCATAACAGTTGTCACTGTCTATATCTGGGGTTCCTTTGTCAAGCATGGGGCATTTGTAGGCTCCTAGTCCAGCAGGTTTATGTTCACATGAATGGAGGCAGGCCCAGATTTTCTCTTGGCCTCATTTGCCTTTTTGTAGGACTGCCGGAGTCCTTTCCCCTTTACCTAGCATTGCTGTCATGCCCCAGCATTCACAACCTCTTTAATAGCTTCATAAAATGTCTGTATTCCTAGGGTTGGATGGTCATATATGTTTATGGGAGGCAAGAATTTCTTTGTGACATCTTTTACTGGGCCAACTGTATAGTTGGAAGAAAAGCTTATTTTGAAGCTGTGCTTATACTCGCCCTTCTCCCACAGCCCAAGCAAACTGAGAAATTCTTTCATGAAGTAGGCAGTAGCATTAGGCTTAACTGTGGGGAAAAATGATTTCGTAAGAAGAGAGAGCTTTTCAAAACACACTGAGGGTTTTAAAGGTGGAAGGAGCTTCTGATTAGCGTGATTCTTGGGAAGCGGAGCTAAATACTGGGACCAGAGTGGCTGCTCTTGTGAGGACAGGTGTGTTGTGGGATTGTTTGTACCAAGGTAGATAATGCAGCATCCTTGAAGACTCTGGGCATCTCTATACATGCTCGGGGGGGAAGAGATGCTTCAATTATAGTGGCTCTCAGAAGCTGCTCTAATTAAAGCGCCCACAGTGCTTCATGTATTCAGCATCCTGTGCTTCAAAATGTCGGTGGGGGTGCTTTAACTAAAGCTCTTTCGATAATTGGTATGCTCCAGCAGACTCAATTAATTGGGTCTGCTCCAGTGTGTGCTAATTAGCAGGCATCAGGCACACGTATAGGTGCCTATTGGTGGAACAGTGCCAGGGCAAGATTTAGCTTTTGGGCATTGGTTTAATCTGAACAGTAAGTGCAACTTCCTGCTAGTGAAAAAAAACCACATTAGGCTACATAGAAGGATGTGCAAACATAAGGCAAGAGTTACTACTATAACTTTGTAGTGCACAACAAGTATAAGATTCTTTCATATGCTTTATCTTTTTATTATGTGATTTCATTTTAGCAGATGGAGAGCCTGAAATGTTATTTTAGGTAAGAATGGCTGTACCACAATATATGCTCTCTCAATTAAGTGGCATATGGACAAATTGTAAATAAATTATCAGAATAGTAGTGGGATTTAGAATGTTTCTTTAAATGTAATACTTCATTTATAGAGAATCTGGCTTTTGCTTTTAGGACATGGCATAATTTTTTTGTCAATACTTAATAATCTGAATGGAGGCTTTAAAGGATGTGAACATTTTATGATAAACTGTAAAAGGAATAAATTACAAGTTCTGTGCAGAATAAAGAGCAAATGTTGGTACCTTAGTAAAGGATAGGGGGTTGTGTTAGGTGCTGTACAAATTCTTTCTTTCTGCTCCAAAGAGTTGGAGTTAAGAGGTAAAAATTCCCATTATATTTTTTTTTGAAAGCTATACATTTGAATATCTCTAGGACCAAAATTTGTGGGAGAAAATGGTGAGCAAACGTTATTGAGAGAAATGGCCACTAGGAAATAAGTTCCCTAAGACATTGGGTTTGAACCAGCTGGGTTATTAATGTTTATCAGTGGGAACATTTAAGCTATTGAACAGTCTTCTTCTAATATGAGAAGTGTTAGTGGTAGGCACAGTTAACTTCAGATACTAGAACAGTAATGTAGTGAGTCCTCTTTCATACACTGTGCATAGTAAAGAGCCTTGTCTTTACCAATGGTTTAGGAATCAAGCACTCATCCCTGAAATCAGAAATGTAAATTTTTGTATCCTTTTTTTTCCTTTGCTCATTTTGCTTATAATATTTATCACAACTTTTCTTCCAGTCATATGCGTTTGAAGCATTTGTTTTTAATTGTGTGGTTTGTTTAATTTTTGTTTTTTAATCTGTTATACAACACTTGATAAGTAGTCTGTTTTCAGGTGGGTGTATTCACACACCTGCTAAATTTAAGGGATTGCCCACTTACAGACATTTTAGGCTCACAGAGTGCAGTACAATTGGTTCCTAAAAACTGCGTCTTAAGTTGAAACGTTGTAACTTTTCTCATAAGAAACAATATTATAAATGGGGGATTGGTTCCTGAACTAAGGCCCAATACACTATTTTTACCAAAAACACCCCAGAATTTTGTACTCACTCAATTATAGATGAGTAATATAGCTACATTAATGTATTTATATTGTAAATAGCAATCATATTGATTTGGAAGGACTTCTTTGAGGTGACTTTGCTGGAGATTTTGAAAGGCTCTTGGTTGGATTTTTTGAAAGGCTCTTGGCTGGAGTCTTCTCTGGAGTCTTGTCTGCTTTCTTAAAGAAAGTGTCCAAGGAAGTTTGGACAGATGTTCTCCAGGGAAATGGGCAACACAGCACGCTTGTTTGCTGGCATGGCGTTGTATCAGATCAAGTATTGTAAAGTTGAAACTGACATCAGAAAGGTGAAACGGTGTCAATTTCTAAACACTGTAAGTGTGAAACATTGCAACTCGAAATGTTGCAAGTCAAGGACTGCCTGTATCAGATTGACCTGGTAGGCAGGGTGGCCAGCTTCAGTGTGCAAACCCTGAAGTGTCTACTTTGGTAATGACTGGCCTTTGCCTACCTGCACTGGGTGGGGAAGGAAGAAGGGTGGGGGTGGGGAAGGAAGGGCGTGCATCAGCCTTAATTGGAAGCCCTTCCCTTTGGGTCCTGATAGCTGTTTCTGGGATGTCTTGACTGGAAGAAGGCCAATGTGGTGCCGATCTTCAAAAAAGGGAGGAGAGTGGATCCGGCTAACTACAGGCCCATTAGCCTGACTTCTATCCTGGGGAAGATCCTAGAAAAGTTTATTAAGGAGGC
>NW_017728909.1:52483254-52489850 GCF_001723895.1 Crocodylus porosus
GAGCCCCCAAGATCTGGAACAGTCTGCCAGCGGAGGTGGTTCAAGCACCTACATTGAACACCTTCAAGAGTAAATTGGATACTTATCTTGGTGGGATCCTATCACCCCAGCTGACTTCCTGCCCTTTTGGCAGGGGGCTGGACTCGATGATCTCCCGAGGTCCCTTCCAGCCCTAATGTCTATGAAATCTATGAAAGTCTTCCTCCCATTATGTTTCAGCCTTGCCCAGGCTTGGGGAGGGGGCAGAGTCACTTTCTGAAGCCCTAAGCCATGTACCTATGACTTCTAGAACTGCTGCTGAAACCCCTGATCTGCAACTCTGCTGTACAGCAAGAGTTTGTGCTGCCAAGCTTCGCTTTTGGGAGGCTTGTCTACTCCTTGGTCTGGGCTTGTACAATCAAGCTGGCCACCTCCTCATCGCTCACCAATCCACCAGCCAGGTCTGGCTTGGCCTACTATTCATTTTGCCTCTTCTCATTCACTTTTGCCTGAAGTTAAGACTGTTCTCCTCACAGATGCTGTCACTGTCATATACAATCACCTCCATGAGCAATGGGTCCTCCCTTTCTGGAGCTTGCTGAATACATCATATTTGTTGCTGCCTGTTGCCCTGGCTGTGGAGGGTGACATGCTTGGCAACAATATCTTGTTACTTTGCTGTCCCTTGGCATGCTTGACAACAGTACCTGGTACCTCTACTTTGAAAGCCTGTCCTGGAAAATGTCATTAAAGCATGCCTTGCCCATGTCGTCGCTGCCTACCTTAGTATGTCCTGGAGGCAGTGCCAAGCAGTGGCTGTACCCGTGTGGGCCCACGCACCCTGGTGTAGCCTATACAAGTCGCCAAGAAGATTGACAACCTCCTGTGGTAGCTCCTGCACAAGGCCCTGGCCACCAGGACCTTTTATCCATTGCCTAGACCTACTGGTGTCAATGCCTACTGTCATGGAGTGGGACCTGGGAGCGGCCGTGAAGCTCCCTAGCGCCCCCTGCCGTGTCAGTTAAGGTGATCCAGCACCCTCGACTCACCTGCCACGTCTTTGATCTTGTGAGTTCAGTTATGGGAGGCTGCCTACTTGCACCTTTGACACCACGCCGACGTTACCTCCATTCCTAGTGGGGTGCTCTTATGGGCAATGCGTGCCTCCTGCCTCCCCTTCAGCACGCCCCAAGCCTCGCAGCTGTTCCCGGACGTTCTTGTGTCCTTGCCCTTCCGTGCCCCTCTCTGGCGCCCCTGGGCTTGTCTCACACCTGGCGCCCCTTCTCTGGTGCCCCTATGCTTGCTGACCCTCTCGGGCCTGCTAACAATACTCTTCCAATCGGGCTCAGGCCGCCTGAGCCTTACCTGGCCCCCTTGACCCTTCGGGGTCCTCTCTAGTACACACCCCACTGGGTGTCTGACAGTTACTTGCGCCCACTCCTGGGGCCTATGCCGCGCCTCTCGCGCTCGTTGCCCCCTCTGGGGCCTATGCCGCGCCTCTCGCGCTCGTTGCCCCCTCTGGGGCCGGGGTCTCAACCCCTATACGCCAAGCGCCTCTACGGCGCTCGCTCACCGTGCCCACTGTGGCACTAGAGTCCCCAGCACTATGGAGCCCTCCGGGACTCTCTCCTGGTCCTATACCCAGTTGGGGCTCAGGTGGCCGCAGCCGTGCCTGGCCCCCAGGACCACTGTCTCGGTCCCTTGCCCTACTAGGGCTTCTCTCTCGTCTTGCTCCACAGGGCAGGGGTCAACACCCCTCAACACGCGCCCCACGGGCGGAAAGAGCTGTGCCTGCCCGGCACCACTAGCTGTGCCCTGCTGGGCACCAGGAACCCCCAGATTATTGGGGAGCACCTGTGAGGCCTCCTCACACCCCTACAGCTTCATCCAGTCCTCCGGTTTGACCATAACAAAACCATGAGCCAAGCAGCTGCAACATAAACAAGAAGCCTACTGGCTTATAACACAACACTCACTCGGCTCCTTAGTCACAGTCTCTTATAGGGTTCACTTGCCCGCATCATTGCAGCTGGTCCGGGTGGTCAGGCCACAACCATCGACTCAGGCTGCTCAGCTTCCCCGCAGAGCTCCTGCTCCTGCGGCGGCCAGAAGGGAACTACTACTCTGGCTCCGGCCTGGGCTGTTTATAAAGGCCCGGCCCTGCCCCCTTCAGGTCACCTGACCTGCCTGGTTGCCCCAGCAACCGGCACCTGGGCGGCCTTAAAGTGTAGCAGCTGCCCTTATTTCCTCCAAGCCACGGGGCACCCAAGTGCCCCCGTGACACCTACCTTTTTTGTGAGAGAGAGATGTTGAAGATGTTCTTTCACACTTCCTTTAACTTACTTCAGCTGCAGCCATGCTTTGCAAATTCAGTTATCTCTTCTATACGCTGGACTTCGGATTTTTCTAGGACAGTGCACATATTCTCTGTCCTGTGCATATTCACTGTCACCTATCTGGTCAACCTTATGCTGGGCCAAGCCCAGATGATCCTAAAGAACTCCAAGAATAGGCTTGAAGCCACAAGAACTGGGCTGGCTCTGACAGTGTCCTTCACCTCTTCCAGTTCCTTGTCCAGATACACCTGTCCTTTATGTTTAGGCACTTTGCTTTACAGCCCAATGTGGACCAGTTTGCGTTGTGCTGGGGCATGAAGGGAGCACTGTGTACTGCTGAATATGGTCCGCTGGTCATGAAAGTGTGACTACTTTGCTCACAAATGGGAACAAGAAAGGTTTCATTTTTGGGTCAGAGGTTTGAATGTACAGTAGGAGTATTGGTAGGATATAAGTGGGAATAAAGAAAGTTTCTCTGAGTTATGTGGAAAAAGCTCAGTGATTATAAATTTTAGGTTTGAAGTGATTAATGTAAGTGGGAATGAAGTTTTCTTTTGGGTCATGTTGCAGAACGTCAGAGTAATGCTAGCTGATGGTTAAGGGCATAGGAGTGTAAATGGGAACACAGAAACATGTCTTTTCAGTTATGTTGGAGAAAGTCAGAACAGTGTAAACTCCTGGTTTGACGGTGTGTCCGGTAGTATTGTTTCTGGTCCACATCTCTGTTCCTTCAGAGTTTTCCTTCTACCCCTTGGTGGAGTTCTGAATTTTTATAGTTTTCCTCTTGCATATTAAAGATCTAAAAGGTCATTCCCAGCAAATTGAGACCAGATCTTGAACGGAGACTGGCCCCTCAAAGATGAAGGCAGAAAGAGACAGCAGCAGTGTTTTCTACCTATTGTGGGTTTTCTTTCTGGGATCCCTTTAATAGCACAAAAAGCCTGTCTTCAGGGGTGGGCAAGCAGCACAGTTAAATCCAGATGCCGATCCAGCCCTAGGAAATCAATCAAAGACGTAGGTAATAAGTTGTTTTTTGCAGCAAAACAAAAGTTTTAAATATAGGAATGTATTTGCGGTGTGTATATGGGTAACATGTACATGCATGTGCATTCCTCCTCCTTTTTCTGTGGCACATTGAAAGGATTAAATGCAGGATATAAACATTAGTCTCTTCTGAAAGGATGTTGATATGAAATAATAAATGATGTGGTCTTAAATTACAGAGCGTTTTTTCACCCTTGCACACAACTTACTGTTGGTTTGATGTCTCAGGCAAAGTTTTTCTTTTTCTCTTCTTTTTTCAAGCCAGAGGAACACCTGGTATAGAGCACTTGCAAGTTTAATTTACAATATGTGTCAAAACATATTGCTATTTAAAAAAAAAAAATCAAACCTTTCCTTGCTTGGCCTAGTGAGACATTTGAATAATTGTCTGAAAACACAGTATATAATTTTCTTTTCCATTTTATGTAGAGGTTTATGAATTGCAGGGCTGGGTTAAATTCATTCTAAGATTATATTACATGTCTTGAGGCTTGAGATGTCAACAGCCTGTGTTTGAAATTTGCTAGATTTAACTTAAATAATATTGAACCTGGAACAATATAGAAAAGACCTTGAAACTATGGCATATTGGCCCCACAAGCCCTTCCTTTTCTTACTGCTATACATTGTGATAAAGTATGGCTATCACTGCATTTCTGCATTTATCTTGTAATAAACTGAATGCATTTTATTCCCCTGATTTTTACCCTACATTGCAGAAAGTATCAGGAAGAAAATAGGAGGTTTGGGTAGTTAGAATGGAGACAATTAGGACTTTAGACATCCATGAAGGCGTGTGAGATTTGTTTTGTTCCTTGACACCCAGGAGGCGGCTGAGACTTAAGTGCCAGATGGGATGTCTCCCTAGTTTCATCAGTGGCATGGAAACCTTTAAATATAAAATGGATTGGGGGAGCTTGAAGTCATTATTCTCCATTCTAACTAGCTGCCATGCTGCACTAATATCTGCTTCTTGTTTAGCAGTTGTATAAAACACTGGTTTCTGCATAGATGGTTGTAACAGGGAACCCAAATCCTGTTACCTGTACACTGGAGGGAGAGGGGAACATGCCCTGTTCAGGAGCCAGACTGTGAAGACTCGCAGGGGAAGGAGGATGCAAAGATGCAGCTCACAAGAGACTCAAGGCTAGAGGCCAGGAATTGCTAAGAAGGTGGGGGAGGGCTGTGGGACAAGAAAAGCCAAACAATTCATTAGGCTGAACAGAAATACCTGGGCCCCTCTTCAATGGCAAAAGGTCAGGTGACCAGAAGGGGCAGGACTTGGCTTCATATAAGCCCAGTTGCTGAGCTGGGGCTGGCAGCTGAGGCTGGCAGGTGGCAGGAAAGGGAATGCAGGGTAGAGCTGACTGACAGTGAAATGGAGGTAGCCTGGGGCTGGGGGAACTGAGGCATCTCCTTGTGAGACTGATAATTGTTATGTCCCTGAGAGGCCCAGTTTTCTTCTAAGTATTTAAGTTTAATCCCAGAGGACTGGGGGGGGGGTGGGGCTGTAGGGGCAGAGGAAGCCATCAGTGGGGTACTGAGCAGGCACCCTCCAGTGCAGGGCTGAGGCCTAGAGAGCCAGGGCCCAAATCAGTGGAACTGGGCTGAGGGACCCCAGCTAGAAAAAAGGGGGCTGAGGCCAAAAAGACTGAAACACAGATGAGGGTTGGGGGCCTGGGGGGCCCTGTGTTAGTCTAGTACACAGAGAAAGTGAGAGAAGGAGAGTCCCAAAAAAGGGGGCAGACAGGGAGCAATAAGTGAGGCATAGGTGTGGCTAGCAAGGAGACCCTGATAACAGCCTGAAAGGACTATGCTGATCCTAAGAACGGCCTCCCTCTAAATACACTGGTTACCAGCAAGTTGTGGCAAGAGAGAAGGAGGTGGAGTAGGTTGGGGTAGTACTGATGAGAAGGGAGCAGGGACAAAACCTGGACTCATCACAGTGATCAGTAATAAAATGGTTAACACTATTGCCACTTTAACTTGTCAGTGATGGCTGCATAGTTCATATGCCATTGAATCAAATGGGAGCAATTTATACCTTCCCGATATGTTGTTTCATCTTCCTGCACATTCAGTCTGCATTAGTTGTGCATATTTTGAAGGCTGCCTTGGCAACCGCAAAGACTAGTTGTAACTTTTAAAAATAAAAGCTGAGATTCTAATGCATCTTGTATACGGATTAGAAATACAGTTGAAATAAGAAATTGTGGCAGAGAAAGAAGCAGTGAGGCTGAGTAAGAGGAATATGAACATTTTTTTTTAAATGGTACAGTTTAAAACTCCCTTTTCTAGATAAACAAGTCATCTTGATATATTGTTTATATTGTGGCAGTGTCCCTCCTGGGCTCTGAATTTTACAAGCATAAAGGAGCAGCTATGTCAGTGGTGAACAGCATACAGTGTTTGAAGACCAAGAGAAAGCGATGTGAGGCTATGCACAAGTAAAAGGATTACGGCAGTGGTAGCTATCACCTCTGTCTTTAAGTTACGTTATCTAAGGATCCTGCCACACGTTGCACTTAAGGTATGATTAACCAGTTAATTATGTCTTAAGTTGTAACCTGGCCACATTAAAGCAATTAATGGTGTAATAAAACAAGGAACAAACTACAAAGTTATTCCACAAAAAATGTGGAATAAGTGTGTGGCTGGTTCCTATGGCACTGTTAATCAAATGTGGGGCTAGCTGTGCCCCTGTGGCTGGGAGGCCCATCAGCTGACATGGGCTTCCAGCCTTGGGGGTTGCAATATGCGCCCCCTGAGGCTGGGAGCCCAGGACAGGTCAGGGGGCATCATATGCATCTGCAGCTGGGAGCCTCATCAGCTTCAGGCTCTCAGCTGTAGGAACTTACTACTTACCAGTGCAGGGGGAGCCTGGGATTTCAGTCCCAGGCTCCCCCTGCACTGGTAACAAGGTGTGATGGGATCTGATACTTGATCCCACAATCACGCCTCCTGCCTTGCACATGTGGCCTGGCAGGAGTGCGATTCTGTGGATTGCATATCAGATCCTATCCCACCTTTACTTGCATGTCTAGCAGGGGCTTAAATGACACATTTAATTTTTCCTATCATCCCTGACTATACCTTCCATTCCAATGTACTTATGACTCTGTTTCTCAACATACGACCATCAAAAAAACTAGGGGTGACTGGTGCCTCCTGAGTCTGGGGGGGGCACAATTTGTGGGCAGAACCAGGGGTGGGCCAAAAGCTCCATATCCACTCCTA
>NW_017728909.1:52489950-52499133 GCF_001723895.1 Crocodylus porosus
TGAAAAAAAACAAAACCTCAAGTTTTTGGCATTGTATGGAAGCTGTTTTTTAATAATAATAAAAAGTATGCATAGCATCCAGCCATCTATTGGTAAAACATAAAATATCAAAATAATTTTATTTGAACATATATTTGGGATGGACTGCATATTAAAAACATTGTGAAGCTGAGCCTGTGGGCATACTGTTTAACAGATGTTAAGAGAACAAAGTTGTTTTGGATTAGGACTGTTGTCTTGCATACCTATAACTATTTTGAATTGTACATTATGTATCACATGGAAAAAATTACTGTATGCATTGTAGCTGGAAAATAAAATAAACTAAAAGCTGTAATTTGTGTGTATTTGTTTTTCTAAGAAGCAATAGCAAGACGCACAAGTATAAACCTGGCTAAGTAGAGTTCATGATTAAAAAGAGTGTATGTAGGTCAAGTGGTCTGCAGCTTTACTTGAAGAAAAGCCTGATTCTTGGTGTGTTCTTTTTTTTATTTTTGAACTGTTTTTAGTATGCTTTGTTTTGTGTTGAGTAGCAGGGGCATGTTAAAGACATTGAAGAAAACTGTATGTAGTTTTTGGGTATTTCAAATTGATCTGTCATCCTACTGGAAAACTATTTCTGTGTTCTATTTGTTGTGCATCTATTATGGCGTCTTAATTTCTACTATCACAGCAACTAATATGTTTTTGTGGTGTCTTAGTAAATATTAGCATTTGCCAGTATGCTGAATTAATAAATTAGCATATTTTTGAGCTTTAAATAAAATTTCAGCATGGTTACAGGTATATGTTATCAACAATAGTGTAGCATTCATATTCTAGGTATCCAAAAGCTCTTTAAAAAAGCACTGTCTGCTGTGTCTTGAGGTATTTCTCGTATTGTCAACAGAATATTTTTCTCTATCTTTTTTCTAAAAGATCAGTACAGGGAGTAGGGCCTATGTGTGCTGGAGACCTTATGTTGAATTTCTTTCCAAGAAATGATTTCTCCAGGCTGTGCTAAACTTCACTGTTCAAAAAGTAAAAATTATGAAAACATCATAATCAACAGAGCATAAAAATAAATTCCTTTTTAAAAAACATTTTTCTTTTTTTTAATTCTGCCTACCTACAGGCAAGCCAACAAGACCAACTGTCATGTAAGATTTCATTCAAAGGCTTGTGCTGTACTATGTTCCAGGTAGCATTCATCATATGGAGACAAATTTACTACTAGGATTGGTATCTTGCAAACTGCTATAGTAGCCACAGATGCTGAAGTAGGGCGCTTAATCCAGAGGGTCGTCAGTAGCAAAAGTGACAACTACAGTAGAGCTGAAATTAGTGAAGACTGGAGCAAACTAAAAGAACAAGAAGGAAAGATAATGTCTTGCTGTATTATTGTCAGTAGTTAAAAAATGCAAAGTGATCACCTGTCAAACCCATCAGTTTGTTGAAAAAAATGTGTGCATGTGCCTTGGGGGTGGGGGTAGATCCTAGTTGGCCTGGAGATTGAGTGTGTAATAGGAACATTCAGTTAAATCTGAGATACCTCAAAATAAACTGGTGATCTTTCTAGCAGTCTTAATATATACAGGATTGAGATCATTTCATATGAAGAGAATTATTATTTCACTAGATGAGCAATAAGTAGATGATCTTTGCGATCAGGAATCTGTAGTCTGATGCAGAAAGAAGATCTTTTGCTTTCTGGCTATGAGAGCATGCAAAAAGAAGTTACTTTCTGTTACACACCTACTAACCCCAATCATATGTCAAGATTAAGCTCTTTAAAGACATGGATTTTGCTAACCTCTTGAAATATTCTTAAAGTAATCTCTGAATCCAGTTGTTTTTGCTCCTCTTTCATGCATCCCCAAAACAGTTTTTGAAGATGGATTCCAGAAGGAAAAATTAATTGAATATGAAAATCTGTGATCACCATCATGGAGCGCAATGAGATGAAATTATCAGTACCTGATTCCTGCAGTCCCCTTCACGGAGTACAGTGGAGCAGAAGGCTTCCTTTACATAATGTAGCATGACAGATCCATGCAAAAGGCCTACGGTATAGATGTGCTAGGCAGGCATACCCTTTGAGCTCCCTTCTTTTGGAAGGAAATTCTTTGATTTGGTCTTCCCTTAGAGGCCCCTTACTGCCTAATATCTCTTCTGTGTCTGGCCTACTGTTTCACCATTTTATAAGGCTGGACAGTTTTTCACTATGGACCAGTCAAGGTTTAACTTGGTATCACTATTGAAGGGAAACATGGCTACTTTCTCAAGCAAGCAGATTTTATTTCTAAGTGGGGGGGACTCACCCAGAAGAGTGGGCTTTTTATCATGAAGGCCCTTTGCAAGCAGCCAAGTCCAGGACGGTATTGTTTTGTTTCTTTCTTTTGGACAAATAAACTCAGAAATAGCACTATGGTAATTGGAAGTAGATAAACAAGCAAATATAAACCATTGTGTGACACAGTGCTTCCATAGGCCTTTACTGTCTGAGCCCCCAAGGTCTGGAATAGACTGCCACCGAAGGTGGTTCAAGCACCTACTTTGAATGTCTTCAAGAGACATTTGGGTGTTTATCTTGCCGGGATCCTATGGCCCCTGCTAACTTCCTGCCCCTGGAGCAGGGGGCTGGACTCAAAGATCTTCTGAGGTCCCTTCCAGCCCTAATGTCTATGAAATCTATAAGGAATGTTAAAATGGGTGGATAGTAAGTATTGCATGCATAGTGCCTCTCAAGCTAAAAATGCCTTGTGTTAATAAGGAAGAAAGAACTGAAAAAGTGTTTTAAATATTTCATACAGGAACATGGAGCTTTGTTCTTTGGGATCAGACAAATCAGTTCAGTGAAAAAAGTAAGCAATTCACCGGAGTTGGAAAAATCAGTTTATAAGCTTGTCTCTTGCCAGATAGCTTTGGAAGGAGCATGGGTCATCTGGCAAATTGAAGCTGCCCACCCAGAGCAATGGGAGAAAATGCTTTTTTTGCACGTGGTAGCTGGGATGAAGTCAGAGTCGGTATCTGCTTTGTCGCCTCAGAACTATATGCAAGTGTCTCACAGGGCCCTCTCTGGAATTAGGTCCCTGTTTGGTACCTAGCATTTTGTTTGCGAGCAAAGATCCACTTACAACTTTGCTCAAGCATGGCCACTGGATATTGGCCAGAATGGAACCTCAGCTGAACTATGTAAACATTTTGAGGAATAACTTTATGCGAGACACAGGCGAGTTTTGTAGGCAGTACATAACTGCATGCTTGGGACAGACTTAGGCAAGTTTTTGAATGAGAAAGCCTTTTTGAAAGTTGAATAACTATTCCAACAATGCAGGTGATCCAGTAAAAGATTACCCTAAAGAAAATTCTTGCCTTTTACATGATTTGTGGACCATCATGGCTGCAACGTCACTCCAACACTACCAGGGAACCATTTTATCCATTCCCAGTTTCAAAAAGGCATGGGAAAGCCACAGTATGAATTAAATCATCCAACATATTATATACTATATTAGAATGTTGTAACTGGGTTTCTGTCCTACTCTAACCTCAGAGGGTGAAGGACAGCAGAGCTGGGCCTTGCCTCTGTTAGGGTAGATATTTTGGACTTGTTCCTGAAGCATTCCTCTTTTACTGTCCTCACAAAGTTCTTCTGTTCTGCAGATGCATTACAGCTTTTTTTTCTCTTAACTGTAACCAGAGCCGTCTCTAGAGGTGTGTGTGGCCCAGGGCATATCAACCTGGGGGTGGGTTGGTGAGCGACCGGAGCCAGCACTGGTGGCAGAGCCAGCAGCTCTCAGCAGCGCCTATACAGCACTGACTGCAGAGCCCCCAAAGTGTAGGGCCTGGGGTGGTCACCCTGATTCGCAACCCCCACCTCCCCCCAGGGACGGCCTTGACTGTAACCACAAGCACTTGATTTTTTACCTTGCTCTCTGGAGCTATCTATAAGGTTAAGGTAGAAATAACATTTGCCTTAGGCGAAAAAGAAAATATTCTTACCTGTTTTTGAACATTTTTTTTCTCATTAAAAAAAAGGCAAACATAGAGATGGATATAGTTCTGGATGTGCACATACATGAACTAAACCATAGAGCAGTGTTTCCTAACCGGTATGCTGCAGTACACTGTTGTGCTGTCGGGCATGTCCAGGTGTGCTGTGGCATTTTGGGCTGGAGCCATGCTCCCCGCCTGCTGCTGCTGAGGACAGGCAGATGGGGAGCGTGGCTCCAGCCCAAAATGTCATCCGGCTGGCTGTGCACACCCCCCTTCCCTTCCCGGTTGGTGTCTGGCTGGACGTGTGCCACCCTCTTCCCCCCTGTCCCCCGCATCCAGTGTGCCGCGGTGCTTATTTATTTAGGTAAGTGTGCTGTGGGGTAAAAAAGGTTGGGAAACACTGCCATAGAAAAGTCACAGATCCAGCTCACCATTGAGACAAATGCATTATTCAGAGCAGAGCTGGAATTAGAGGTCACTAGTATAATTTTTAAAAGACTAGTCTAGGGCACTCATTTTGTTTAACATTTTCATTAGTGATCCTAAGTTCAGGGTTGTCCCACTGGTGGCCCATGGGTCACATGTTGCTTACAAGGGATTAAGTTGCAGCCCCCTGGCTTCTGCCTGGTTATTACTTCCTCCATCACTCTGGTTGCAACAGCAGCATGAGCCTCTGGTTTTCCCTCCCTTTTCCAGCTAGCACTTCTAGCCTCCAATCCAGAGAGGCCAGGCAGCATAACACAACACGAGGAGCTGAGGGTGACTATGGGTCTACACATGAGAGGCGAGGGAATGAAGTGGTGTGTGAGAAATAGCACCTGCATGGTTCAAAGGTGGGGGGTACCTGCAAGGGCACAAGTTGCAGCAGTGGGCATGGGAAATCATGCTCATGCACCCACATTGCAGTGGGGCTGTGGGGAGTCAAGGGATTGTATTTGTGTGTTTGTGCAGTTTAGCAGTAGTGTCCATATGGCCTGGTGTTCTGTGGTTCAGTTGGTGCAGCCCCTAAGGTATATGATACCCCCAAGGGCTTAAATTTGGACTACTCTACTAAACTGTTTTAACCCAAAGTTGAAAGGGCTCATCAATACAGAGAGGATCAGAACAGGATAATGGAGGAGGTGCCTGAGTTTGAGGACTGAAGTAAAGAAATGTGAGGGAAATTAAGGACGTAAAATGCAAAAGACTTAAGTTCTGCTGGAGGCTATGAGCTCATTTGGTAGAAGATAAATGCTGGAAAAATACATGTGTATTAGTTTAACACTAGAAGACTGAGCCACCTATGTGATGTAGCTATGTGTGACCAATGTGATCTTAGGCAAGATATTATGAGTAGAGTTAAGGAAGTATCAGGAACAGCCAGCAAGTCATGCCTGATCAACTTAATTTCATTCTGTGACAAGGTGACAGGAAGAAAGCAGTAGATGTGATGTACCTTGATTTTAGCAAGGCTTTTGACACAGGCTTCCATGACATTCTTATTAATAAACTAAAGAAATACAGATAGACAGAAGTACTGTAAGGTGAATACAAAACTGATTGGATAATAATGCTTAACAAGTAGTCATTAATGGCTCAAAGTCTAGGTGAAAGGAGGTATCAAGTTGAGTTCCCCAGGAATCTGTCCTGGGTCTGGTATTGTTCAACATCTTCCTTAATGATAAGAATGACGGGAATGAGTGCATGCTTAGTACACTTGTGGATGGCACCAAGTTGGATGGAGTTGCAGACAGTCTAGAAGACAGAATGTCTGAGATGATCTAGTTGGGGATGGTCCTGCTTTGGGAAGGGGGTTGGAATAGATGACCTCGTGAGGTCCCTTCCAACCTTAATTTTCTATGATTTTGTAACAGGATTTACAGTGACCTGAAAAAAACTGGAGAATGGTCCACAATCAGTCAGATTAAATTCAACAAATTCAAGGTCCTGCTCTTAGAAGAGAATAATAGCATACACTAATACAGCCTGGGGGATAATAGGTTAGGTTGAAGTACTGCAGAGAAGGATGTGGGGGGTTACTGTTAACCACTAGCTGAGTGTAAGTCAACAGTGTGATCTTGTTGCAAAAAAGGCCAGTAGCATGCTACGTTGTATTGGTAGAAGTATTACATGCTAATCAAGGGAAGTAATCCTTCTGCTCTATTTGTAGATGCCTTATCTAGAATACTGAGTCTGGTTTTGAGCCCCACACTTCAAGAAGGATGTGGCTGGATTAGAAAAAGTCCAGTTTAGAACAACAGAAATGATTAGGGTTGAGGGAAACCGTGACTTACGAAGACAGGCTGAAAGAGCTAGGGTGATTTAATCTTTAGAAGAGAAGACTGAGTGGGAGATTTGGTAAGTCTTCAAATCATCTGAAGGATGATTATAGAGGGAAGGAGACTGGCTGTTTCCTGGGCTGCATGGGGCAGGACTGTGTAGGATCTGTGGCTTCAAGTTGCAGCAGGTGAAATTTAGGTTGGACATTAGGAAGAATTTTCTTATTATGCACATGGGTAAGTATTAGAAAAGGTTACCTAGAGAGGTTGTAGAGTCTCCATCCTTTGACATTTTCAAAATCTGGTTAGACAGACTCTTAACTGGAATGGTTTAGTCAGAGATGATCCTGTCTTGAACAGGGGGCTAGACTGGTGCCTCCCAAGGTCCCTTCCAGCCCTACTTTTTATGATTCTGAGTATTACAGATATAGTACAAGGCACTGATAAAGTAATACGTAAAATACTGTGTTCCATTTTGATCATTCAGTAAAGAGAGAAGTCACTGTAACAAGTGCAAAATAGGATACTGTGGTGATTTGCTTAGGAAGGCAAAATGCTAACATATTGCAGGCAGGTATATTCTAGGGTAACCATTATAGAGGGATAAGAACAATTTAAAATAAAGGACACAAGGACAAATGAGTGAAAATCAGTCTTAAATAATATTAAGTTAAAAATCAAAATGTCTGTGACTATCCAAGGAGTAAGATTTTAAACAGTCTTTCAGCAGGATCACTTCAAGTAAAAACCCTGCCTGATTTCAAGATGAAGCTTGATAAATTCATGAAAGGATGTATATAACCACATTCCCTTGGATATTAGAGGATTACATTCATTGACCCAGGAGGTCCCTCTCAGTCCTACATTCTTGTGTAATTTAGGAAAGTAGAATTGAATTACATTGTCTATGGAAGTTATTTTACCAGTGGGGAGCTTGAGAAGGCTGGTGATTCTCCTGTTGCTAGTGACTGACAGATGTGGTTCTCAAAGTGTGAGCAGGGGGAAATACCAATTACAACACCTTTAGAGAGATTACTGAATGGTAATTTTCAAGGAAGTACAGATCAGTTTTTCTTTGGAAACTATACTTGTTCAAGGAAATAAAGGGTGGGAGTAGAGAGAGGCACAGGGCTGATTAGCATTTAAGAGGGAAGCACATCAAAAAGGCAGTGACTGAATAACTGGAGAAGTAGGAAAAAGCACAAGAAGACGGCATTATGAATGCCAGTGGTGCAGAATTTCAAGTGTGGGGGAAAGAGTTGGTGTCAGAAGCCCAAGCAGATGAAGGAGGAGAATGATGGGAGTAGAGGCCTATAGATTTAACTACAGATCCATCCTAACGGTGTCAACTCTGCAGGGCTAATAGAGGCAAAAGATACTGAGCATTGATTTTTATCTCTAGTTCAGCAGATACAGTTTTAGAAACTCTCAAACAATTGGTGTATGGAATAAGAAGGAATCATTTTTATGTAATCACATCTGGGACTAGTGCATTAATAACATGGAGTATGTATTCTATGGAGGGAAAGCTTTATCCATTAGCTTAACAGTGAAAAGAATGGAAAGAAAATCAAGTGCTCTGAATATGGTAGCTTCCTTTAGTCTTCTTTAAAAGGGCATTTAAGAATTGAGAACCAAGAAGTGATTTTTCTTTTCTTTTTCTTTTTTCTGCAGTTTACAAGATGACCGAATTCGAATAGAAAGAATGAAAAACGTTCATTTTGAATACAGCCATGCTTTCCAGCTGATTACTGATTTTTATGCAAGAGAAGCGCTTGACATCACAGGTACATCGTTCAGAAAGTATTTGAAATTGATATTCCTAGTTAGCTTTTATAAGGACAAATAAAGAACCAGGTGCTTTGTGGTATTTCTTTATCCTTTTAACAGAAATGTTCATTTTTCTCCCATAACTGTGAACATGACCTTTTATAAAAACTTTCAGTTAATGTATTTGCTTTATTAGCCTTTTTCATTCCTGTTCATATTTGCTACCACAAAAAAATTCTGTATGATTATGTTAGCGTTCTAAAATACATGGTGGGGCCTTTATTTTTTTATTGGAAGATCTAATATAATTGTTTAACTCCTTTGGGGAAGGAAGAAATTGAGTCAAGATCAATGACTGTTTGAATTGGCTCCTTTCTGTACCTTTAGGGAAGACTGTGTATCATTCAAGGCTCGATAATATTACTGCTGAATCTGTCAGGGTTTTTTCTATGTGCCATAAACATCAATTAAATGGGTTTATGACTTCATAAATCTTTCTGTTTAACCATGATTAGATGTTCCCAGGGTTGTTTTTAAAGGGAGACTAAATAATGGAGGTTTGGTATAGTCATCATTTACCTCATTCCCATCACTAATTTAGAATGCATGTGCTTATCTTAGCAGGAAATAGAATGTTTCAGTGCCCCCCCCCCCCAAATGTTAATACAGATTCTTTGCAAATTACCCTTCTTTTCCACCCTTGCTTATGCATCAAGTCATATTTCAGGAAACATTTTTTTTGTTTGATGGTAATTGTATGTTTTTCCATTGGTATTTTGTATGTAATGATTGCCAGGATTCCTACTTGCCATGCATTGCTATGCTTAGTGTGTGATACTCTTTAAAAGTTTATTATTTTACAGAAATGGGTGTTTTGCTTGCGCTTTTCAGGACCTAGTTTTCACTCTGAAGTGTCGTGAGACCAGAGTTCAAACTCTGGTTTTGTCATGGATGTGCAGTATCTCTAACTGATCAGCCTCCTG
Source organism: Crocodylus porosus (assembly GCF_001723895.1). Lineage (NCBI taxonomy): Eukaryota > Metazoa > Chordata > Crocodylia > Crocodylidae > Crocodylus > Crocodylus porosus. The sequence continues at coordinate 52,498,940 of NW_017728909.1, forward strand.
TGTTTAAAAGCATTTTCCTTGAGCTTTTTGACATGAACATTTTATTAAGAAAAACAGATGTTGAGTCTGCCAATATTTGTTCTAATTTATCTACAGAGCTCATTGGGCTTCAGAAGTCCAGTTAGGCTCCGGAGTGGGGAGAGTTGTGCGGGTGAAAGCCCGCCGCTCCCCTGAAGCCCCCCAGACACCCCCCA
>NW_017728909.1:52499359-52502454 GCF_001723895.1 Crocodylus porosus
GGCAGCTGAGAGGAGCCGGGCCAAGTCAAGCCCCACTCAGCCCCAGCCGTAGCCAGCCTACCAGAGGCATGACACGGATGGGCACGCGCCGCACCCCAAGGGTCCCCTTGGGCTCTGCGGCCCCCCCCTTGGGCACCTCAGAGACGGCCACCCAGACGGAGCCCATGGTTCTGGGCTCCATGCAGACGGAGCCCCTGGCTCTTGGCTGCGGGGGCTGCCTTTCCCTTTTTCCGGCTCTGGGGTCCGGGGGCATGGCCACCTCCCTGTGTGGGGTCTGCTCCCTTTTGGCGTCTCTGGCACGCCAGCTGGAGGAGCTCCAGGCCATGGTCCAGAGACTGCACGCCATCAGGGACTGTGAGCAAGAGATCAACTCCTACTGCCAGGCCCTTCTACCCCAGGAGCCAGAGGGTAGACCACTGTCTCCCGCCGGGACAAAGGAGGACTCTGGGACCTCCCACTCTTTCCAGTCAGGGACATGGACTAAGGCTCGCCGCACCAAGGACCCTGCCCCACCAGAGCTTAGCAACAGGTACGCACCTCTAGCTGCTCCAGCAGAACCTGCTGAGTTGCCAGCTCCCACAGGCAGCACAGGCTCAACTGCAGCTACCGCCCCTGCTTTCCCCAAGACAAAACATAAGGTGTTTGTTGTGGGAGACTCCATCCTGAGGGGGACTGAGGGGGCAATCTGCCACCCAACTCCTTAGTCTGGGAAGTCTGCTGCTTCCTGCGGGCCCGCATCTGGGACATTGCGGAGAAGATCCCAAAGCTCCTCCAGCCCGCAGACCACTATCCTCTGCTCCTTATTCATGTGTGCACCAATGACACGGCTTGGAGCACTCCCAGCAAGGTCATGAGGCACTACAGGGATTTGGGAGTGGGGCTAAAGGGTCTGGGAGCACGGGTGGTATTCTTGTCGATCCTCCCAGTCTCCGGCCTATGGGCTGAGGAGGGAGAGGAGGATCCACGTAGTCAACCAAAGACTGCGGTGCTGGTGTCATTGGGAAGGCTTTGGCCTGCTCTTTGGCGAGAGAGGCAGTGAGCTGCTGGGAAGACATGGCTTCCACCTCTCTCTTCTGGGGTGGAGGCTCTTCTCAGCCAGACTGGCTGACCTACTCCACTGGGCTTTAAACTAAGCCCATTGGGGGACTACTGCCACTGCTGGCCTGCTGAGCAATCCTTGCAAAGCCAGTAGGCCACAGCACTTAAGGGAGCCCACCCTTGGCACAGCCATGGTACAATCTCTGGGCAAGGCAAGAGTCCCCTAGGGGACACTTGCCTGCCTGTACACAAATGCCAGGAGCTTGGGGAATAAACAGGAGGAGCTCATCCTCCTGCTCAGTGCAAATAATTATGATGTCATTGGGATAACGGAGACCTGGTGGGACCACACCCATGACTGGACCTCAGGTATAGATGACTATACCCTGTACAGGAGGGATCATGTAGATAAAAGGGGCGGGGGTGTAGCTCTCTATGTGAAGGAAAGCTACATGTCCCTGCAAGCTGATATGGGCAACCAGGGTAAACAGCTGGAGACCCTCTGGGTTAAAATCCATGGGGAATACGGCACAGGGGACACAACGGTGGGAGTCTACTACAGACTTCCCACCCAAAGTCCTGAGCTTGACCCGGAGTTCACCCGGAAACTGGCTGAGGCCGCATGCTCCAGGACCATGGTTGTCATGGGTTACTTCAGTTATCTGGACATCTTGTGGGAGGATCACTCAGCAAAATCCAAGCAGTCGCAAAGCTTCCTCTCGTATGTGGATGACCTCTACCTGACTCAAGAAGTCTATGGGCGAACAAGAGGCAAAGCGCTGCTTGACCTGGTACTGGCTACAGGGGATGACCTAATCGGCGACCTAATGATCAATGGGAAGCTGGGTGACAGTGACCACGAGCTGATCACCTTCACCACCTGCTGTAAAGCTGGCAAGTTAGCAACGCGGAAGTCCTTGACTTCAGAAAAGCTGACTTTGACGAGCTCAGGAGGCTTGTCAGTCAGGCCCTAAGGGACCATGACCCCTGGGAGAGGGGAGTTCAAGAAGAGTAATTGCTCCTCAAGGAAGCGATCCTCAATGCACAAGCTAAGTCTGTTCCATCTTGGAGGAAAGGCAGCAAGAGGGCACAGCAGCCGCACTGGCTCTCCAGGGACCTAGCAGACCTCCTGAGGCTAAAAAGAAAGACCTACAAAGGATGGAAGATGGGATTTACCTCCAAGGAGGAATATTCTGCGCTGTTCTGGTCCTGCAGGGAGCAAACCAGGAAAGCCAAGGCTGCAACTGAACTCCCACTAGCTTCGAGCATCAAGGACAATAAGAAGTCCTTTTTCAGATATGTGGGGAGCCAGAGGAAAGCAAGGGCAAAATTGGACCCCTGCTGAACCAGACGGGGCAACTGACGCCCAGGAAAAAGCCAGCCTCTTAAATGGATAGTTTGTGTCGGTCTTTCATCAGTCCCATGGGATGCCCATGCCCGCTACAGGACAGGGAGGTCTGGGTGAGGAAGTTCCCCTGCCCTCCATTAATGCTGACCTTGTGAAGGAACATCTTGAGAAGCTGGATACCTTCAAGTCAGCCGGCCCTGACAATCTACCCCTCAGGGTACTCAAGGAGCTGGCGAGCATCATAGCCCAGCCTCTGGGACGGATCTTTGAAAACTCTTGGTGCTCTGGTGTAATGCCCAAGGACTGGAAGAAGGCCAATGTGGTGCCTATCTTCAAGAAAGGGAGGAAAGTGGATCTGGCAAACTATAGGCCCATCAGCCTGACTTCTATCCCAGGGAAGATTTTAGAAAAGTTTATTAAAGAGGCCATCCTTGATGGACTGGCCATTGCCAACATCCTGAGGGATAGCCAGCATTGGTTTGTTGCAGGTAGGTCTTGTTTGACCAATCTCATTTGCTTTTATGACCAGGTGACCTATCATCTGGACAAGGGAGAAGAGACTGATGTCATATATCTTGACTTCAAAAAAGCCTTCGAACTGGTATCCCATGATCACCTCTTGGTGAAACTGGCCAGTTGTGGCCTCGGGTCATGGAAATTGACTCCGTGGTCAGACCCAGAGGGTAGTAATTGATGGAAGTCACTCATC
>NW_017728909.1:52502740-52508268 GCF_001723895.1 Crocodylus porosus
TGCATCCAGTTTTGGGCTCCACAATTCAAAAAGGATGTGGAGAAGCTTGAGAGAGTCCAGAGAAGAGCCATACGTATGATCAGAGGTCAGGAAAGCAGACCTTGCTATGACAGGCTGAGAGCCATGGGACTCTTTAGCCTGGAAAAGCACAGGGTTAGGGGTGATCTGATGGCCACCTATAAGTTTATCAGGGGTGACCACCAGGATCTGGGGGAACGTTTGTTCACCAGAATGCCCCAAGGGATGACGAGGTCGAACGGTCACAAACTCCTGCAAGACCGTTTCAGGCTGGACATAAGGAAGAATTTCTTTACTATCCGAGCCCCCAAGGTCTGGAACAGCCTGCCATCGGAGGTGGTTCAAGGACCTACACTGAACACCTTCAAGAGCAAATAGGATCCCAGCAAGATAAGTATCCAGTGACCCCAATTGACTTTCCTGCCCTTTGGGTGGAGGGCTGGATTCGATGATCTTCCGAGGTCCCTTCCAGCCCTAATGTCTATGAAATCTATGAAGTCATTCAGCTGCTGCATGGATATCACCTTTATGTAACAGGCTGTAGGACTAGAGCCTTGGCTTGTAGAGCTGTAAATTATCTAAGTTGGCAATTGGCCATTTCTGTGAAAGGAAGAGTGCAACGTTCAGTATTTCATATTGGAACAATGTAGAAGTGAATGAACTGCATTGTTCTGTATTGTAAATGTTGTTTTTGAGGTTCATTTTTGTTGATTTTATAACTGTAACTTGTAACATTATCATACTAAAATAAACCTTCAGATTTTTATTTGACTACACTGAAAATAGATGACTCTCTTGTCCATAGTGTGAGTAACAAAGCATTATTTAACAAACAAAACCTTATTTTGCAGGTTCTCAAAAGCTGTCTGTAATCCTAAACTTGGCTAAGCCTGTGATTTGCTCTTTGGCAGCAATAATTACATACCTCAAAGAATTCAACTTGGAAAAGATTCTTAACAATCCTAGGTAAGTTTATTTTTCAGTCCTAAAATCAAAATACAAATAAATGTGTTAATTGTATTTAGTAAATTCTAGCTGGCAACCTTTCTTCCATAACATGAATGCACCTGCTGTTGTGATAAACCTGGTCTTTGTAAGGATGATGCGTTATAGTTGAGTTCCTAATTAAGACTAAAAAACACAAACCCATCAAGTAATATTCAGTGAAAACCTTAGGAAATATATGCATATAGTCAATACTAAGAACCTAAATTAACCTGCAGTGCAGCCAAGTGCAGTGAAAAACAAAGACATTGGAGCCACTGATAGGTGCAGGCAGGGGAAGTGAAAAAAAAAAGTTGTTAAAGCCTAGCCATCTTACCCCTAGCTCCTATTTTATTTTGCGGACAAAGATCTGCTGCTGTTTTCTAAAGGTTTGTTCATGGTGATTAGCTTCACAGATGTTGCTTTATTTTCCCACAGAGACATTTCAAGAGCTTTCTGTTTCTGTTTAGCTTTGGAAGCACACACAAATGCTAATGCATCCTAATGTTTAGACAGTAGTCAATGAGCCTCTTTGGCTGTAAACAGACATTGTTTTTTGAAGCAAGAGCAGCTGTGCTGGGTTGTATCCCAGCAAAGATGATCCACTTTATTGGCATCTATGGACTTCACTTGGGCCCATGTCCCACAGGGTCCGGTCTTTGACTTTTCTGGGGCTTCAGAGGCCCAGTCCTGTAGGACAGGAACTCTGGGTGCTGTGCCCCGAGTTGTAGCATGTGTCTGCAAGTGGGGGAGCTTCATGGGGCTTCCCCTCTCTTGCAGACATCTGCCCCAAATTGGGACACAGCAACCTGGTACACACACTGTGAGAGTCCCCCACAGGGAGATTCTGTGGGTGTGTCTGAAAGTGAGGGATCCCCCTGCTTGCAGTTACATGCCCTGAGTTGAGGTAGAAGCAGCCTGATTATATGCAGTATGGAAATCCTGCAGGTGAATTCCTGTGGTGTGCAATAAATAAAGAGACGCCCTCCTGTGTAAGGCATCACAAAAACTGTTACTGCTTTTGATCATGGTAATCTTTTTGGGCACTTAGCACACAATAATGGGATAGGATCTGTTTCCTTTCAACTTGTGCCTCCACAAAAACTTTTATGGTGGCACAAGGGTGATGTCTGTTTGCACCCTTTGGGTCTGTGAATCTAGTAACCAATTAACAAAAAAAAACCCCAACCCCTCACAAAAACACCTGCACAACTGCAGTGCTAACACTGATGAATCCCTGCAGTTCACCATGTGGTATCTCTTGGTGGCTAAACTACCAAGTTGTGAGGAAGACCTTTGCTGCATCATGTATAATTACTCAAAACATGCATGACCACTAAAATCCACTTGTTTTTACTTAAAAATCTTCCGGGTGGGGGGGTCACTTTAAACATTTGCATGTGTCATTGATTGAAAATTTCTAACTGGATTGCTCAAACATTCAAAGGAGGATGGATTTAGATAGACAAATCTAGTCAGATCTTTCTTCATCATGTTGTGTATAGGCATAAAAAAGGGGCAGCAAGGCCATTTGTCATATTTGGCGTGAGCTTCAAAGGCAAACAGATTAGGAGTTTGTATATTAATTTTATTGAAGGTTATTTTCATTTTGAAATGTTTGGTTCACTTTCTGAGTCTTGGCCAGTTGACGAAAATTGAAGCAGAAGTCCCAGATTGGTGGCACCACCTTGCCTGCACATCCTTGGCCTGGCTCCTCCTAAGCAGTGGCTGGAGGCTGTGGGGGCTGCCTGGGCTAGGTGCTGCTCCACCTGCCTGAGACAGAGATTGGTCAGGGCATGGTGGGGTGGGCCAGGGCTTGGGCACCTGCACTGGACAAGCTGGGATGGCCACCCACCACTTGCAGCCTCATGCTGTATCACTTGCTGAGGCCTGGGCTGCATGTGTTGGTCCTGGGTGGCTGTTGGTGGTGGCGGGGTGGAGGCACTGCATGGGTTCAACATGCAGGATGGCAGAGCCCAAGCCACACCGCACAAAGGCTACTCCCACTTGGGTCCAGCCTTTGTGTGCAGTGCAGGGGATGGAGACTGGCCAGAGGCCTCTGTGCTATGTTGTCCTGCCCTCTCCTGCCATCAGGGCTCCTGGGAACCATGGGGTTGGGGGGGGAAAGGGGTATTTGTGGTGCCTCCCAGCCTGGATTTCCTTACCCTGTCCCAGATCTCCTTCAGAATAATATGGTCACCCTGTACTTTGGTAATACACTGTTTGTACACTACACCTGACAGCACTGGTTTCTCACTAAAACTGTGTGAGCAGATGGATTGTAGTGCAGCATGACCACAAACCAGATGTCACCAGTATGTAGAGACAGTTGATACATCACTCATTGGACAAATGGACTTTTTGCTATTGCAGATGTTTGAAGAACTTGGACTGTTTTATGCATCACTAGGATTGCTTTTAAAATTAGATTTTTAAAAGAGGTGATACTGGCACTTGTCGATATCTAATATATTTTTAAAATACTGTGTTCATTCAAAATTGCTTATAAAATGTATGTAGTATAGAATGACACTTTTTTTTGTTTTTTAGGTTTTTTTCCCCTTTAGAATCTTTCTTACTCCTCTGTCCCAAAAATATCAATGCAGACCACTCAAGGAGGTACATGGAAGCAGGGGAGGCAGGAAAGCCTTAGTGCTTATGTGTGTCTGTAGGTATGTGGGACATCTGCTCTGATGTGCTGTAATTACAGTGTGTCGGAGCAGACACATTAGTAGTGTCTGCTGGCATGCAGACTTGGTGTCTCGTGTATGCAGCATTCCTGCGCTTCAAAATGATGGCAGGGGCACTTTAACTAAAACTCATTTGATGAACTTTAGTTAGTGTCCCGACCGCCATTTTGACGTGCAGGATGCTGAATACATGTAATGCTGCAGGCGCTTTAATTACAGTAGCTCCTGAGAGGCATTCTAATTAAAGTGCCCCCTATCACCCCAAAACATGTGGAAAGATGCCCTATAACTTTCAGTACTAAGGATTACTTTCCAAGACGGTCTTCCATCCCTTAAGCAACATCCTTAATTATATCTTTCTAACCAATCCTCCAAGTCAGACTTTTTTGAAAAAAGCCTCAGTTAAGTGTATGGGTTCATTTATTTATATCTAGGACCTCCTTAAATGATTTCTCATAAATCACAGAGAAAACTTAATTCCAAATTGAAAGACACCCCTTTTGCTCGGACTGTTATTGTGGCAAAGCGGGGCTCCCTGCCTAGCCACAGTGCTAGGTTCCCCACTTGCCTATGGGCACGCCACCAACCTGACTCACCTGCCACACCTTGTTGGTAATTAATATGATGTTAATTAGGTGGGAGGCTGCCCATTTCTGCCCTGATGCCAGGGGGCGCTATCTGTGGCTCTGTACCTCCCCTACAGCGCAGCCCATGCCTCGCAGATGGCATCCAGCTGTTACAATACTCCCGGACTATTGCCGGAGGAAGCTTAGGCCACAATGTCAGGCCTCAGTCGCACGCACATTCATACTGCTCGCCTCTAACTTGGGCCTCACACACACCACCCTGTCTCACAGGATCTCTTTCATGCGTCACCAACTTATGCTGCCTTGCTCCCTCTTCGAGCGGGCCTCTTAGACAATAGGCTTAGCTAGTCCATTCCTTGGGTGGCAGTCTGTTGGGCCTCTCCTGCGACCCTCCCCAGGGTAGTGGCCAGTCAATTACCTGACCAAGTCTAAGCTTACTCTGGCCCCTTCTGGGGGTAACACTATGTATATATAAATGTACTGGGCCCTCAGCCCTCTGGTTCTTCTCCCCCTCCACTGGGACTTAGTTTCAATAGCTACATTTACCCTAGATTTCTTATTACTGTTTCCAGCATATCACCGGTACAGGTTTCCCTTGCTTTATGCTGTACATACATTTCTGGAAAATGGCACATAACTCGAATTTGAATAAAGGGAACCCACTTTACAATGTAATGAATAGGGATACGTTCCAAGACCTCGACTGTGCTGACCCCCAGACCCATTTCTACCAATTTACAAGGCAATTTTGGTACTCACCAACAGCAGACAGTACACACAAGCACAGGGCACTATCATAATGGGGATGGCAACTACAGAAACACATGTTGCAGACAACATGTGAGGAACACAGATCCATACAGGAGACTATATTTTGGTGTGCGGCACTCCCACGAACTTAGACTTCAGGAAGGCCTTCGATATGGTATCCCACCCCATACTGGTGAACAAATTAAGAGGCTGTGACATGGATGATTACACAATCCAGTGGGTGGCAAATTGGCTAGAGGGTTGTACCCAGAGAGTGGTGGTGGATGGGTCGGTATCGACCTGGAAGGGAGTGGGTAGTGGGGTCCCGCAGGGCTTCGTCCTTGGACCAATACTCTTCAATGTCTTCATCAGTGACTTGAACGAGGGAGTGAAGTGTACTCTGTCCAAATATGCAGATGATACAAAACTGTGGGGAGAAGTGGACACACCGGAGGGCAGGGAACAACTGCAGGCAGACCTGGACAGGTTGGACAAATGG
>NW_017728909.1:52513518-52518275 GCF_001723895.1 Crocodylus porosus
CACCTACATTGAACACCTTCAAGAGCAAATTGGATGCTTATCTTGGTGGGATCCTATGACCCCAGCTGACTTCCTGCCCTTTGGGCAAGGGGCTGGACTCGATGATCTCCCGAGGTCCCTTCCAGCCCTAATGTCTATGAAATCTATGAATCACTGCAGGCTTCCACCCCACCAATTGCATAAGAGAGAATTCACACATACGGAACCCACATAAAGTGAGGGAAATTTGTATAGAAATATTGGGTCAATCACAACTAAGTCATATTCTTACTGTCAATGAAATAATTTGTAAATCTGGTTCCTGGGAAGGGAAAGCAACTTAAGAAGGTGGGTATCAGATTCAGGCATTTTCTATAGTTCTGCATGAAGCAGATAATATAAGTTCTTCTGTCACACTGACAGGAAGCTTGAAATTTTTAGAATTCATGTCGAGAATATACCAACAAGTTATTGAGAACAAAGTCTGTGCTGTGAGATACAGTTTTCAGTTGCTAAGCAATCTGTAGATGTAATGGGACACAAACTTGGCCCAAAAAGACATTCTTTTGTAATAGGCAGTCTCAAAGTGCTAGACTTCATTTCAGACTGATGAGAAGGATCATGCCACCACTTGTCAGGATAGCTTTCTCTGAGGTAGCAATGTGATCATCATTCATGAATCACTTCACATGTTTATTAATCTTCAAGAGATTTTTTTTGGATACTATTCTTCTTTATTAGTATATCTTCTAGCACAGGGGTTCATACTTCCCATAAACTTCTGGGGAGGAGAGTAGTTTTAAGCTGTAGTTGGTCTGAGAAGTCAGTATTGGACCCTGGAGACAAGTGTTTGGACCTTGGGTTCCAGCTAGACAAAGAAGGTTTGTATCATGGGAATTTGCCTGTAGCACGAGACTAGAGGTCAGCAACGTTTTTGGGCAGTGCCAAAAACACTTGCAACTTTAGACTTGTAAGATGTTAGTGTGCCATGGGTGGGCAGTGGGGGAGCCACAAGGAGCCTGATCCTTGTTGTGGCAGTGTAGCCCCAGCCCCTTCCCCACCATCTGCCCCAAGGCGCATGTGCCCCGCTCTGGAACGTGTTGGGGGGGGGGGAAGGGTGCCTACACCTAGCCTAGATTCTTTTCAGACTTAAGAGCAGCAGCCGTCAAATTTTTTAGACTCAAGACACCCCATAAAAAAGGACAGCTGTTTTTTTTCACTCAAGTCTTTGACTAGAGAAAAATAATAGAGGGGATGTATTGCAAAGAAGTCAAAAAGACCACAGCAGATCAGAATGTTTTTAACATTATGAATTCCTATTTAAAATCTCTGGGTTTATCTTGTGAATCATGTTTGTACACCTAGCAGCACTCACATTGCACGGCATCTCACAGCCCCCTTGGAAGTACCTCACGGCATTGCAGGGTACTGTGGCAGCCTGTTCTAGAGGCTTGATACACAGGCACCTGTCTGGCAAGTTTCCAACAGAGAGCCATCCTCACTGGGCTAGTGAGTATGGCAACCGTAGAAACCATTTTCCTTTCCCTTCTTGTAGAGTTGTGATTAATTTAGGATAAATCAGATGGGGAGGTTACTTCAGGTCTAATCAGGACTGGTTTTTAAAGGGCAAGAGACTGGCTTTATTCTGCGATTCAGTGGGCTTCTGCCCCTAGTTCCTATTAAACAACAGAGATTTTAGCTTGTGGCAGAGAGTAAAAATACATAAATGCTCTAATGCATAGAGAGAATTATGATCAGTGTCTAGAAATGTCTTTTATTTAGTAAACTTATGAGGCTGAAGAATAATATTAGAAATATCATCTTGGGGTAATACTTCAAAACCAAAGCTTAACAGTGGAGAGCTGTACCACTGCACAATCAGAGCAGCCCCATGGTGCTCATTTTCACATGCCTTTATGTTTAAGAGACAAGTGTTTTTAGGGGATGATAGCTTTTATTATACCAGTTGTATAGTTGAGAGAGGTCTTCTACAAGCTTTCAGGCACAAGGTACCCTTCCTCAACTCAGGTTATTTTTTCAGTTCAGTTCTCTGAAAAGTGATCAAAATATTATTATCTTACCCATTACATGTGCTTCCAGGCAGAGTTGTTTTTCAAAAGTTCAGCAGGATTCAGATTTGGATACAGAGATTCAGAGCTATACAGAGAATGTCTCCGTTTAGCTTTGCTATACCAGCAACTGTGGCTGAAGATAATAGAAAACTAGTATTATTTTGTTTTGTTGCTCATGATGCTGCATATTTTGCATATGCAGTGTATTTTGTTAGTTAACTTTTCCTGGCAATGGAAAGCCACAGCAGAAGAGAGCAGTTCATTAACATCACATTCCTGAGTCAGCTCAGCCTCTGTGCCTTTCCTGGCATTTTTAAGGGCATCCTGTTTGGGTTTCCTTATTGGCTTGAGGTTCTGCAGTCAAGTTTTTCTTTTACATTCAGCCAGGAAAATAATCATTAGCAAGCCCCAGAAGATGTCTGTCTGTCTATACATCTCTCTCTCATGTATCTGTCTATACATTTATGGGAGAGAGCATAATCTCTAAATAATCCATGAGTCCATAGTGTTTTTCACATTTTATTTCAAAGCATTTGTGTGGTGGTATGTGCTTTACAGGCACAAGTTTGAAGACCCAGTTCCTGCCCCACAGAGGCTACAGGCTGAGAGGAGATTTTATAGAATATAAGATTTACAAAAGAATTTCCCTTCCTAGAAAATCATTTTCCCCAAGCGAAGAGGACTTAATAGTGGCCTAGATTTGTATAAGGATCAGACACCAGCATGATGAACATAGACAATCATGAGTTAGTTTATCAGAACAAGTTAGTGAATATTTTGCACTCCCCTTCTCTGTTTTGACCACCATTCATGCACATCTTTAAGTATGGCATAATTTTCACATCTTGCTCCATTCTTTTAGCAACCTGGACTTCTGTATGTTGTTTGTAACTGCTGTGGAAAGATCACAGAACTGTTGGGTTGACGTTTCCCTTTTCTGTTGGTAGAGTGCTTTGACTTTTTGACAGTGCCATTTAGAAAAATAGGATGAGATCATATAAACATACCTTAATGTGTATGCTCCCTTACATCATTGTGACAGCAGTCTGTGTTTAAATCTATTTTTAGAGTCAAAACTCAGAATGTTTGTGTGACACATGCTGTTTAGATAGTGAGAATCAAACTGAAGTCTCTTCTCAAACATTTCCTTGAACACTGGTGGATGAATACACCTCTTCAGTTTCATTTTTTCCTGTGAAGGAGAGTGTAGTCTAGTAAAGTAGGACTAGGCATTAGGAGAAACTGAGTTTCATTCTGAAATCTCTTTTTATATCATTGTGAGATCTTACTTACTTAATAACTTGTTTTTCCTGTCAGAAAAATGATTGAAGTCCTTAATTGAAAGCCATTACTAGTATGCAGTTGTTTCATTAATTTTATTGGTTACTCACAGAGCTGATGTTTGATGTAAGGCATTTAGTTGTGTTTCATTAACATGCATCTTCCTATGCTCACAACATGCTGTATTTACACGAATAGAAGACGACCATGATTCAGATATGACCCCTCCAATAATCGATTTTATATGTGGAAAATTAATAAATTGCTTATTTTCCAGGTATAGAATCTAATTCTTGGAGGTTTGCCTTGAATTTGTCCACCTTCTATTGGTACAGTGGGAAAATGTCAGAGCGCCTTTGTTCTCTGCTTCCCCTCAAGTTTTTCCCCTGGCAGCCCCTCTCCTCTCTCCTTACTGTCAGATCTTGCTTTCCCTGAACACGTAGAAGTGAGGAACAAATTTGAAAAGAACCTTGAAATTGAATATGGCTGTAGCAATTTGCATATAGTACCCATACATTTAGCTCATCCAGAATTGATGCATGTTACCATTTTTTGAAACTGCTGCAAATTTGAGTGCAGGTACTCCATAAATACACTTTTGAGCAGCAGTTTGGCACCTATTTATATGTAGTACAAAGTATGTGTGTAATTAGTCCAAAGCCTCATGATTTACTATACAAGACATTGAGCTGGGCCCCAGCAGTCAACAGCATTTCAAGCCAGGGTGACCCCACAGCTCAGCACTGTTCAGTGTATGTGTGTACTCTAGATCCCCCTGCAACAAAAGATCCATGTGCTGGATGTAACTGAATGTTCTTGTTACTAGTCCTGGGAATATTCCAAAGATTTATATTCAGATGAGGCACAGGGTATCTTGGTCCAGCTCCGCCTCATGGAGGGCAAGGCCAAACTAATCATGCACCAGGCGGAGAGAGTAGGTGATGGAAGGCAATCTGGAGAAACTATTTGAGGCCTAGTTTGGTGATGTTTGCTGGATATTTAAGGGTGGTATAAAAAACAATACAGGAATCATTGAAAAAGGGGAAAGAAATGACTCACCATGACTTGAAAAAGAATTAGCATGAGGTTAGTGCGGCCCATCTTAATAGGCATATATCTTATTCATAGTTTCTAGGGTTGGAAGGGACTGACCCCCTACCATGGCAGGAAAGAGCACTGGGGTCAAATGACCCCAGCAAGGTATACATCTAGCCTCCTCTGAAAGACCACCAGGGTAGGAGCCAGCACCACTTTGCTTGGAAGTTGGTTCCAGATCCTAGCCTCCCTGACCATGAAGTAGTGCCTTCTGATATCTAGCCTAAATCTACCTTCTGCCAGCTTGTGACTGTTGTTCCTGGTCACTCCTGGCAGTGCTCGGGGGAACAGGGACTTCCCCAGTGCCTGCTGATCCCCCCTGACTAGTTT
>NW_017728909.1:52518800-52520111 GCF_001723895.1 Crocodylus porosus
CATCACCTTGCACTTGTCTGTGTTGAATCCCATCCTATTCTCATCCGCCCACCCCTGTAACCTGTCTAGGTCCGATTGCAGCCTGTTCCTCCCTTCTAGTGTGCCCACATTCCCCCACATCTTAGTGTCATCAGCAAATTTGAACAGCGTGCTATTTATCCCCTTGTCCAAGTCACTGATGAAGATATTGAAGAGTGCGGGCCCGAGGGCCGAGCCCCTCTAGGTTGAAAATGACCCATCCACTACCACTACCACTCTCTGGGTGCGGCCCTCCAGTCAGTTGGCGACCCATTTGACTGTGTGGGTGTTGACACCACAGTCCCCCAGTTTCTTAATGACAACGGGGTGAGAGACAGTGTCGAAGGCCTTCCGAAAGTCCAGGAAGACTATGTCCACTGCTACCCCTGCATCTAAGAATCTGGTGATCTGGTCATAGAAGGCCACTGGGTTGATCTGACAAGACCTGCCTCTAATGAACCCGTGTTGGTTGCCCCTAAGCATAATCTCCCCTGCTGGCCCCTTATGGACATGTGCTAGAATAATTCTCTCAAAAAGCTTGCCCAGGATCAAGGTAAAACTAACTGGCCTATAGTTTCCCGGCTCCTCCTTCCCTTTTTGAAGATGGGAACCACACTGGCCCTCTTGCAGTCCTCTAGCACCACACCAGAGCACCATGAGTGCTTGTAAAGCCGTGCCAGGCATCCCGCAATGACCTCAGCCAATTCCCTGAGTACTTGAGGGTGGAGATCATCAGGACCAGCTGATTTGAATACATCCAGTCCCTCCAGAAGTTTCCTAACTAGTTCCTCACTAACACTTGGCCTAGGTGTGCCTCCCCTGGGGTCTAAGGGGGGCCCAGACAGGGGGGTGGCTGTTCCGGTCCCTGCTCAGGAAAATGGAGGCAAAGAAATCATTAAATATGTTAGCTTTGTTGTCTGGTGTGACAACCAGATTTCCTAGCTTGCCCTGCAGGGGGCCCACGTTAGCCAGAACCTTCTTTTTGCCCCCTATGTATTTAAAAAAGGACTTCTTGTTGTCCGTGATCTGGGAAGCTAGTCCCAGTTCCATCTCCACCTTGGCCTTCCTGACTGCCCCCCTGCATCCCCGAGCAGCCGCAGTATAATCCTCCCTGGTGATGGACCCTCCCTTCCTTTGGGTGTGCACCTCCCTTTTAGCTAGGAGACATTCCTGGATGCTTTTGGTGAGCCATGGGGGCTTTTGCGCCCTCCTGCCCCCTTTGATCCATGTTGGGATTACCTCCCTTTGGGCTTGGAGGATCATCTCCTTAAGGAGCAACCACTCTTCTTGGAC
>NW_017728909.1:52520386-52564876 GCF_001723895.1 Crocodylus porosus
GGTCCTGCATTCTGGCTAGGAACCTATGTGAGCGGTCAGACATGGCTGACTGCTCTTCCCAGCAGATGTCTGGAAAGTTCAGGTCACCCATGATGACCACATCCTTTGACCTAACTACCTCTGTGAGCTGACTGAAGAATTCCTGGTCTAGCTCTTCCCCTTGGTTGGGTGGTCTGTAGTAGACCCCCCACCATTAAATCCCTTTCCCCTCGACTGTCCTGTATTCTAACCCAGAGCACTTCAGGGTGCCCCTCCTCTGATTCTTTGCTAATTGATGAGGATGTCTACTCCTTAATGTAGAGTGCCATGCCCCGACCTTTCCTTCCTGTCCTGTCCCTCCTGTACAGCCTATAGCCCTTGATATTCACTGCCCAGTCATGCATTGAGTCCTACCACATTTCAGTGAGCCCTACTATGTCTGGGTTGTTGGGCTGCACTAACCTACCTTTATGATGGGTTCTGGTCTTGGCCTTTTTGCTAGGAGCAAGCCTAAGGGGCATCATGAGGTGATTTCATCCCAGGTGGTTTTACTCACTTGGCAGGGGAGATGCCATTCTTCTTGGCCTTGAATGATTTAGTGTAGTTAGATGGTGGAGACCTATCCATTGCACTGCTGGATTTTACAAATGCCTCAAAATACAAGGATCTTACATAATTTATGGTGATGGAGGATTGCTCTCAGGCTTTCCCTCTAGCTTGCTCCTTTGGCCTTTTGGCTAGGGGCAAGTGAGACTAGGGGGCATCTTAACTCCAAGGCTTCCAGTCTTGGGGGTTGGACATAGGATGTCTATCTTGGATTTGGGAGTATCTGAAGCCCCTGGCTGAAGAGTCCAGGAGGTAGGATACATGCCTGGTGGTAGTACTATGCCGACTTGAATGATTGAGCTCTGCTTAGTGGAAATTTGGAACTTAATTTGGACCTAATTTAGCCCTGGAAATGAAATGTTATTAAAATAAAAAAGGTGGGTTCTTATCAGAATGTATTCCTATTATGGGCCATGTGTTTTCTAGTCATGCTCAGTGTTGGCTGCATTTAATCAAGTTCATAGTTGGTTTCCATTGCTGAGCACATTTTGCTTTTGGCAGCAGTTTGATAATAGGCACTGTATTTAATGAGATTTCTCTATATGTGATTATAAGATGAGGGGCTTCCCTCCCTCCCCCGTGCAATTTTGGGGATGAGGAGGGGGGGAGAGTATTTGAGTAAATATGGTAACATCTGAATTTTTTTCTCCCAGTAATTTTAAACAGCTGTCAAGTGAAGCTGAATACATGAAAATTAATGCAACAACACTGAAAAATCTGGAAATTTTACAGAATCAGGTAAGAAAAATTGATGTTAAAGGTTGAGATGTTTGCAGGTGACACCAAGCTGAGGGGAATAGTAGATATGCTGGCAGGTAGGGCTAAGATTCAGAGTGACCTAGACAAATTGGAGGACTGGGCCAAAAGAAATCTCATGAGGTTCAACAAGGACAAGTGCGAAGTCCTACACTTAGGATGGAATGATCTCATGCACGAGTACAGGCTGGGGGGATGACTGGCTAAGCAGCAGCTCTGCAAAAAAGAACCCAGGGGTTACACTGGACAATAAACTGTATATGAGCAAGCAGTGTGCTCTTGTTGCCAAGAAAGTTAACGGCATCCTGGACTGCATTGGTAGGTGTGTTGCCAGTAGGTCAAAGGAAGTGATCCCCTCCATTCAGCACCTCTATTCAGGCCACATCTAGAGTACTATGTTAAGTTTTGGATCCTCCACTACCCGAAGGATGTGGACAAATTGGAGAGAGTCCCGCAGAGGGCAACAACAATGATGAGGGGGCTGGGGGACATGACTTATGAGAAAAGACTGGGTGAACTGGGCTTATTTAGTCTAGAGAAGAGGAGACTGAGAGGGGATTTAATAGCAGCCTTCAACTACCTGAAGGGACGTTTGAAAGAGGATGAAGCTAGACTGTTCTCAGTGGTGGCGGATGACAGAACAAGGAGCAACAGTCTCAAGATGCAGCAAGGGAAGCTTAGGTTAGATATTAGGAAGAATTTTCTCACTAGGAGGGTAGTAAAACACTGGAACAGGTTACCCAGAGAGGTGGTGGAATCTCCATTCTTGGGGGTTTTCAAGATCTAGCTGGTATGGTCTAGTTGAAGATGGTCCTGCTTTGAGCAGGGGGCTGGACTAGATGACCTCGTGAGTTCCCTTGCAACCCAAACTTTCTATGATTCTGTGTTCAAAAATGTCTGTAGGATTCAGATACAAGTCCTGTAAATACAAGTACCTTTTGTACTGCTGACTTGTGCACATTCATGTCATTTAATGTGTAGAATTTATCCCAAATGTTTTGAAAGGCTAACATGTGAGAAAGTTTGTTTGATAAGGTAAAAGAAGGAAAAAATACATTTCTTATGGACACCTGCCTCTGCAGACTTTCATGTATGGTTTATGCAGAAGGCAGGCGAGGGTGGTGCCTTAAAGAAAAAATAATTCAGAGAGGCATAATGCTCAGATGCTATGAACTTAGGCCATTGTTTATGAAAGCTCATGCTTCCCTGAATGAATTATTCTCCAAAGTGTCACCCTGCCATACCTTCTGTCTGACTTTAGACTAACATGGCTAACTTCTTTTTTCCATGTGAGTTGCGTGTAAAGTATTATATACAAATGGCTGAAACAACAGCAGGCTTAATTCCAGTATTAAAGCTAAACTCAATGGTTTCTTAGAATAATACTAGTTTTTTTAGATGTTTATATAGTTATTCAGCTAATAGAACCAGTCGTCTTATTTTTATCTTAGACTGACCTGAAAACAAAAGGCAGCTTATTTTGGGTCTTGGATCATACCAAAACTTGCTTTGGACGTCGGAAATTAAAGAAATGGGTGACACAACCTCTCATGAAATCCAGGTGAAATAACTCTTTACCTTAACATTAATTTGGGCTTTATGAATCATAATGCTTATTAAGCTGAGTTTATTATTTTTTCCTGTGAGTTCTAAGCTCCATAGCAAGCTTAAGAAATAATGAAGTAGTAAAAGTAGGTGTGCACCGATGAAGATTTTGGGGGCCAGCACTGATAGCCAGTTTTTAAGGAGGCATATTGGCCGATACCAATGTGATTTCCAATACAGCTGCATCCAGCTGATAAGTCTGTTGTGGTGAAAGAAGGGGGAGGGAAGGGGTGTGGAGGTGGGGGATCAGTGGGGCTGGGGTAGGCGCTGCCCAACTGGGGCGGGACAGGCGTGGGCCAGAGCTGCAGCTCATCCGGGAGGCACAGGGAAAGGTTGGGGGGAGCTCCCACTGCTGTGTGCTGCTGGTCGAGGAGCAGCTTGTCTGCTTGTCCAGTGGCTTCTGCTGCTGCTTGTCCAGGAAGGCCCGGGGGTGGGGCGAGGTGGGCGTGTGACCCCGAATCTGCACAGGGTGGACTGGGCGGGCTGCAGCTGTGGCCGGGGGCCACGGTGTGCTTGGAGCAGGTGCCAGTGGTGCTGGAAGCATGGACTCTGTCCCCAGTCGCAGCTGCAGCCTGCCCAGGCCACCCCGCACAGATCTGGAGGCATACACCCCCCCCCCCATCCACTCCCAGACGAACAGCAGAAGCAGCAGCAGGAGCTGCTGGACAAGCAAACAAGCTGCCGGACAAGCTGTTTCCGGCCCAGCAGCAAGCAGTGGTAGGAGTCACTGTCCCCCCTCCCTGTGTCCCCCAGACGAGGTGTGGCTCTGTCCTGCACCTTCCCTGCCCTGGCTGGGCAGTGCCTGCCCCAGCCCCACTGGTCCCTCACCATGGGGGGCATTGATCTGCCCCCTTCACCCCTCCCCATGCCCCTTCCCTCCCCTCTCCCCCTCCACCACTACGGACTTACCAGCTGTACGCAGCTGTCCCAGCTGCCAAGCTGTGCTCCTCGCTGCCTGTGTGCTGTGCTGCATCTGCTCACAGGCACAGGCGTCTGTCAGCCAAATCAGGCTGATTTTTTTTGTTATAGTCAATTTTCTTTATATCGGCGCTGATCTGGTATTGGACGGATGTATCGGTGCACCTCTAAGTAAAAGATATACTAACACTTCTTGAATTGAATGTCGGGAAACCCTATGTATACGTTTTTTCTTATATTTTGATAATTGACCTTCGTTTGTGTTTCTGTCTCAACCAGGTTCTTGTTATAGCAGTTTGACTATCAGCCCATGCCTACTTAATTTCCATATTAGTTTTTTTGTAAGGGACTTTGTTAGAGGGCTTTTTAAAAATGAAATTCATATCCTAGTTTTCATTTGTCTATTTTTTGCCATCGTGTATTAAAAAAGAATGTGTATTTCTTTATAGAAGCCAAACTAGCAAGGCTGTATGTTGTTGTTTTTTTAATGCTTTTTCTAACTTGTTTTAGTTTAATCCCATTTTTCTATTAGCAAAGTAACACTAACTAGTTTCTGTTTCCCAAGATCACCTGGAATGTCCTTTTTTAAGTAGGCAAAACTTTAAGTAGGTGAACATATAGTTTGATCATAGTATCCTATTGCTATCAGATTTATTGTGGGTTTTCTCCTTTTATTTAAAAAAAAGAATAGAATTTCTTGGCCTCTTTATTAGCAGTACAGTGGAGTCGCATCATACGTGCATTCAACGTAAGCTCATCCGCTTATCATACGCGTATGCCCTGGAGTGCCAATTGTTTGGATTCAGCCTGCAGCTGCCCCCCACAGCGCTGTGCACAGGGCCAATCAGCTACATTGGGAGCAACCCTGCTGGGAAGCTGTGCATGCTGGCCAGGCGGGAGTTTGGTGCAGGCTGCCCTGGGCAGGAAGGAGGGACTGTACCACTGGATGGGGGAGGGAGTGGACTGTACCACTGGGCAAGCCCAAAGGTAATTTTGACTATACGCGATTTTCGTCTTACACGCTGACTTTAGAACCTAACCCCTGTATAAGATGCGACTCCACTGTAGTATTATTTCTGTTCTATATTTGCATTTTGGTATAGCCATATGAGGACTTCTGGGAATTTATTGATAATGTTATCAGTAGACGGTGCTGGAGCACAGGCTTACCACAGCAAGATCCTAGGGATTGCAAAGTGGGAAGGGAAAGAATCACTTCTGCCTCCTCCTTTACAAAATGATTTGATAGTGGTAAGACTAGTGGGAGAAACACAATCCACTATCAACCGATAAGTGCTAAGAACATGAAAAGCAGGGGAATTCTACTGTTAGGAACTTGGAGCTCCTTCAGGTGGTGATGTTAGTCTTCATACATCCAGACTCCTGCCAGAACCTTCTGAGTCCTGGTCTCCACTCCTCTTCACTTGTATTTTGGCAACTAGAAAGAAATTGGCACTGAGGGTTTTCCCCTCTGAGTAGAAATAAGACTTGTATCTGGACCAGTTAAAGCACAATTCTCTTTCAAAGTGGAGTGACTCAGTATGTGTGTGTTATTTTGGTATATTTCTCCATTCTTGACTTTTTCATAATTTTGTGTACTTAAAGTGCATTAGACATTGTACATTATTATTTAAAGTAACATACAAAGCTGATTTCAGGAAAGACATTATAATCTTTGTTTCTTCTCTTGGAATGCAGTTTTCTGCGCAAATATTTTTTTCCCTTCCTTAATCAATTGGGTGCAATGAGTAATTACATTGTATTATATATTGAAAAGTGTGAATGTATATTTCCTGTAGCTGAGGTTCAGACTTAGTTGGAATGAGCAAAAAATGTGTAGCTTCAAAACATGCTACTAAATGAATCTCATTTCACTAAGACAGTAATTCTCAGTGAATGTGCTGCAGCACCCTGTGTTGTCTTGAGGTCCTTTCATGGATGCTACAGGATGCCATGCAGTGTTGGCACTGCTAGGTGTACAAACATGATTTTTAAGGTAAACCCAAAGATTTCAAATGAGAATCCATAGTGTTAAAAAAAATCTGACCTGTTGTAGTCTTTCTGAGCTCATTGCAACAGAAAGTGTTCTATTATTTTTCCATAATGAAAAAATAAACATAAAAAATAAATGAAAAACTTAGAGCTGTCATTTTCTGAGGGGTGCCTTGATCTAAAAAACTTGAGAACCACTGTACTAAAAGTTAGAATGTGTCTGGGTAGGGTTTATTGAGACCAACTTAACCTGTTAATTAGATCAACAGTGGCATGGGGTCCGGAAACTAAGAATTCTGAGGGCATTTCAAGGGTGTTCTTAATGTCCATGTTTTCTCAGTAATAAGGGAAGAAATTTAGCTGTTCACAAATACTTAAAAAGAGTACACCAAGAGAGTAATGAATTTGTTAGTCAAGGGGGACTTAAAATGACATTAATAATTTCTTATGAATCTAACCATGGAAGTTTTGTTTTGATAACTCCTGCAAAAAACCATACTTAAGTATACCATACAGAGCAATCTGCTGCCCTAAGAAAGGCGAGTTGGCCCTCCTAAGGAAGTCCAGTTATGTAGCATCACCTAGTTGAGAACTTCCTAGACACTGAATTGGACTGTAGAAAATACCCTGCTGGAACAGAGGGCCTGACTCAGCAAAGTCTGAACCCCAAACAGGAAGGACCCTGTATGGGTACAAGGCTTTGGTAGAGTTCCTACACTGGATACTGGAATTTGACCTCCATGGAGAGAAAGTGGGGACAGCAACACAGGACTAACAGTTTGATAACCAAAAAGGACCTTCCCCCCTCCCTCCCCACCCGCCAGATGTATTAGCTGAGGAAGTCTATATATACAACAATGTTGGATTTGACAAAGGATTACTGGCAGATCTCTCTAGCTCTAGAATCCCAGGAATGAACAGCATTCATAATACTTTGAGGGCCTCATCATTTCAAAATTCTTACCTTAAGGCTTTATGACAGCCCAGCCATCTTCCATTGCCAAACAGACAAGGTACTACAGCTGCATCGAGTATGCCACAGCATACCTTGATGATGTAATTGTGTTCAAATACCTGGGAGGAACATCTCCAGGGATCAGGGCAGTGCTGCTGTCCCTTTGGGTTGCAGGCCGTATAGCAAATCCAGCAAAATGCCAACTCAATTATGCAGAAACTACATATTTGATGTATACTTTAGGCAATGGGAAGAGTAGACCTCTCACTGATAAGGTAAAGACCTTAGTGGAGTTTACAGTATCCAGAACAAAAAGGCAACTGAAGTCCTTTCTCAGATTGGTAAGTTTTTAGCAGTGCTTTATCCCACATTTTTATCAATAGCTGCCCCACTAACAGACATACTGCCCAATATAACCCCCCATTCTGTGCAGTGATCTCTAGCATATATGTGGGCATTTAGAGAAATTAAATAGATGCTAAACACTGCCTCAGTGCTGCACAGTCCGGAGTTGGATGACAGGTTCATTTTTACAGATGGGTGCCTCTGCAAGGCCTTGGGGAGTTTTCTCTCAGAACTTTAAGGATGGAGAACACCCAATTCTATACTTCAGCCAGAAGTTTCTTCCCAGAAAGCAAAACTATTTTGTGGCTGAGCAGTTCCTTGTAAAGTGGACAATTGAGGACTTCTGGGATTGGATCTTCAGGGCCCTCTTTACCCTGGTGACCAATGATGCCTCTTTGATGGGATTGAAAGCAGTGTGAGAATCCAACCCCAGCCTGATGAATTGGTATCTGGTATTGCAACCTTACTCCTTTTAAATATGGCATTGACCAGGATCTGCACACATGAATATAGAATTTTTACAAGGAGGCACAGTTAATACAGTTAAAGATATTAACATCTTTTAAAATCAGGGCTAAGTTATCAAACAGGCACCTGAAATAGCATTGGAGGAACCAGGCACAAGGTATAGGTTCAATGCCCCAACCACTGTCTGTTATTTTCTGAATCATGTTTAACTGCAGTGTTTAGTAAGCTTGCACATTTCCTAAAGGAAGCTGGCATTACTAGGATGGAATTTGTAAATGATCGGATATTGAACTTCCATAAATGTGCCATTAAAATAGGTTGCACCATCACAGTCGTCTTAAAGTGTTGTGTGGACATTTAGAAGTAACAAGAACTATCCTGAATCTTGCAGGTAGCAGTAATCAAGCTGATAGGAGATGCAGCCTGTGTATTGATATTGCCAAGGCTCAGAATTTGAAGGACTGTAAAACCAAAACTTTATACAGCTAAGTGCCTTTTATTTGAAAGGCTGTACCAGGGCCCTTGAACTCACCAGGGCCCCAGGCTGGATCCACACTGCTGGTCATCTGGTGGGTTGGATCCAGCCTGAGACATGAGGACTGCTGCAGTAGTTAATGTGGTAGTGGTAAGGGGTCTGGGAGTCATGGTGGGAGCAAGGGGTCTGGCAGCTTTGAGGGGTCCAGAGAAATGAGTCTAAGTATAGTGGTAGCAAGCCGCGCTCACCGCTGATGGCCAAGGCCAGCAGGGCCAAAGGCCCCTAGTTCTGTGCTAGGCCAGGCCTGGTGGTAGCTTGGACTGTCTAGAGAAGCTTTGTGGGCTGGATCTTGTCTGTGGGCTTGTTCTGGCCCACAGGGCTGTCTGACACCCCTAGGATATACTAAGGAAATGACTAAAAAAAAAAAAATCCTAGAAAGAAAATCTCACCATGTTCAAAGATCCCCCAATTCCAAAATGGTTTAATCAAAATCCACTTCTGTCTGCTCTTCCAAATTATAATTTGTCCCAAGATGTTGACTTTGAGAAGTATTGGGTAAGTTAGGAGGTAAATATAAATTGGTAGTCTAATGTGATGATAAGAATGGGAAGTCTTCCATGGTTAACTTCATCATTGGTTCTGTATCTCCTTGCTGAGATCAGCTGGCAACATAACAGGTTACCTGAGAGACACTGAGAACACATCTTAATTCAGAAGCAATCTGCATACCTCTGAAATTATCACTGTTCAAAGCTAGATTTCATCCTCATTTTATAAGGGTGATTTTAAAATGCAGCCATGTTTCCTGCCAGGATTTAAAGAGCAAAATATTGTGTAGCATCAATGTTAGTATGAAATGCATAAAGTAGGTTATAACATGTGCATGAAATCTTAAATTTATTTTAGTAGAGAAAATGATTGCACCATTGTAACATTTGTTCATTTAATTTGCTAGCTGTGTTTTGGTCCCATTGTACACTGTCTTTAGTTCTATATAAATGCAGTAATCAGTTGTTCATTCAAGTAGCTAACAATTCCTTTTTTTGGCTCAAGTGGCTGAAATATATTTGTTTGGTTTGAATATAAACAAAAGTGCTTGATCACTGTTTGAATGTTTTATACATTCTTTTAACAGATGTGGAGATGGGAATTCATAAAAGTTCATATAACTAGTAATCATTTCAGATCCATTCAAAAATACTGTGTTTTCATAATAGCTGTAAGTTGTTAGTGATTTAGAGTAAAAATATGCCTATATTCTTTTAACAGATGTAGAGATAGGAATTCATAAAACTTGCATTTTACTAGTAATTATTTTATATCTATTTAGGAGCATTCTGTTTCATTATGTTGCAAGTTTTAGATATTTAAGGTACATGCAAAAGAGAAGGACTTGTTTATCTTTGTGTATGAAAGAACAGGTGAAGAGAATCAGGGAAAAAGAGAGAAATTTTAGTACTAGGTTATACTATAATGGAACAGCAAATATATCATTATGGTGTATCCTTTGGCTCTAATTCATAATATTAACATTGTTACTAATGCATATGATCAGAATTCTCACTACATAACTTAATTCAGTAATTACAGTATAGATATAACCAACAATGCTGGCAAAACACATGTAGAATAAACAAGCTAGGTGAGCCAATTTCCCTGCTATTATCAATATTAACCCCCCACCCCCTTCAAACATTGAAGCCTTTTAATGCTGTTATGTAATAATGCACCAAAGGAAAGTTCTGTTCTGAACTTTTGTTTTGCCGTTTGCTTCTAGCTATTCAGTTAAGTTCTCTGGCACCATTTTTTAGGGGTTTGAGTTGCTTAATGGTTAGAATTGCTAATCTTGTCACAGATGATATAATTATGGGGAGCAGTGGTTGATGTACTGTAATTTAAAATTTTAATCTTTTTCATTAAATTTTATTAATTGGCTGGTTGATTTTTTTTATGTGTTTAAGTAGCCTTCATAAAGTGGATCCAGTTCAATAAATCTGTTGTTCTTAGTCTTCTATTCTGATGCAGAAAAAGTCCACTTTTTGGGTATTTAATGTGAATTAAAAAATTAGCAGAAGACTGTTTTTATCAGAAATGATTTAACTTCTAAATTCATATGATATAAAATTTTACCCAAAATAAAGTTGCACAGATTAGTTACTGAGGGTTTTTTTTATTCAGTCAAATCCCTGTTATGGTTCAGGAATAAATTCAAATACTAATAAATGGCATCATCCTCTATTAAAGGTAATATTTTAGTTTTTCTTTATATATCTAAAAATAGAAATAAGATGACCAATTTTAAGTTCACTGATGAGACATAATTTATTATGTTTAGTAGCTTAATTTAGTGTAGCATGTTCCTGTTTGCTGACTTTAAGTGTAGACAACTCAATTAGATTTTTGGTACAAAATCACAAAAGCTTTTTTTGTTCTTTTGAATCTTTAGTTTACTGAATCATTTACATATATTTTTATACTATAAAAAAGAATGTGTCAGGATTTAATTTTACATGGTTCTTTTTATAATACAGAGCTCTTTAAAATCAGTGGTTAAGATTTTGGTCATCATTAAACAGGTTACAGAATCATTTCAGAATTGTATAAAATTTACTGCGCTTCAGAGAATTCAGTCATAAATCATGTCACCTTCATTTAGACATTACTGTTGCTTAAGAAAAGTTCAGTTGAAAAATTAGATAAGAATTTAAATTGCCAGCATACTTGTAGTGACTGAAAATAACAGGATGGGATTGCAACTGAATAAAATACCTAAATAAGTCTCTTCTAAAATAGAGGATAATTTTACTGCATTGAGTGAATATTTGTAAAATATCTACAAACATTATTTTGTTTTTCAATGATGGAAAGGTTATCCAAATTTATGTGAAGATTAAAAGGTAGGAACTATGATCAGTATTCTATTAATCTTGAAACAAACTTATTTCAAGACAGTTTCATATCCAGCAGTTCTACTGTAGTTATACTTGGTTCTTTAAAAAAGCATAAAAGTGTGTACATTAATATTTAACATTTAAGTTGAAAATGATATGAAATGATATGAAATTCATAATTATCCATTTAAAATCTTATTTAACACACAGGCAGAAGGTAAGCATTTATGGAATTTATGTTCTGTATTTTTTTAGAGGACTTTACAACACATTTTTGTATAGAGGTGAAAAATAGGTCATTTGATATTGGATGTTCTCCTGACTCGTTCTTATTTGGAGGATTACGGCAGACAAACAGTATGGATGCTTATTTTCTGGTAGATTATTGGAGCTACAGTAACATAGCCATATGTGAGGATGATTAAAGTGCAGATTAACTTTTAAAGGGAGGGATGTTTTGAATATCTGCATCTATTTTACGTATCATTCTATGTTTTCAGTTACCAGAGCAGATTATAATACATGATTTAAATGACATGACAATTAGTTTCAAAATCTAATTCTCTTGCTCACACCTAGCTCTAAAATATATTCCTACAATAAAAATGTTCATAATTAAGTGTACTTCTTGTAGCCAAAGAGTCTTTCATGCAGAGAGCATTTGTAGGACTTCAGAACCAGAGCTTTATACAGCTAAGTGCCTTTTATTTGAAAGGCTGTACCAAGGGTCTCAAACTTACCTGGGGCCCCAGGCTGAATCCTCACTGCAGAACTTCTTGTGGGTCAGATCCAGCCTGAGACATGAGGACTGCTGTGGTGGCTACTGTGGCAGCAGCAAAGGGTGTGGTGGTGGTGAGGGGTCCAGAGGAATGAGTCTAAATATAGTGGTAGCAATAAATTTAGTTCAGTAAATCCTTAGTTATCAGTTTTAGGTTACCCTTTGCTGTTTTTTTTCCCTTCATTAACATCGAATTGAAATTTGTCCTATAGATTAAGTTAACAGCCTGTTAGAAATTAATAACAAACCAGTAAATGCAATCTATTCAATTATTTTATCACTGTTATTAACACTTAAGCTTCCTTCCCCATCTTCCTGCTGTCGTTTTAAGACCACACAAGTTGGTATGCAAAGTTTTTTTTAAATATGCCACCTTGAATATATCATGTGGATTCCAGTGACTGGGTGTGTGGCTATATAATCTTTATTAACCAGCCCCTTATACATTAAGTATGTGGCTGTCTGGCAGCTACACCCAGAGATGGCAATTCTGCCCTGAAAATGGCTTCTAAGGTTTTTGATTGATATAATGTCAGTGGAGCTGGTGCTGTGCCTACAATTAAGACACAATGTCCATTTTATGATACAGTAATCCAGCTGAGGAAACTGAAGACTTGAAAGAATGAAACTGAGTCTCATGGTGTTTGTTAGGGTGGGGGGGAGGTACTGTATTACCTTTTTTTTGTAGAGGGAAATCAGAAAAAAAGCTTCCTTTTAGGACAAGGGAATAATTAAGTGTCTATGACCACAGAGAGTATAATGGAGACAAAGTCCTTTGAGGGCACACTGTCCAAATATAGTCTAACTCTAATCAATATGTATGAGTGACGAGGGTAATTGTGTATCTTTCCATTTTTATTGGAGACATGGATTACATAAATTAGGGTCTCTAGTCTATAATGTTATGAGGGATGCAGGGAGACAGTTTCTTGCTTTCGAAGATGGGTTAACCTGAGGATGTTTGAGTCTCTTGTGTGATGGGTGCATGAATGACTTACTGGTGAGTCTATAGACTAGTGGGTCACAACGAACAGTGAGTGCATAGATGGCCAAAGGGTTATTTGTGGCTGCCTCATGATTTTGTATGGATTAAGCTTTCCTTAAAGATAAATGAGAGCTCTTCTTTGCATATTTGTCAGTATGGGTCTGACTGTAGGTGCTTTTGCCATTGTGATCTTTTTTTTTCTAAGAGCAGTTATGAGTCTGGGCTCCCCATGATCCCTGTCCTTTCTCATACTTCTCTATGTGGTCCTAAAGAGTGGAGTTTCAGTGGTCATCTTTCCATTCTCTCATGATGCTTGACCTTGATGAATATCCAACTTCCTAATTTTCTCTGAATTTCAAAGTCTTTTAGACTATTGTGAAAAAACCCTTTTTCAGTCTCCTTGTATTTATTAATTTCTTAACTTAGACATCTTCTGCCAAGATGGAAAGAAATAACACGCTGTACACAGGGAAGAGGTGCTTCATATCAGCTCCTTTATGACAGACCTTCAGGAAATAAGTTTTGCCCAAACTGCATTGGACTCATTCCAAATTACCAGTGTGTCTGCTCACTGTAAATATTTCTCATCAAGGCCTTGCAGATGGATGTATGGCCAAATTTCTTTTACTCAAGCACTTGATGCATGCCATCTCCAACTCGCATCCCAGAAGCCTAAAAGTTCATCCACAGTGAGTGCCTCTCCAGGCACTGTGCTCCTGAGACTTAACAGCAAAAGACAGGCAGGAAAGAAGAATGATGCTGAAACTGATGCTGACAAAATCAGTACCATTAACCTTTGTGCTGGGGCTGTTGGAATTCATCTCAACGCTTACTCTCCAACACTGAGTGTTGCTGCTCTTGACCATTGAAACCAGCACCAGTATTCTTCACGCAAGATTAAGGTAGAAAGGAAAGACTGAGCAGAAACTAGGCATGACTCTAAACACAGAGGCAGTGTCTCTTAGAGATGAGAACAACTGTGGCTCCTTCAGGGATAGTATACTTGAGTCCTCTGCCAAGAGTAATGGTGCTGAATGAACAGGCACTGACAGGACACATCTGCATGAAGCACTGCACAGATGGTCAGAGCCAACACGTCCTCACAGAATCTTCACATTTCCCCTGAGACATCCTCAGCACTGGGCTCTAGAGCCAGAGCAAGGATTACTGCTTTGCAGCACTGTTCAAGGAATAACACTGGCTCCAAAATGTCTTGTCCCTGGTGTGGTGAAGAGGTGATTTTCCATTAGAGCTGATCCTGGAGATTCTTCTTATAATATACCACCATAAAGGAGAACAGATTGGCATTTGGTCCACCAACCACAACCAAGCCAATATACTTGTCATGGATTCCTGGCTGTATGGATTCTTATATGGATCCTGCAGTAGGCTCCCCCTTTTGTAAGTAAAAGAGAAGAATCAGACTCCCCATTTGCAGCACTACCAAAGCTGCAGATACCAAGCCCATTTTTGGTTCTTGAGAACTGAAAGTAATGAAGGAACAGCAGCTACGAATACTGAGGGAAATGTAGGACACCGTATGTGAGACCTTTCATTTAAGGAGTTGGCAGTCTTCAGTAAATCAACAAAATAATCCACTCATTACAGAACTCAGGGGCCACTCTAGATCATATGAGCTTCTTCCAATAAATCCTGCAGATACCCATCCTAACAAACAGGCAAGTTCACCAAACTCTCCATGCAGGCAGCCCAAAGTATCCATTACAGAAAAGAATAGCGATACTCAAGGAACTGCTCATTCCTCTTTGCCCACTCTGTACTGCACTGTAATCCAGACATCAGGTTTGATGGGAGTGTCAGGAACCACATTCCTGTTTGCATATGTTGTTTAGCAATTATTTAATGTAAGATGCATAAGCAGTCCCTGCAGTGTATATAGGATGCCACTTGCCTGACTTCACATGTCTCCTAAAAGTCTGGCTCAAGTTGGTCTGTTTCCTAGTGAAACACCTAGTGCAGGGGTGGTCAGATTTGCTGCTGCAAGCTACCGCTTGCACTCTGAACTCCTGCTGTAGGAATCTCCACACCCTAGAATGTTATCTGGTATTTGGGACTCACTTGGTAGATTGTTTACCATTAGTGGTAACATCAAATGCCAGAACTTAACATGTTTACACGCACCTTTTCCCCAAAAAACAGCCCTCCAAAACTGGGGCACTCATCTTAAGTAGGGAAGCTGTTTTCTGTGCTGCAGTAGAAGCATAGGGACACTAATTTCCAGGTAGGGAGAAGTTATGGCTGCTGATGCTGTGTTTGTCAGCCAGAGAATGAGGAGTGGCATGCACAGCCCAGTTAAGGTTTTCATAGCTGCTGATAAGCTTTGGCTGAGGAACTGTTGACAGTTTGCAGACCATCTAGATGGGTGGGTCTAGTCTTTTCTCATCCCATGATATGGAAGTGTCTTAGGTTGTGGTTGCACCCTTAACTCTGGTCAGAGGATCTCTTACCACCTGCAGCCTCAGCCTGGTTCCTCATGGATCCTCTTTTCAAGCTTCTGTCAATGCGTTCTGTGCTGCTTCAGTTTAAAGTTGCTGCTACTACTGGCTGTTGTCTCTTCAGCCAGGAGAGCAAGCAAGCAAGCTTCAGGCCCTTAGGACTGAACATATTATTGCTTAGGTTCAAAGTAGCAGTGAGACTCCACCTGAAGCTCATTCTTAAAAATGTCTTGGTAATTAATTTAAACTGGTTGATCAAGCTACCCATCTTCCTGAAATCATACCACATAAAAGAAATTATCCATTTTTTCCTGAAACTATGCTATTATAGAAGAAATGATAAGCACTTGTGGCTTTCAGGACTTTATTACATTGACAGGACCAAGCAATCAAATTGTCACCCTGTCTCCAGCCTTAAATTATTGGTAGAGGAATGGAGTACTGGCTGGTGAAAGGAGGAGTAGGAAGCTCCTCTTTATGCTGAATAGTTCGAGAATACCTAATGGCTAAAGCAGCCATTCAGGGACATTTTTAGCATGCTCATTTTGCAAGTAACATTAAGGCTCAACAGCTGACAAAATATTAATTTCACACACTTGAAAATTCAATTTTAGTTGTAATAAGAAAAATATCATAGAATGCAAAGTTGTTGCTAGCTTCGATCAGAAGAGCATGAGAAGTGCTGCGCCTATGTATGTGGTAAAGGAACGGTGTAACAGGTTAACATGGACAATACAGGAGATGTTGGAAAGGAAACATTACCAAAAAGGTAGAGTTGCCACAACAAAGCCCTTCTTTCATAGTCACAGGAGCAGCAGGAAGAGGTGATTGAAGAACAAAAGTGTTTTTTAGATGCTTACAGGCAGCTAAAGCAATATCTAAAAAAATACAAAATGTTGCCTAGCAATGCAGTTACATGAGTGTAAAAGTATTTGTAAAGTCCCCTCCCTCTCCCTCCCGTCTCCTCCCCCCTGCCCTGCAGATGCATTTGAATTATTTTAAATTAAAAGTAAGATTTGTGAAGTTTTCTGTTAAAAGTGGTCTCTTTCATGTATTTGCTGTGGAAAACAACAATTGGCTCTGTCTTAAGATAAATTAGATACATTGGTATGAAATATAGTCAGTTTGAACATGGTAGTGAACACTACAAACAGTGAAGTCCTTTTCTTGATTGCCCAGTTTGCTCAAATGTCAAGTGATCAAATTGAGGTTGTCAAGCATTTCATATTAAATTCTTTCAAGGACATCAGTCATCAAGATTTGCCAATGAAGCCTTTTTTTCTGTTTACATTTTATGATAAATGCACGTCAGGATTGTAATCAGCTGAAAAGTTTTCAAATTGAGATCTCCCAACAAGGGCAGTGAATTTCTTTGCTGACAAAAATATCCTGAGACTGCCAATGGGTTCTAGTTGTGAAAGGTGCTATACAGACACAGAACAAAGGACAGATGTTACCCCAGACAGCTTCCAGTTTGGACTTGATTGATTTTTTTTTAAATTCAGTTTAACTGCTGAACTGAAATTTGTAATTAATTTGGAGTTAACTGAAAATGAATTTTTTTTTAGCATTTTCAGCAAATTAGAAAAAATCAGATCAAACTAAATGTGTTGTTTATAGCATTTCTGATTAAAAAAACAATAACCAAGGGATTGATTTGCAAGAATATTAAAAAACAGTTAATAAAACCAGAAAGAAGATGGATCCCGCTTTATATGTTATGTTCTAGCCTTTAGTACATTCTTATCTAAGTGGGGTGACTCAGTTCAGATCCCCCTCGTGCCTAATTCAGGTCTGGGTTTTGAGCACAGGTCTCTCAGCCTCCTCAGAATATGCCTTAGCTAAGTACAGAAAGTCAAAAAGCCCAAGGCTGAATTGATTCAGTCTTTGCAGGTTAGTCTAAACTGTAAAGATTAAATTGAAATGGCAGTGAACAGACATTCACTTGTGATTCAGGAAGTGCCTGCAGTGCCCCATGCCTGCAGTGGCTCAGGCCAAAAGCCAGGGGGTACAAGAGTACAGCTCCCTGGCACATAGCCAGCATGGGCTGTGTGTTTGCTTCCTCTTTCTCCTGCCCCTGAGGTCTCTGGGAGTTGCGGTCCACAGTCACAGAAGCAAGACTCTGCAGGGTTGCTCATCACTTCCTTTTTCTTCTTCCAGGTGTCTCTGGGAGTTTAGTCCATAGTTGCAGCCAGCAGTAAGTTTAAGCAGGGAAAGGGGTGTTTAACGCACTTCCCTGGTCCCAGACAGACCAGGGAGGAGGGAGGGCTGTCCTTCCCCCTCTCTCCCTCCCACCTGCAGACTGCACTGCATCTCCAGCTGGGTTTGCCCCCCATCCTACCCTCTTGTCAGCCAGCCCTAACTGCTCCAGCTAGGGAGTAGAGGGGTGGAGCCAGCCCTGCTCTCTGGAGCAGACGGCACAACCCAGCCCAGGGCTGGAAAGCATGCTGGGATGCGGGAGAACTGTAATTTAACTTGAGCCAGGAAGGGGTCTGAGACAGAAGTTTCATAAACCAGTTTGACCCAAATCAGTTAAGTGTGATGCTACATTCAACCAAGTTTATCTTAAACCAGTTTCAGCCATTTTGAAACTGGTTTATGCATGCTGAGCTTCTGTTCTGTTACAGGTTTAAACCAGTTTCTGATCACTTAAACTGGTTTATGTGTAACTTCTGTCTCTAGTCTTAGTCACTATGTTTTAAGGCCTTCTTCATTGGGTCTGTCTCAGACACTCTTGTTGATGCTGTTCCACTGTGCATAAATAATTAAATGCTTGTTTGAGCAGCATCTGATCCCAGGTGTTCCGTCTTGAAAGGATTAGCCCTGAACATCAAACTGTAAAATCAATGTCTCTCTTATTATTATTCATGCAAGTGGAACAGCTTCAACAGGAGAGATGGCCAGAATGACCACAGAAGACCTTAGTGGTTTAAGTTACTCTTCTGGGAAAGGGAAAATCTTGGTTTAAATCTGCTCTGAATCACAACTAGAGAGTATAAGATGGACAACTGCTGCTGCCACCACATAATTGGTGTCTGCTTTGGAACATTATATGTATTTATTGCACATATGTCTGACATGCTTTTGCTAGCATATGGGCTGATACAATTTAAGATATGTGGTGAACTTCAAGTTTTTGGCTTCCTTTAAGGCCAAAGAACCCTCATCTTAAATCTCCTGTAGTGGTTAGGATCTCTGGAACTACCTATAGTTGCTGAAGTCACATCAGAATAGTGCTTCTTCATGGGTTGTAGTGGAGAGAGGCATGGCAGATACGTTGGTTGTATAATTTACAGGGGGGCGTTATGCTTAAAAAGTATTTTCCAAAATGTTTGTAGTCTGTTTGTAGTTTGGGTAGATGTGATCCTTTTGATTAGACTAAGTAAATAGTTGGAAAAATTGTACTTTGCAAGCTTTCGGACACAAACTCTCTTCAGGCATAGGGAGAGTTGCGATGCATTTATTTCTTTGTGGATGATTGAGAAGAAAAAATAATTTAGCACTGCTGCATCTTATGCTGGTAAAGTTTGTGTGCGGTAGATCTAGAGACCTTTTCATGCCTGTTCACTAGCATTGAATTAGTTTACATAGCTATATTTCAGTCCATCTAGGCATTTAGTAAGGAAATAATTAAACAAACAAACAGACAACCCCCCCACTAATCTTCTGCTGTTCTGTAAATTTTCATGGCTCAACAGAGGGAAAGTTACCATAAAGTTCTATTTTTCAGTTGGAAGAGATCAAGGCACCTTTAACTGAAAAGTGATGTTATATTGAAACATTTTAAAAGTGAATGGTATTTTGATTCTGGTTTTATAACACAAAATCTGATTTCTTTAAATTATTTCCAAGTAACTTATACCCAGATTCCCTTAAAAGTCTCCAGTACTGGTACATGACTCTGAGAGAACATACAGTTGCTAACAGATGTGCTGTGTTATAAACCTGAGCAAATCTTACTATAGTAATCTGTCACCCAATGGACTTAAATTTATAATGCTAGCTGGCTACCTCAGAGATAAAGTCAGACATGAAGAACCTGGATTTGGAGAAACTGTGGCAGTCTTCTTCCCCTCCATTTTTCAAGTAATCTTTTGCTTTTTATTAGGGCCTGTATGCTTGTTAATAAAAATAACAATGCATGTAGATGTAGGAAAATGTAGAAGTTGCTATACTGGCTCCCACTGGCAGTTCATCTGACTATCACTAGAAGGTTACTCTGAAAAGGTGTAACCAACCCCAGAAGGAGTAACTGGAATAACATGCCTATGGAGGGAGTTTCTTTCTAATAGCCATTAGCTAAGATCATGTCGTAAAGCATAAAGATTTATGTTTGTGGTAATAAAAAGGAGCAAAACACCAGCCACAGTATTTCCTAGACATTAGGGACTGGAAGGGACCTTATAAGATCATCGAGTCCAAGCCCCCCAACCATAGGCAGGAAGTCAGCTGGGATCAAGTGACCCCAGCAAGAAAAACATCCGCATGTTTTTTGAAAGAGTCCAGAGTAGGTGCTTGCACCACCTCTGGGGGAGTCTGTTCCAGACCCTGGACACTTGCACCATAAATAACTTTTTTCTTATGTGTAGTCTAAATCGGCCTTCCTGGAGTTTATGGCCATTAGACCTTGTTATCCCCTGGGGAGCTCTGGTGAACAGCTGTTCTCCCAGGTCTTGATGTGCTCCTCTTATATAAATTGTAGGCTGCTCCCAAGTCCCTTAGCCTCTCCTCGTACAACCTGCCCTCCAGACCTTGGATCATATAAGTGGCTCTCCTCTGGACTCTCTCAAGCTTTTCCACATCCCTCCTGAAGTGGGGGGCACAAAACTGGACACAGTACTCCAGCTGCAGTCTCACCAAGGCTGAGTAAAGTGGGAGAATGACATCCCTGGTTTTCCTTGAGATGCATTGGTGGATGCATGCCAGAGTTTGGTTTGCTTTGCCAGCCATGGCATCGCATTGGTGGCTCATATTCATCTTGTGGTCAGTCAAGACCCCCAAGTCTCTTTCAGTCGTGGTGCTAGTGAGCGTAGCACTGCTGAGCCTATAAATATGTTGAAGGTTCTTCCTATCAAGGTGCAGAACCTTACACTTCTCTGTGTTGAAGGCCATCATGTTTTGGTCAGCCCACCTTGAGAGTATGTCCAAATCAACCTGTATCCCCAGCCTGTCCTGCGGTGTGACCGCCCTCCCCCATAATTTGGTGTCATCCACAGATTTTGCCAGTTCGCATCTGATTCCCAAATCCAGATCGTTAATGAAAATGTTAAAGAGTATTGGCTTAAGTACTGAGCCCTGAGGGACTCCACTGGTCACCCTGTGCCACGTTGATTTGCTCCTGTCAACTAGTACTCTTTAGGTCTGACCCTGTAGCCAGTTACCTAGCCATTGGACTATAAGATGATCAAGGCCACAGTTCCCCAGCTTAACCTTGAGGACATCATGGGGAACTAGGTCAAACACTTTCTTGAAATCCAGATATGACAGCCACGTCATCTCCCTTATCCAGAGCACGTGTTGCCTGGGCATAGAAGGAGATGAGGCTGGTCAGGCAAGACCTGCCAGTCACAAAGCCATGTTGGCTGGCCTTCAGAAACTTGCCTTCCATTAGTCTGGTGTTGATGGATCCCTTGACAATTTTCTGCAGGATTTTTCCAGGGATGGACATCAGACTGATTGGTCTGTAATTCTCCAGGTCATCCCTCCTCCCCTTCGTGAAGGTAGGGACCACATTGGCTCTTTTCCAGTCTTCTGGGACCTCTCCCAAGCACCACAAATTTTCAAATATCTTTGGCAAGGAGGGTGCAATGATGTCTGTCAACTTCCTCAAGACTCTTGGGTGTATTTTGTCTGGGCCTGCGGACTTGATACTGTCCAATTTATCCAGGTATTCCCTCACCTGATCCACATCAATTTTGGGCCTGTCACCCGCTCCCATAATGGTTTGTGTCCTTTCTGACAGTGTGATCCCCTTGGGAGGGTGAAAAACCAATGCAAAAAAGTCATTTAGTAGATTGGCCCTTTCTTGGGCGCCAGATGTCAGTTGTCCCATTAGATCTCGCAGGGGTCCAATGCCATCTTTATTCTTTTTTTCAACTTCCCAGATATATGAAGAAGGACTTTTTGTTGTCCTTGATTCCTGTAGCTAGCCTGAGTTCAGTTTGTGCCTTGGCTTTTCTGGACCACTCTCTACAGGTGCAGGCAAGTGCTGAGTAGTCGTCTTTGGTGATGCTTTCCATTTTCCAATTGGCGTAGGCTTCTCTTTGGAGTTTAATGAGGTCCAACAGTTCCTTGTTCAGCGAAGGGGGCTTCCTTGCCTGTTGACTACATTTCTTGTGAGATGGCATGGCTTCCCCCTGTGCTTCAAGGATTGTTTTTGATAGATGACCATTCCTCATGTACTCGCTTTTCAAGGGGGGTATGGCCTCGAAGTGCCTGACTGACTAAATCTCTGAGTATGCAAAAATGAGCCTTAACAAAATTAAGGATTTCTGTTTTACTGAGGGATTTGCCTGCTCTTCAGTGAACTGAGAAGGTGACCAGTTCATGGTCACTGTCACCAAGCTTCCCCTTGATCCTCACATCACTCACCAGGTCCTCCCCTTTGTCCAGGACCAGATCAAGCAATGCCTCTCCCCTAGTCGGTCCATAGACCTCCTGCATCAGGTAGAGATCATCAGTGCAAGCGAGAAAGCTATGCAACCTGTCAGATATGGCCATGTGCTCATCCCGAGAGATGTCAGGGAAGTTGAAGTCCCCTGTGACTATTATCCATTGGGAGCGTGCAGTCTCAACCAGTTCCCTGTTGAATTCCTGATCTAGTTCTTCTTCTTTGTGGGGAGATATATAGTAGACTCCTACAAGTATGAGCATTCATGGTCATCTGGCTAGGTGCCAGGGGATTGGAAACTGGCTAATGTGGTCCCAATTTTCAAGAAGGGGAGGAAGGAGGACCCAAGTAACTATAGGCCTATAAGCCTCACCTCAGTGCTTAGGAAGACCTTGGAGAGAATCATCAAGGAGCACATCTGTGGGGGGTCTGCAGGGGAGAACATGCTCAGGGGCAATCAGCATGGGTTCATCAAAGGCAGTTCCTGCCTGACCAACTTGATTGCCTTTTATGACCAAGTAACTAAATCCTTGGATGATGGTGTCGCCATGGACATAGTCTTTCTGGCCTTTAATAAGGCCTTTGACACTGTCTCACCCCATCCTCATCGATAAATTAAGTGACTGTGTCATTGATGCCTCCATAGTTGTATGGGTAAAAAATTGGCTGATGGGGTGCACCCAGAGAGTAGTGGTGGACAGGTTATACTCAGCCTGGTGAGATGTGAGCAGTGGGGTACCCCAGGGCTCAGTTCTCAGGCCCGCACTGTTTAACATCTTCATCAGCAACTTGGATGAGGCGGTGGAAAGCACACTGTCCAAATTTGCTGATGACACTAAGATGTGGAGTGAGGTAGACACACTTGAAGGGAGAGAGAGGCTGCAACTAGATTTAGGCAGACTACAAAAGTGGGCAAATGAGAATAGGCTGGGGTTCAACATAGACAAATACAGGGTGCTGCACCTTGGGAAAAGGAATCCACAGCATACATACAGGCTGGGGAGTTCCCCTCTTGAAAGCACAGAGGCAGAAAGGGATCGTGGAGTCATTAATGACTCCCAAGATGAACATGAGCTGCCAATGCCAGACTGCAGCCAGCAAGGCCAGACATAACCTTGTCATGCATCCAAAGGTGCATCTCAATCCGGTCCAGAGAGGTGATACTCCCCCTCTATGCAACTTTGGTCAGGCCACAGTTGGAGTACTGTTTCCAATACTGGGTGCTGTACTTCAAAAGGGATGTGGCCAGCCTGGAGAGGGTTCAGAGGAGGCCCACCCGCTTGGTGAGCAGGTAGCAGGACAGGCCCTATGTGGAGAACTGAGGGACCTGAACCTGTTTATCCTCAGCAAGAGGAGGCTGAGGGGGGACCTGGTGGCTGCCTACAAACTCATCAGGGGAGATCAACAGCAAATAGGTAGAGACCTTTTCTCCCCAGCACCACCTGGGGTGACAAGGAACAATGGTAATAAGCTAATGGACAATAGGTTTAGGTTAGAAATCAGAAGGCAGTATTTTACAGTTAGGGTGGCCAAAATCTGGAACCAACTTCCCAGGGAAGTGGTCCTCACCCCTACCTTGGGCAAATTCAAGAGGAGGTTGTTTGATGACCTGTCTGGGGTCCTGTGAATCCAGCATTCATTCCTGCCTGTGGCAGGAGGTCAGACTAGATGATCTGTTCAGGTCCCTCCTGACCCTAGCTACTATGAAATTATAAGTATGTCACCCTCCCCATGTTCTCCCCATATTTTAACCCAGATGGTCTCAAGACACTTTTCCTGGTTAGAAAACTCAATTTGCAGGGAAGCGAACTGATCCTTGACAGAGAGCAACACCCCTCTTCCCAGCACGGTCTCTACTATACAACATGTAACCCTCTAAAGCAACAGACCAATCATAGGTAGAGTCCCACCAGGTCTCTGTTACCCCTCATTTTCACGTAGGAGAAGGACCAGTTCCTCTTGCTTGTTTCCCAAACTCCTGGCATTCATGTACAGGCAGTTAAATCTGCCATGAGAAGCCCAATGCTTCCTTATGGGGTGAAGTTGTTACTTTAAAATTGCCAATTGCTCAAATGAAGAACAAGACCTTATAAAGGGGGATAAGGCAAAATGCCATGTTTATTGATTACGTGAAGTAGATACATAAGTTTGGACACACCAGTCATACAAACAGACATACACAAGCATGCATACAAACAGACATAGAAAGATATACAGACAAAACCACTCCAGTAAGATGTTATAGTTACCAGCAAAAGTTACTCAATATTAGCACTTGGTGGTCAAATCCAGGCTTATTGAGGATGATGGGAGTGGGGGACAAACGTGGCCTGTGCTGCATGATGTTGCAGAGAGTGGATTTCCCCATCTTGGCTTGTCTGCATCTCACTTTTACAGGGATTTCAAGTCTTTGTTCAGTATTGGGGTTTTTCCATGCTCAGTTTTTAATTAGAGGTTGTTTCTTCTGGTTATCTCAACTTGAGGTCATTCCAGTAAAGTTGGTATCTCAGAATTGGTATTTCAGTCTTGATCTCTGTCTTGAAGCATTGTAGTTGATATCTCTGCTTCTTTTCAGCCTCTTGAAGGCTCAGATCAAGTGTAGTTCAAATGGCAGGATATGCAGAATTCCTTCTTCTTTGCCCCTGATCACAGACAGGTTCTTCAGCTTCTTAATGAGGTGGAGGCCATCCCTTCCCAACAGTCCGCTCTCGCTGCAGTGTGGACTGTGGTCAAGGAAGCCAAACCCCTCACGATGGCACCTTCGCTGGAGTCTTCTATTCACCTCACTGATGCACCTTTCCCTCTGGACCCCCAGACTCCCGTGTGCCCCTCTGTCTTATATAATTGGTAATGCCAAGCAGAATTAACCCTAGGGACCAAATCCTAATAAATGTTTAAACACCATTTAAAGAAACATTTCAGCTATGGTATGTCTTTTAATACCCTTTTTCCTAAACTATACAGGGCCTTGTGTGGAAATTTACATGGATCTTTAGATGTTATGCATCACAGATATGTAGTGAGGGGGTGAGAAGTGTGGTGCCAGCCCTGTGGTCCACTTTGGAAGTACAAGGAGATAAGGTGTTTAGAGTAATATGTATGTGGAGAGGGTTTGGTGATGCAGAATCAGAATTAAAGGAAGAATTGGGACCTTAATTTCTAGTATCCATTTTGGGTGGATGAGAATCTAGAAACATTGGTTTAAAGGGGATTATCTTCTCAGTTGTTACTCTTTCTTAAATTTATTAAACCAAAGAATTTCCGTATAAGTGAGAAAAATTATGCACTTGAAATCAAAAGCACGAACAGAGTTTGAGTCTGTCTTCTGTGAGACCTGTATTTCTTCAGTGCTAGTTTAGAGCAGGTGTTCTCAATCTTTCTGGATTCAAGGCACCCCTTGGAAATTGGTAGCTGTTAGTTTTCACTCATTTTTTATACATAGAAAAGTAATATAACAATTCTTTTGTTGCAGAGAACTCAGAAAGACCACAACAAGGCAGAATACTTTTGACATCTTGGATTTTTATTTGAAATCTCTGGGCGTCTTTACACGTGTTTAGTGGTAGGCAGGAGTGCTTTAATTAGAGTAGCTCTCAGGAGCCACTTTAGTTAGTGTCTTGTGTATTCGGTGCCTACACTTCAAAATGATGGTGGGAGTGCTTTAACTAAAGCTTCTTTGACAAACTAACATTGCATGCCAACCTGCAGCACCATTGAAAGGATCTCAAGGCACCCCAGGATGCTGCAGCATCCTAGTTTAATTGTTTTGGACAAGTCTAGGGCTTTCATAATAGCTTCAAGTGTGGTTCTTGAGTAATGAGAGAGATAGACTTGTATCTAGTAGCAGTCCCACATTTGCATCCTCAGTGAACACTTAAGCTATGCTGTGAACCTATGAAGTTTGCAGGTTCCATAAGCTCCATTTCTCACTCAAGTTGTAAGCTGAGTCACTGGTTGAGTTGGAAATGCAGAGCTCCTATACACATGCAGGGAGATTGCTCTGATGCACTGTAATTACTGTGCATTGGAGCAGACTCGATTAATCGAGTTTGCTGGAACATGCTAATTGCTGCACTTCAGCAGACTCCAGTGTCACATGTATCAGCATCCCTAAGCTAAAAAATGGCAGTGGAGTGCTTTAAACTAAAGGTCATTTGAAGAGCTAATTTAAGCTCCCCCCTCTCTCCTGCTTCCTGGAGCACATCTATAAATGCCTGCAGAGTCCAGTACGGACCACTGAATATGTTATGCCTCAATCCTGCATTATTGAGCGTATCCAGGACAAATGATGGCCCTAACATTATGGAGTCAACACTGGCATGTCCACCTCTCAAGGGTCTAGGGAAGTTTTTTTTCCTATAACGTGCTTGGGATTTGTTGTCTCTTAAACCATATTCAAATATAAGTAAATCTTAACCATTTTATGTAATTGTATATGCGATCATGGAGGCATGACCAAAGTAACTATATATCTATATCTAGATAGATATAGATATATAAAGTATGTGTGTGTGTGTTCTCATATTTAAAGAAAGCTGGAGTTTTTGGGGTTGTTTTCTGGGGGTGGGATTGTTATTTTTTACAGGTCTCATTATCGTTGTTGTTTTACAGTGAAATAAATGCCAGACTGGATGCCGTGTCTGAAATTCTCCAGTCAGAATCCAGTGTGTTTGGTCAGATTCAAAATCATCTGTCTAAGATGCCAGACGTAGAGAGGGGACTGTGCAGTATTTATCACAAAAAGGTAAGCAGTGAACTAATCACATCACAAACTCTGCTGTCTAAATATTTGTTGATATCTAGGCAGACATGGTTCTTTGGGTGAATCTGATATCTTTTATTAGACCAACTTAAATAGCTGGAAAACAATTATTAAGCAAGCTTTCAGGTTCAAAAACCCTTTTTCAGGCTAAGGAAGTTTCTGCAGTTGGTGTGTGCTCTTCCTGGACGGAACGAAAAGTATGGGAGCAGCATTTGGAAGCTGAGGGTGGAGAGATACTTGGGGAGTCAGATGTCAGGCAGGTTATAATGTGTCATAAATCAAATGTCTGTATTTAGTCCATGATTTTTAGTATCCGGGAGGTTGTAGAGGAGTTCATAGGCTCGTCTCTGGGAAGTGTTTTGCAAGTTTCCTTTGAGAATGAGGACTGAGAGATTGGAGAGAGTGTTTTTCTTGTGAGAAATTTGCTCCCACAGGGAACTGGGTATTCCTGTCTGATAGATTTCCGGTGTGTGTTCATTCTGGTGCGCAGTTGTTGTTTGGTCTCTCCTACATATTTTCCATATGGGCATTTGGTGCATTGGATGAGATATGTTACATTTCTGGAGATGCAGCTGTAGGATCCAGGAATGCTGATGGCTCTGTTGTGGGGTGTAGTAATTGTGGGGGTGGTGGAGATGTGTTGGCAGGTTTTGCATTTCTTGTCATGGCATGGCCTGGATCCATTTGGTGTGTTCTGGGCCTGAGGAAGTTTGCTTCTGGTGATGAGGTTAGTGAGGTTTGGTGCTTGTTTGAAGGCTAGGATGCGTGGCTCTGGGAAGATCTTTTTAAGAATAGGGTCTCTTTCTAGTATGGGTTGCAGTTGTTTGAGGATTTTCCGTACAGGTTCGAGGGAGGGGTGATACGTCATAACCAGAGGTATGCGATTGGTGGGGGGTTTCTTCTGCACTGCAGCAGTTCTTCACGTGGTATCTGGGTGGCTCTTTCAAACATGCGATCTGTCTCTCTGGAGAAGTGTCCTTGTTGGGTGAAAGCCTTTTTAAGATTGGTGAGGTGGCAACCCCAGGTGTTCTCTTCAGTGCAAATTTGGTGGCATCTGAGGGCTTGGCTGTATATCACAGCTTTTTAGGTCTGTCTAGGATGATTGCTGGTTCTGTGCAGATGTGTATGTTGGTCTGTGGGTTTCTTGTATAACGTAGACTGTATTTTATCATTCTGGATACTGATTATCGTGTCTAAAAAGGAGATGTTGGTGCTGGAGTATTCTGAAGAAAGTCGGATGGAGGGATAGTGATTGTTGAATTTCTGATGGAACTCAATCAGAGATTGTAGGTTTTCAGTTCAAATGATGAAGATGTCATCAGTATACCTTAAGTATAACAAGGGTTTGATGGTGTAGTTCTTGAGGAAGTTTTCTTCCAGGTGGTTCATAAAAAGGTTGGCATACTGCGGGGCCATTTTGGTGCCCGTAGCTGTTCCCGTCATCTGGAGGAAGTGTCGATTGCTCAAAGTGAAATTGTTGTGTGTGAGGATGAAGTGTATAATGTCAGTAATATCTTTGGGTCTGTATTCTGAGTTGTAATCTTGTTCCTGTATATATGTAAGGCAGGCTTGGATGCCATCCTGGTGTGGGATTTTGGTGTATATATACACACACACAACCTACACTCTTGTTGATATCTATACATTTACTTTCATAAGGTTTTCAGAAGCTTAAGCATATTTATTTATTGCATTTATTTATTTATTTTAACTTCAGTAAGGATAAAAGCTGACATAGTAAAGACATAAAAATATACTGCTAGTTCCTCTGATTTCAGTTAGCCTTGTTATACCACTTGAATTGATAACATAGTATTGGAGGAAGAAATTATTATTTGGAAAATAAATACAAATTGTGTACATATCAGTGATTATATAAATATATATATATAGTGGTTTTTTAGTTTTGTTACCCTGCTTGGTGGCCATTACATGAGAATAACCCAGTAAGTGAGAGTGCCTTCTCTGGTTATTTTTTAAAACTGTACATTTAATACTGTATGTTCATCTAAAAATCACATTAGTAAGTGAAAACCACTTTACTGCAGTTAAGTGTTAATGTTTTCAGATTATGCTAATTTGTTTATAAATTCTATAATTTAGATTTTGCTTGAACATTTTAATAAGAATTACTTGTAATGAGACTCTGGCAATTCATAGCTGAAGCAGATTAATGTGCTAATAGCACCTGTGCTGTACTTCATGTTCTTTTATTTCCATGTTATATTTAGAGATTTTGACAGTTTGTTTTAGATAAAGAGATAGGTGGGAAGAGGGAGAACAAAGTTGTAATTTCGTTTGATGGTATAGTGAAAAAGATCAGTCTGTTTCAAAAATCGAAAGCTAGGTCTTGAATAACTAGTTGGGGC
Source organism: Crocodylus porosus (assembly GCF_001723895.1). Lineage (NCBI taxonomy): Eukaryota > Metazoa > Chordata > Crocodylia > Crocodylidae > Crocodylus > Crocodylus porosus. Next base: position 52,549,337 of record NW_017728909.1, read on the forward strand.
TTAATTCAACAACGTGTTTTGCCTATCCACCCATATACAGGATGTGAGAGGAAAATTGCAGTAATATATATTTAAAATGCCCTGTTTCCATGGAATGCTGTTCTACCAAATTAACTGACCAGTTTGTGTGAATTGGCTAATCAACTTAATGAACTTTTAAAGTCAATTTCAAGATGAAGTAGCATGAAATAAGTTTTTTATATGGAGGCATCTGTAGTTTGTAGTAACTTGACAGTCTTCCCACTGCTATGTCGCAGTGCATCGCTTCATGTCAGGACCCACTTTGTCTCTACCTGTGGTCTCTATTTCTTTGAGATCATGTTGATCAGATGGCAAATCCCTGTTAAAATGCTAGCACTTTCCAGGAACACTCCATTTGCAATTACTCCCTGGCTCTTGTATCCTTTTCAGCTAGCTGTACAGCTGTGATGCCTCTTGCATCTGTGTGAAGCCATATAGAAGTTTTGGATTTCTTTGTGATCTGAAATGAGACCATTCATTCTTGCTGTAAAAACACCACTGTAATGCAAATATGGAGAAGTGTTGCTCCCAAAACAGCTTAATGCTGCAGCAAAGGAAAGCTGCAGTAGAATTCTGCAGCGAAGAAAGAGATGCGGACAGAAACAGGACTTGTTCTGCCCTTGAGGAGTTGGATTTCTGAGGAGGAGGACACAACTGAATCCCAGTATGTGTGCACACCAGTATGTGTGGACATTAAGAGAGCACAACCACTCAGCCTTATTAGGACTCTTGGTCAGACTCCTCTGATCTAATGTCAGCTACATTAGGAAAAACTAAAAGGACTTTGCATAATATTGTGAGTGTGCTCTGAGCTTTCATCAGTGTTCATATTCTATGTGGTATCTTTCCCAAAAGCAAGACCTCTATATCACTTAGAGAGGAAGTGCTTGGCTTGCTGTGATGAAACAGTTTGGAACAGTTTCTTTGGAATTTCTGTTCGCTGATCTCTGTGCACATCTGCAGGCGATTTAAACACAAAGGATTAAGGCAAAGATGGTTCCTGCTTTATTGCCATGGACAATGCAAGGCAAAGGAGACTTGGGGGTTGCCTGTAGAGGTAGTATTGCCCCTCCAATGCAGCATTGTCTGTAGGGGACCAAAGTGGTGAGTAACATAACTGCGTATTTTCCTGGTCTGCTCATTGCCTTCTTGAGAGAGCCATTTCTTTGCTATTTGATGACTCAGATGAAGGTAATTTTCCTTAATTTCACTTGCAGTTGCTGATGTTCCCTACAAACCTCTTATCACTAACTCATGCATACACCAAGCCCAAAATATGAAATCCTCTTGCGTATCCACCTTCAGACACCCACTATCTCAGCAACGTAGGAGTAGAGTAGGGTTCCTATTTTGTATGGGAAGTTAAGGTGGAAAATGATGTTTCATTTTCAAGCTCACATCAAAGTAGAAAGAATATGGGAGCAGCATTTGGAAGCTGAGGGTGAAACAATGTTATTGTTTTCATGGAGACTGGCATTAGTTCTTTTTCTCCATCCCTTTCTTCCTGCACCTGATTCCTCAGGTTCTCTAGCCCCCAGATGCATTACACACCACAGAACATCCATCAAATCTGCAGGGCAAGGAAAGGAAAACTGAAGATGAAATGTTTGCAGAGCTCCTGTCATCATCCCTGAAGAAATCTAAGATGACAGAGAAGTGGAAGGAAGAGCTCTGTGGAAGGAGGGAGAGCGAATTGACAAGGGACACACTTGGAAAAAGCAAGAATGAGCAGGTCAGTCTTCCTAGAAACAGATTCATAGGTTCATAGACATTAGGGCTGGAAGGGACCCCAGAAGATCGGGTCTAGCCCCTTGCCCCAGGGGCAGGAAGTCAGCAGGGATCATAGGATCCCAGCAAGATAAAGATCCAATTGTCTCTTGAAGGTGTTCAAAGTGGGTGCTTGAACCACCTGTGGTGGCAATCTATTCCAAACCTTGGGGGCTCTGACAGTAAAGAAGTTCTTCCTTACATTCAGCCTGAAACGGTCATGGAGGAGTTTGCGACAGTCTGGGACTGTTCACATCTGGCATCGTAACCTTACTATGGCAAAATTGCCAGTAAACTTTTAAATAGGCGCTTCTTCGCTTCACCTTCCCAGGAGCATGAAAGCAATGACTTATGGGACCCCACCTTCACATGCTGTAATCTGCATTTTTATCACATCAAGGCATGTGTGTGGCCAGTGCAATGCAAATGTATAGACATACAGCATTGTTATGCATATGTTCTTCCTTTGTATAAAGTTTGCACCTTTAGGCCATGTCCACATCAATGCACACGTGCCTCTTGCAGCATCCCAGACCAGTTTGAGATGCTGCAAGAGGCACACTGGGAACAAAAAAACATTCCCTGTTCTGCATGTTTGGTGGAGTGGGGAGCACCACGAGGCCAGGCACAGCGCTATCCCCATGACAACTCTGGTGGGCTGGAGGACATGCTGACACCGTGCAGGACCTGGTTGGCAAGGGCAGGAGCAAAGGTATCAGGAAATGGGGCAGATTTCACCTCCTGGACCAGATGGCAGGTCGCACGTATCATGGGTTGACCCGTGTGCCGGGCCAGCACAGTGGGGTCCACCCACTCCTGCCTATTGTAGTCTAAAAGGTCTCCAATATGGGTGACACCAGTCAGGATCAGCCTCTGTTGCAACCAGGGCACCTCTGCTGTTGGCACCTCCAGCTGGGGGTTCCAGAGGAGGGGCTTGATGAGCAGGTCATCACCCTGGGCGAGTGTTGCAGGGGACCTGGAAGCAGAGATCAGCATCCAGGAATGGAAGAGATGCTGGTAGAATTCTGGCAACCCTCACAGGTCCTGCAGGGAGAAGCCCTTCAGGCTGAGGAGCTGCCAGTCGTATCGGAGCCCTGGGAAGTGGTAGAGGATGGCATGATTCAAGTGTCCCCATGCCGTGTGGCTACCGACACCATATAGTAGTTGCTGCAGGGCCTGAAGGCACAACGTCAGGACCTGGCTGCGGAGGCAAACAAGGCCCTGGCCACCTTCCGGCAAGGGGAGGCTCAGGACCTCTGCAGCAACCCAGTGCCATCCAGGCCAGAAAAACTCCAGCACCCGTCTCTGGAGCCCTGCCACTACCTCAGGGGCAGAGAGGTGTGTAAGCAGTGCTAGAGCATGGGCAGGACCATCTGGTTCAGCACCTGCAGTCTCCCATGCAGGGAGAGACACCTCAAGAGCCCTGCCCATGTCCGGAGCTGCTCCACCACCCTTGCCTCCAACTGGTGCCAGTTCTCCAGTGTTGAGGGATCTGTGGGAGGGACAGATAGATCCTGCTCACCACTCTACTTGGGGATCTACCTGTCCCTCCCACAGATCCCTCAACACCGGAGAACTGGCACCAGCTGGAGGCAAGTGGTGTGGAGCAGCTCCGGACATGGGCAGGACTCTTGAGGTGTCCTGTGGGATGTGGGTGGGAGTGAGCCCACCTGTCACCCACCACCTAGCCAAAGCTCTTGATCCATTTGACCTGAGCAGAGGAGGCTGCTGAGTATAATGCCTGGCACGCCTCCACCTGTGCCAGGTTGCCCGAGTCCTGGACTGTAAGGAGTACATAGTCAGCATACACTGACAGGACCAGCTGCACTGCCGGCTCCCGGAACATCAACTCTGCCACCCACCTCTGCAGGAAAATGAGGAAGGGCTTCAGGGCCAAGGTGTACAGGTGGCCTGACAGTGGGCAGCTTTGACGCACTCCTCTCCTGAATGGAATGGGCTCTGTCAGGGTCCAGTTTGAGCTTGACCAAAAACTGCAGAGGCATACAGCACCTAGAGTGCCCTCACAAAGTGGGGCCTGAAGCCAAAGGATCACAGCATGCCTCTGATGTACCTGTGATCCATTCTGTCAAATGCCTTCTCCTGGTCCTGGGGGGTGGGGTGGCGAGCACCAACTGATGACCACCTGCAGATGCTGCTGGCATCGACGATGGTGGCCAGTGATGGCTGGGGACCGCTTGCAGACACTACTGGCATTCTCAGTGGTGGAGGGGTGGGTGGCCAGCGGTAACCGCCCACAGGGGGTGCACCACTAATCTCAGGGGGTGCATATGCCTTTTTGCAGGAGTTGCACTGCCAATCTCGGGGGGGTATGCATGCACCCGCACGCATCGCCAATGATAGTAGGGGTCAAACTAATTCCTGTCTATATGATCCTGATGTTGTGCTGCCATTTACAGAGGAAGCCTCCTTGTCTTTTAATGCTTTAATCTGTCTCTTTGTTTCATACCCATTAGTATTGTCCAAAATACAGCAAGCAATTATCCCACAAGGCAGACACCTCTCAGCAGCCTGCACCCTCCTTATGAGATCATGCCATTTCTCTTTCAGCCTTCCAAACACATACTTTTCTGTCCTTAGATACTCAGGGTAGAGTTCAACAACAGATTCTTCTAATCACATGTCCAGTAAAAGGCTTCATGAGCTTGTGAGCGTAAGTTGGGTCTGTTGTAATGACACCGAGAATCACAATACTATCAGTGTCATGAAGTAAAAGTTTTTCATTAAGAAAATAGGCATAGAGGCAAAAGTCCTAGAGCTGACTGGACTGATGCATGAATTTGATCAGTAGCAGCTGGCATTGGTGAACTTTCAGACGGTGCACAACTTCATGTTGGCAAGCTCTTGTCTTGGTGTCACTGTTGCAGTGTGGGGTGAGCTCTGTGTTCATCTTGAGCAGTGTGTGCATTGTCATCCTATAATTATGCTGCCAACGTCAGTCATCCCAGGATATCATCACTCTCCCACCAATCATTGGAAGCTTCCGAAGCCCAGAAATGGTACTTTACTGGATGAAGCCGCTACAGGCAGAGACGATCCAAGCACAGTGCGGGGCCCAGGGCAAATCAGTCTGTGTGGGGCCCCACCCCCAGCTGCAAGAAAGCCGACGGCAGTTTTGGCCGGAGGGGAGGGGGACAAGGTGCTAAGCAGCCCCATGTGAAGCCAGCAGCAGTATGGAATTGCCACGGCTGCTCCACCTAGCTCTGCGGGGCCCCCCAAGGCATGGGGCCTGGGGCAGCTGCCCTGATTCACCTCCTACCAAGGATGGCCCTGGCTACAGGAAAAGTCATCTATTAGGAACTGTGTAACAGGGGCTCAGGTAGGAGCCCCCATTACTGGAATAGTCATGGGAGTGGGTAACAGGGTGCACAGGTGGAAGAGGGGAGGTCACACTGGGGGCTAGTCAGGCACGGCTGATAAACCTGGCAGCAAGCAAGCAGTTTACCTTCGGGGACAGAGGACGGACTACCAGGAAGAAGAAGAAGAAGAGACAAGGGAGAGAGAGAGAGAGAACCCTGACCTTCAGCTTTGGAGAACCCCAAGACTGCTGGTCCCAGGAAGAGGCAGACAGACATCAGGGCAAGGGAGAGCTTGCTGGCAGTTGCAGCTGTTCCAGTGAGTCTGGGGAAAGCCAGGAACCGGTGGGCTGAGGGGAACGCTGAGGAAGAAGGCTCCAAGCTGGAGCCCCGTGGTGGAAGCAGCCCAGAGCCCCCCGCCCCACCAGGATGGTGTAAGTGGAACACAGTCCTCGTAGACAGTGGTGGGTAGCACCAGATGCAGCTCCCAATCAGCTAATGAATCAATTAGCAGGGAGGACTGTATTACTACAAATTAACCTAAGTTGTTCTTGACGCCTGGGGCTCCCGCGCTCCTTATCAGCCTTGCCGATGTTCCCTCGCTAATGAAGTAATTAGCGAGGTGAGTGCTACACTGTAACTTCCTGAAGGAGAATAAAACTTGCACTGTGAGAGCATATCACCTGAGTGGTATGTGGTGTTTCTTGTCCCAAAATACCACTGAATATCTCTTTCTTTCTTCAGTCCGAGTCATGGCAGGCAAGTTCAACGAAAGACCAAGCTAGACCCACCTCACACTTTCACAGACTACTTGTTTTCATTCACTTACTCCTGTCCTCAAATTGAGTTCATCAGCATAGCATAGGGGTGGGCAGTTATTTCAGGTGGAGGGCCATTTACTGAGTTTTGGCAAATCATTGAGGGCCTCATGAGAGGCAGCCAGGGGCAGATAAGTCTTAATTTTTTTAATTTTTAGGGACACCACGGGCTGGAAAGAATGGCCTGGAGGGCTGCATCCGGCCTGCTGGCCACATTTTGCCCACCGTGGCATAACACCTGATTTCCAAAGAATAAACCATTTGTCGGTGTGATCACAAATGTGCTTGCAGCTGTCTATGTATATTGATCAGCATGAATGCCATGTGCCCCCAGAGGCTGGGGGAGGGGCACGGCAAGCTCCTGCAGGCAGCAGCGGCACTGTTGGCAGCAGAAGCAAGATGCAGGAAAATGAGGAGCTGCAGCAGACAGCTGCAGCACTGTCAGCAACGGGGGTGGTGAGGGTCGACCAGTGGTTGGCGACCACCCACAGACACCATTGGCGGCAGTGATCGCAGACCACCCACAGACACTGCCAGTGGTGTTGGCAGCCGGGGGGGTGGTGAATGGTGACAATATCGCCAGCGCCTTTTCTCAGGGGGTGCACAGCCACGCTCAGGGGGTGCATGTATACCCATGTGCACCCCCTACACGTCACCAATGTTAATCAGGTCCATACAGCACAATAAATGAAAGTGGTACTGGCTTGTGAAGGACAGATGAATTATGGGAATATTTTTTACCACAGTTCCCAGAATTTCATTATCTTTTAGTGTAGATATTCTGACATAAACCTTAAGAAGAGGATACATAGGACCAAGAAGCAAGAGAGATTTACCATGCCATACATGTCCAGAATGCTGGATACTTATTTTGAAAAGAATGCTATGTGCATACTTTGAATCAGAGGGAAGTAAATGAAACCTGAACATGGGGATGCAATTATTTTTCAATGGTTATTCTGAAGTAGTTTGTTGGCAAAAGTATCTGCACAAAATAAATAAAATAACCACCTTTTCCTTTCCCCCACAAACACTTCATGTAATCACAGCAAAAATCACAGGAGTATTTAAGCACTTCTTTTTTCAAGACTGATTGGTGTATTATAGAAGCTTCTAATTCACCAGCAAGATCTGACTTAAACCTATCTGTTTCTGAATCAAATTAACTCTCAGTCCCTTATAAATGTACTGAAGTTTGTGACAACTGCACTTATCAAAGAGGATAAATAGTATCTTGTATTCTCTGTATTGAGACAATTTTCTCCCATTTTTGGTATATCTAAAGAGTTCTTGAAACCAATCAATGGTTCCTGAAAAAGAATTTGTATTTTAGAACACAAAATCCATTTTTTCCCTCTGTTATTTACCTTGTACCAGTTACTTTAGGTACACTCTGTTCCAAGGATTGGTGATAGAAAGCAATAAGATTATAGAAGCATACTTATTAATAACATAAAAATTACAGTACATGCATGTGAAAATGCATTCCATAACCATAACCTTGTAATCTAATGCAAATCCATAACCTTATAATATAAAAGTGCAGTTCCCTTTTTATAATTTCAATAAAATGCCTCAGTGGTCTAAAGTTATTTTTGTGAAAAATTTTACTTTATTAGTTGAGGAAATGTTCAGACTGTTATAGTACATATTGGCCCATAAAAGAAAGCCAGGAACAACTAGCAAAAAATACCAAATAAAACTCTGCAAAATCAGTAATGAGAATATTTTTTTTCTAAACATATACACACCTGCCTTTTACTATCATTCTCAAAATACAAAGCATGGATATATTACCAATTAAAGATAGATCAAGAAAAGAAAAAAATCTAAATATGCCTCATCTCATTTTTTTTTCCTGATTTCATATATTTTTTATCAAAATGTAAGGAAATGTAGTCACTTAAAAGCAATGTGATAAGAAAAAGCAGGTGATATACTTCAAAGGAGCACTTGTCAGAGAAAAATAAAATGTATGTTTCTAAACAGTCTCTTACATTGAAGTCATGAGTCAGTAGTCTAATAAGATTAGAATCTGTCCATATACAAGATGGCTATTTTAAATAAATCTGCCTAAATCCCAGTAAATTGCTGACTTGACTTGAGGGCTGTCTTAATGTTTTTTGTCTTCTCATGATGAATTACCAGTAACTGAAAAAGACGTGTTAGTACACTTTTAAACCTGAATTTTCATCAAAGATGTTTTTAGTTCATCAATATTAAATGCAGATTTAAATAAATGGTTCAATTTTAGACCAATTAGCATAAATCTAGGAAAAATGGACACAGTGGCCTTAAAAAGAAATACTTAATATTTTCCTAAACCAAAAATATCATGCCTCATTAGAAGACCTGAAGGTAATAATTAGTATTTGATTGGGCTGATATTACACATGCATGCTGCCTTTCTGACACCCGTTTTTTCCTTTTAAAAGCTGTTCCCTAAGATGATAACCTTTAGATGAGAGTGGGTGTCCCTGACCCCTTTTAGATTTGTTGAAAACAGTTTGGTTACTGGTGTAAATGAAGACAAACTATTCTCAGTGCTGTCCTAGAAAGAGCCCTAGACATTGCATATCACCAAAGATTTTCCATTCTTTTTCTATGATGACAGCAAAACAATTTTCAGTACTTGCTGTGAGGCTGCCAGATTGAAACCAGTTCTTACAACTGATGTAAGTTATGAATATTTTTCATGGGTGACTGGTGCCACCTTATTTGGGGGAGGGATGTGCCCCCCCAGCAACCAGTCAGTGACTGGGGGGGAGTCCCCCTGCAGCCAATCTAGCTGGACGGGTGGGCGGGGGGAGTTGTCCTGTCTGCTCCACCTCCGCCACCACGCTCATGGCCTAAGTGGAGAGTGTGGCCTGTCAGGGGGTGCACCAGCACTCTCAGGGGCTGCACATTCACCCCCTGTGTGTTGCCACTGATATTTTTTATAGTTGATGGGCTTACAGTTATAACTAAACATATTTTAAAATTAGTTTAAAAAACATCATAGAATAATCTTGGGATGTTTACTAGGTAAATGACCATTGATCCTTTTTCATGTAAAGTATTTTTTACTGTTTTTCAAAATGTTAAATGTAGGTAGTAATTTTTATTGGAAAAGTCTGTTGAAAACTTAAAATGATCTGATCCCATTTACATGAAGCCCAGTTTTTCAGAGTTAAATTAGCATTTCTGGTCCAAATTATTGCTCTGCTTAATTAATCATTTTAACTTTAAATTCTTACATTGTTATTAAAGTCAAATTAGAGGAAGCCCTACTAATCTTAATAGTTAAGTAAGGAGTGTTTGCTAAGTAATTCTGGTTATTGAAACTGGTTTCTTAAGAAATTTATTAACAGTGAAATAATTTCTAGGCTACTTTTCTGTGGGGCACAGGACAGTGCTGCCCAGAGATATCTGTGGTAGCCCAGCATTTGCTAGGTCTGGAACTGGAAGTAGTTCTGCCTGTTCTCCCAAAAAGAAAAAAAAAACAGTCCCAGGGGATTCTTGCTGGTATTGGGTTTTGCTGTCATATTCCAGGTCAGAGTTGTTTTAACCTGGACATCTTTGGCGCATCAGGCACCCAAGAAGGCATCTCATTTGCATGCTCATGTAGTGTTTTATGGCACCTCCTTTAGAGCAGTGCTTTAGATTCATGAACTTTTGATTTTTCTCTTCAATACCAGTCTCTCCTTTCTTTAAAACAATGATGTTCCACAGAGGCAGCCACTGTGGTACATATTTGCTTATGTTTGTGGTCTCAGGGCTTTGTTTTCCTCTTGTTTTTGTGTAGATGGTGACAAATAGTATGAAGAAGGCAGGGTAAATTTGCACCTTTGTAGACTAAATCAGAGATGTATAGCATAAGCGTTCTAAGCAAAGGGCTTGCCTCATCAAATGTTGTCTGTGCTATGAAGCTAGGAAGTTGCTCTACCTATTTGTGTATTTATGAGTCATTAGGGATCCTTTATGCATCGTTTCATGCATAAATTTATTATGTGTATAGTCTGTCTGTTTAGTCCTATTTTGTGGTCAGTTTCTTTATAGGATGGAGTAAGAAAGTAACATGTTATCAGGAAGATGTTAATAAACTGTAGCAAGTGCAGGGGTTTTTAGGAGGCTGGGTAGACAGATTTACAAGGAAAGATTAAAATATTATAGTTTGGTTAAAATGATGATTAAAGGAAATGTTTACATATATAATGTTTACATATATTTGTGGAATGTTAACAGAAAGGAAACAAAGGAACTACCTAGTCTTATACAAAAGAAGCTAGTAGCTTTGGGGTTAGTTTAAAAAAGGAAAATTGAGGTCGAACATCAGACAGAACTTCCATACGATAAAGTTAAGGCAGTGTGAATTAAACTCTGTTAAGGGAAGTTGTAAAAACATCATTTTTTAGAATGTTAAGGAGGTAAATACTGGACCAAAAACAGAAGATATACCATCAGTCCAGTAATGGTAGGAAGATGATAATAGGTGCTTTCCCTCTGTAAGTGGGCATGTCTACACATTTCATTAATGTGCCTTTGCTACTGCATGTTAAGTTTAGTACCTCTAATAAGAGGTCCTAGATAAAGGCGCAGTAGCAAAGACAAACTTTTTCTGTGATGCTTAATTCCCAATTGACTGATGCTAATGTGCAGTAGAATAGTTTTTGCTGTGATGCGCTAATGCACAGTAGAACAGTCCACTGTGCCTTAAGGCATCTTGTGTAGATGCGTCTAGTCTTATGAATCTGAAAGAACAATGACCTAATTGTTTCAAAAAGTTCTCAAAATGTAAATTGTATTATCTGTCCTTCTGAATCAGTCTCATTGCTATATAATTTTTTTTTTTGGTCAGGGGCTTTGATATATTGGTGACAAGATATGTTCACAGGTATCAAACCATACCATCAGGTGCCTTGAAGAGATCCAAGAGACTACCATCTCCCTTTGGAAATAACCTATACAAAAACTTCCATTTTCTTACTAACATAACAGCAAATTTCAGGTAGCAAGTTACAGGTTTTTCTTTTGCATGTGTTTATTTGCCATAGTTTTAAGGCAAGCATGCATTCTTGGGGCCTTTCCAGTGATACTGGCTGCAGCTGTAGGGATCAGATTCAGACAGACAACTACATCACCCACGAATGCCCTTATAGCCCTCCTTTGGACACCCAAGGTCTTAGTGACATTGACCATTCTGCCTGTTGTTGGCTTTCTGGCCCTCATGCTTCTGACATATGAGTGTGGTAACACTTGCTTCTTCATCATCATTTGCCATAGTGCATTATAGTGACAACATTAGTTCCTACTAAGTATATGGACGGCTATAACAATGTACACACCCTTTGAAATGTTTCAAAAGTAGCTGCAGCACTCTAAAATAGTACCTCTTTAAATGAGGTGCTATTTTGGAGCATTTCACTTAGTTGCCTCAACATGGGAGAGACAGGGAGGGAGTGTGGGTGGACAGTCTGCCAGAAGGTGAAAGTCGGTTAAGATAATGTAGTTATGAATCCTTAACTGTAGAGTAAATGCAGTTAAATGTTAAGGAGTTCCTGATACACACATCCTCAAATGTGGTTCTCATAATATGTTTAGAGTCTTATAACTTTGCAGAGGTAGAGGATGTGGGGAGTTGGAATCTGAGTACAGATATTGGGTATTGGGAGACTTGGGGAGAGAGCTTTGTGACAATAGAAAGAAGATGTAGGGGAATAGATAAATAGGAATGAATGTTAAATGGGGGATAGGGTGGATTAAGTTCAGGAGAAGGGGGCTCTGAAAGGGTGGCATAAGAGTGGTAGGATTAATGGGGGAGTTGCTTTTATCTAGATCTGGAATTTCTGAGTCCTATTCACTGCTGCTGTTCTTTCTCCCCCACTCACATGTGTTAGCAAATGTGAAGTCCTGGCTCTCTGGGATGGATGTTGAAAACACCAGACAAGTGCTGGAACAGGGAGGAGAGATTGAGAATGGGCATGCTCAATGCATGACACAGAGTCATAGAGCTCATGTTGGAGACAGAGAATGAGAATATCCATTGAGATGACTGGAACAGCTGGCATGTCTCAGAACATAGGATTACAGCCTGTATTCATCATCTGCTGATGTTTTCATTCAGCCTAGAGTCTGTCTGACATGAATAGGCCAGCCCATACTTGGTGTAGGAACTCAGTTTCCCCTTCCCTGCCTCTCCTTGCTTTAGTTGATGCATGTACTTTTTTATTTTCCCTTTCCTATGGCCTAGAGGTGTAGCTGGTAGCATCAGTGTCAGGGACCTAGTGTAAGGCTGAACGAGGGCCGCAAGGGGCCCTAATCCAGTGGTGCGGGGCCCCAATCCACTAGTGTGGACCTGAAGGAGGTGGTGTGGGACTGAGGGGCTAACCCATGCCACTTGTCTAGCCCCTGTCACCAAAAGATTGAGGACCACTGGTTTACACTGAAACTTTTTCCACTTTCAGTGTTCGACCCAAGAGTTCTTCTTGATAGTCAGCACCCTGTCTCGTGTAGAGACAGAGATTCAAGCACTGGTTCCAGCCATACGCTCCCATGTGAAAGCTCCCTTACTGCAGAATGCCCTGTTGGAAATCCCTGAACTGCTCCATCCAATGAAAAATTATTTAAAGATCCTTAATGAAGAAGCAGCCAAGTAAGTAAATGATTTTCTTGCTTGTTAGTGTCTCAGACTGAATGTTCCTCCTTGATATAATACATTATATTACATTGGCAGACCTGTGTGTAGTTAAGATTGCCTCACAGTTTCCCCAATAAAATTATCTTTTTAGTGTCTTATAATTTGGCTGAATGCAGTCTAGAATTTTCACCAAAACCATCTAGCTGTTTCTAATAATGTTAATTTGTCCATGTTAATTTTTACACCTTCTTTGTTGAGAAGCTTCATGCTTTGGAATAGGGATATGAAATTTCCAGAGAGGTTGCCCTGATGCCAAAGTTGTGTCTTTTTACTATTACCCTGAAAATTTAGTAAAGTTTGGCCATTTTAGGATTATAAGAAAGCAGAGCTGGAAGGTACCTTATGAGGTCATCCAGTATAGCCCCATGCCTAAAGCAGGACTGTCCCTGACTGAACCACCTCAGCAAAGTGTCTATCTAACCTGCTTTTGAAAATTTCCAGGGATGGAGATTACACAGCTTGTCCAGGTATCCTGTTCCAATGCTTGACCACCCTCAGAGTCAGAAAATTCCTCCTAAGCTCCAGTGTAAATTTCCTCTGCTGCAGCTTGAAGTCATTGCTTATACTTCTGTACCCTATGGCCACAGAGGAAAAACCCATCTCCATCCACTCTGTAATGTGGGGTGGGCAAAATGCAGCCCAGGGGCTGGATGCAGCCCTCCAGGCCATTCTATCTGGCCCATAGGGCCCCTAAAAATGTAGAAAATTAATATTTATCTGCCCCTGGCTTCCTGTCATGTGGCTTGCCAAAACTCAGTAAACAGTCCTTCACCCAGAATAACTGCCCGCTCCTGCTGTAATCCCTTCATGTATTTGAAGACAGTTACCAAATCCCGCCTCAGTCTTCTCCTCTCTGGACTAAATAACCCTCGTTCTTTGAACCTTTCCTCATAAGTCCAGCCTCCCAGCCCCTGTTTTGCACTGGACTCTTTGCAAACTGTCTACATCCTCCTTGAAGTATGAGGCCCCAACATGGGTATTACTCCAGGTGAGGAAGCCTCACCAGCGCCAAATAAAGCAGTAGCATCACTTAAAAATCACTTTCCTTGATTTCCAAGTGACACTCCTGTTAATACATCCTGGTGTGCTGCTGTTTTTGCAACCAGAGCACACTGCTGGCTCATATTCAGTTTATGGTCTGCTGTAACCCCCAGGGCTTTATTTATATTACTGCATTTTAGTCAGTCAATCCCCAGTTTGTATTTGTGCATGCAGTTATTCCATCCCAAGTGTAGGACTTTGCATTTGTCCTTGTTGTATCTCATCTGATTGATTGTGGACCATTTCTCTAGTCTGTCCAGGCTGTTTTGGATCCCACCCCTAGCCTCCAGAGTGTCTGCAACTCCAGCTAACTTGGTGTCTTCCACAGATTTGCTGTGTGCACCTAATCCATATCATTAATGATGATGTTACACAATACTGGACTCAGAACAGACTCCTGGAGTGCCCCATGTGATACCTCCTCCCAACTAGACATTGATCTATTGATGACTACTTCTTGAGCATGATGATCCAGCCAGTTATGTATCCATCCAATAGTCCTTTCATCTAGTCTGTATTTCCTTAGCTTATTAATGAGAATGTTGTGGACACTGTCAACATCCTCGCTAAAGTCAGGGTATATATTCATCCACTGCTCTCCCCCTGTCCGCAGAGCCTGTCACCTTTTTCCTAGAAGGAAATCAGAGTCATAACTGCTCTTGGTGAATCCTTGCTGGCTATTCCTGATTGCCTTGTTCTCCTCCAGGTGCTTCACAATAGATTTCTTGAGGGACCTGCTCCATAATCTTTCTAGGTTATTGAGTTCCTGATGGGCCTGTAATTTCCTGGGTCCTATATATTTGTTCTTTTCCAGTCATCAAGGACCTCACCCAACCTCTGCGAGTTCTTCAGAGCCAGAGGCTTTGAAATTACCTCAGCTAACTCCTTAGGACTCAAGGATGCATCTCATCGGACCCTGGCAACTTGAAAACATCTAGCTTCTCTAAGTAATTCTAACCTATACTTTCATACTCTAGGTTGTCTCCTTTTATCTTTGCCACCACCTGTGCTCATTCAGTTCCCATTTGTGAAGACTAAAGTTAAAAAAAAAAAAAATTACTGTATTTACATGAATATGAGATTGCCTATGAATAGTTAGGTGCAATTTATAGACAATTTATAAAGTTGCTATAATTTCCAGATATAGGATCTAATTACTGGGGGGCCTGTCTTGAATTTGTCCCCCTGCCACTGCTACTGCAGGGGAAAAAAATCTAAGGGATCAGATAGTCCTTTGCTTTCTGCTTCCACCCAGCTTCTTTCCCCTGGCAACCCCTTACCCCTCTCCTTGCTGCCAGACCCTGTTCTCCCTAAGCATATGATACATTTTACCATTTTTTAAACTGCTGCAAGTTTTAGCACAGGTACTCCATAAACACACTTTTAAGCTGCATTTTGGCACCTACTCATACATACAAACTATGTATGATATTAGTCCAAAGCCAAAAGGCTCATGACTAGCCATATAGTTCATTGGACTGAGCATCAGCAATCTAGCCAGCCAATGTATCGGTGCACCCTTAATGCCTATATCTTCCATAACCAGTGACTCAACCTCTTCTTGAGCACTCTTCATCGAGTGATGAGTCATCAACTTCCGGAGGCAGTCTGTTCCACAGCTTCACTCTTCTAACAGTGAAGAAGTTTGCCCTGATAACCTACCTAAATCTACTTTGGTGCAACTTCAAGACATTGGTCCATATCCTCCCCTCTGCAGTGAGAGAGAAAAGGTGCTTTCTTTATGGCAGCCCCTCAAGTATTTGAAGACTGCTATCATGTTCCTTCTTAAGTGCCTTTGCAAGCTGAACATGCTGAGCTCCTTCAGCCTCTTCTTGTATGATCTCCACCCTAGAGTTCTAAAGGAACTGGCCGAGGTCATTGCAAGTCCCCTGGCACAACTTTA
>NW_017728909.1:52565214-52589742 GCF_001723895.1 Crocodylus porosus
AGCGGTGGGGAGGGGGGACCCTGCCTTGTATTTGAGTAAGTACAGTAAATACATCACACTTCACTAAATCATCTGTAACTAGATTGATTTCTGAATTCCAAACAAGACTTACTCTCTGTTTTTCCTCTTTCTTTTGATATATTTGTAGAATCCCTTTTCATTGCTTGATGCATCCCTTACTAGCTGCAACTCTATGTGCCTTGACTTTGTAATTTTCTCCCTGCATGCCTGTGCAATACTCTTATAGACTTCCATAGTGATATGACCAAGCTCCCACTTCCTGTAGGATTCCTTTTTTGGTGCAGACAGAAGTTTGTCACACAGTTGGCCCCTTGAAAGCATTCTGCTCCTTAAAGTACAGGGTCTAGGCTCTTTGGGACTCCTTTTCCCCTCAGACTTACTAGGGAATCCTGCCCACCAGTTCCCTGAGTTTGCTAAAATCTGCTTTTGTGAGGTCCACTGTCTTTATTCTGCTGGTCTCCTTCCTTACTTTAGGGTTTTGAATTCTACCATTTTGGTGGTCGCTGCCACCCAAGTTTCACCACCTCACATTCTCAACCAGTTCCTTCCTGTTTGTGAGCAGTAAGTCAAGAAGAGCTTCCCCTTATTTGGCCTCTCTGCCATCTGTGTCAAAAAGTTCAAATACTGCTGTATTTTTGTCCCATAATTAAACTCTAGTGAACCTGTGATCTGGAAACTTCCACCAATTTTCTAAGGAAGGCCTGATCCACTTCCTTCTCCTGGTTTGGTAGCATATAGCAGACACCTACTATGACATGCCCCTACTACTTTCTTCCCTCTGACCTTTACCCAGAGGCTTGCAACAAGCCTACTTTCCACTTCACGCTGTAGCTCAAAACACATATACATCTCTTATATATGAGGCAACACCTCCTCCTTTCCGCGCCCCCAGCTATTCTTTCTGAACAAGTTATACCCATCCATGAAAGAACTACAGTCATGTCAGCTATCCCACCACATCTCTGTAACCTCATAAACCTTATAAGCCTTTGAAAAATCTCAGTTTGTACATGCTCAGTAGGGACTCTTTGGAGTTTGGAACTATATTCTCTGAAGATCCCATCTGTGCTGAGCAGGTTGTATATTCTCACAACTTCTATGTAATGACTGGATTGTTATGCATCATCCCTATAGAGCAGTTGAGCTTGCAAGGAGTTAAGGAGGATTTTTCTCTAAAGTTTTTCCTATCAGACACAAATACTGCAATCAGGGAAGATCTTTCTCCTGTTGTCTCTATATCCGTCCCTTCTGGCTTGAAGCCAGCATGGAGAAGGGAGGCAGATGCTAGAAGATTGGCTCCTTACATTTTCTGTTCTTCAGAATCAGTGCAGGGCAGGAGGGAGCAAGGCCAGGAGCTTATGAGGGAAGAATCTTAGGAGCCTGGGGATGACAGTGTTTAGGAACATGATCTATGCAGCAGGAACAGTGGCAAGTTCAGAGGCAGCAGACGTCTAAAAATTTTTTTTAAATTTTATAATCATTAAAGACTTTCTCATAGGCTTTTGTCTACATAGTAAAGTGATCTTGCCCAGCCACAGCACCTAAAAGCACTCCATGCTACCTCCTAAACTGGCAGTGACATTGTTGCATCTGCATGGCATGGTGGCTGGGGGCAAATTAGCTTAGGGGCAGGCTGACACACAGTTTATCTCTGCAGTGCTCCTTCAGACAAACACAAATGGGATGATTCAGCTTCTGGGCTAGGAGGCAGCCGATGCAGAGCAGTACAGACTACCTATGTGACTATAATGTTAGCGGCACAAGGGGGTCAATTACAGTTGCAGGTTCCTTTGCATTTTGATTCTTGACTTTGCAGCCTTAATAATGTCCAGCTTTAGTTTAGTGTTGAACAGATATATGACCATGCTTTAAGTAGGAGGCTAGTTAAGCATTGGAACATTACTTAAAGAGGTTGTGGAATCTCCACTCCTGAGAATTTTTAGGCTGGTTGCTGCTTAGGCAAACACTTGATTGGAAAGGTTTAAATAGGGGTGATCCTATCTTGAGTAGAAGGGTTGGCTTGGATGACCTCTGGAGGTCCCTTCCAGCCCTGTTTTTCTATGATTCTGTATATATTAAATAGACCTCACCCTTTTAGACTGAAGATAACCCTTCAATTAGATTCAAGGCACCCCTCTGAAAATGTTAGCTTTCACTCAGTTTTTAACTACAGAAAAATAATAGAGCAAATCTTCAGTGGTAAAGAATTTAGAAAGACCACAACAGGTCAGAACATTTTTGACCCTACAGCTTCCTAATTGAAATCTTTGCATTTTATATTGTGAATCATGTGTAGGTGTTTGCTAATATTGCCTAGCACCCCACAGCACCCTTAAAAGGATCTAACAGTGCCCTGATTCAGAATTGCTGACCATATAACTGGGTGTCTTCCAGGCTGTGTATCTGGCTCCTTACAAAATTTACTGTGTGGCCTTGGCGAAATTTTACATAAACTTTAGTAGTATTTCCTTAGTAGTAAAATATGGATGATTCCACCAACCTTACTTAATTTGTTTTGAGGTGCTTTGCACGTGTCATAAAAGAAAAGTATACAGCACACTTCACTTGTATGCATATTAGAGAAGTGCATAGTTCTCTTAACCACATAAGATTACACCCATATCAAGTTGTAATAAAATCCCTCTGGTTATCTGTATATTGGTTTAGTGCTTTTGCCACTATGCCTAGGTAAAGACATTCAGAAAGCCTGAGGTGGAATCGATCTAAGTTATATTTATCTGTAAACCATGTAGTTTAGATCAGTAGTGAACAGAGCACACATTTACCCTTTGGAGTGGGGAAAGTGGGGGACAAATCTTAGATTGGGTTTTGCCATTTTCAATCTGTGTGCGCCATACTCTGTTCTGTTACTGGGATAGACTGGGTTCTGACCACTTACATTGGTAGAAGTGCAATGTTTATACTTAACCTTTATGTACATAGTGCATTTCAACCCTACTGTCTACCTAGTAACATAACTGTACTCTTTTTAATATTGTCAGAAACAGTGAAGGTTGAAGAACGGCTATTAGAAGTAGAGGTGCACCAATATATGGGTGCCATATCAGACTGACATCAATAAAAGTAAAATTAACATTACTGGCTATCAGGGTTTTTTTGGCTGGTGTAACCGATAATGTGACCAATAAATATAATATGCCTTCTGGCCAGGGCCCCTGGGCACAACATGCATGCATGCAGCTGCAACATGCATGTGGCTAGGAATGCAGCTGGGCAGCTTGGAGAGCAGCACCCTGCAGCTAAGTCTGAGGAGGGGAGGGAAGGGGCATAGACAGGGGCCTTCCATGGTGAGGGAGAGAGTGGGGCTGGGGGTGCTGGCTAGCTAGGGTAGTGAATGGGACCTGGGGCCAGGGTGTAGAGCAGGATGGGGCTGCAGATGGATCGTTCAAGGGGGGGGGGGCGGCTCCCTACTTCTACGCACACCCCCAGGGAAGGAATGGAGGGGGCATGTGCCCCTCCCCCCTGGATTTGTGCATGGGACTGAGGCAGGCTGCCCACTGTGGGCTCAGGGCTTTCTACCCTGCTGCCTTTTCCCCAGGAGCTACATGGGCTGTGCAGCCAGTATGTGGCTCCTTGGGGAAAGGCAGCAGGGTGAAGAGCCCCAAGCCACAGTGGGCAGCTCGCCTCCACCCATACCCTGCTTGGCTCTGCATCCCTGCACTTACAGATGGTGGCAACAGCACTTGAACTAAGGATCATTTGACAAGCTTTAGTTCAAATACCCCTGGTGCCTTTTTTAAGTGCTGGGATGCTGATCCCCTGGATGAGCCACATGTGGCTCTGTCCTGCTCCCTGCCCCGGCCCTGGTCTTATTCACTGCCTTGGCTGGCAGCACCCCTTGCCTCTGCCCCACTCCCTCCCTCACCACTGGGGCCTCGATCTGCACCCCGCCCCCATGCCCCTTCCTTTCCACAGATTTACCCTCAGGGAGCTGCTCTCCATGCTGCCTGGGTGTGCTCCTATAAATTGGATCAGTATTGGCTGATATGCCTCATGAATAATTGTCTATCAGTATCTAACAAGAAGCTCTTTATTGGTGCACCCGTGAATCAGTTTCAGAGCTGTTAGTACTGTTGTAACCAATGCTGCCTAAGTAGAGCCCTATCACTGTTGTATTGTTAGGAGGTTCAAAACTGACTAGCTCTCCTGATGTTCGAGGCACTGTTGGAACTGCTGTTAGAGGTTTTGAAAATTAGGGGTTCTAGTAAATTCTGAGTCTGTTAGTATCACAGTGCTGGGCATTTAAGGGGCACTGATCATTTGCACTATGTTCTGATAAGTATTTTTTTCAGTTCTGAGGCTATACGCTTAAATAAGTACACTATATTTATTTATCGTATATTTATATCATATTTGTATTACATTTGTATCACATCTGTTAGTTATAGAATTAGTCTCTTTGTTCAGAGAGATTATAAATAGAGTAAAATAAGATTTTATTTACACAAAAGTTTTCAACGTATCAGGAATTAAGAAATATACTAGTACAAGACATGGGACTATCAATATTTGCTGTTGCAATTGATCTGCATATCTCATTGGACAACTAAT
This sequence comes from Crocodylus porosus, assembly GCF_001723895.1. Classification (NCBI taxonomy): domain Eukaryota; kingdom Metazoa; phylum Chordata; order Crocodylia; family Crocodylidae; genus Crocodylus; species Crocodylus porosus. The sequence continues at coordinate 52,569,808 of NW_017728909.1, forward strand.
ATGCATATTTATGTAACTGGGAATCAGGACTCATTTCAGTGTTATCTGCATAAATACAGGCTTCTGTTGATACATTAGCAATCCTGGCAGGTTATGAACCATAAGACTTAATGATTCCTGATTGATGGAAAGGCTAGTGTAGTTAGAAATTTTAAAAATTAGTTCTTATTTTTTTGTCACTGTGTTCATGGTGACTTAGACAACTTGATATTGAAGGTGGAGAGAAGCAAAAAGTGTCATTAATAAAAGATTAAATGTAAAATTTGAAATTCTGTACAATAGAGTATAAACAGAAAGTACTTGCATGCACCAGAGTGCAACATTTTTGCTATGCACTTAAAAGTTTTGTACCAATTTCATATATACATCAATAAAATCCTTTTCACAGTTCACCATGTATATGTACATGTGTATATACATATAAACATTAGGGTGTGGGTGTTGTTTTTATTATGCTGTGTATATGTACATTTACAAAATCCCATTAAAAAGTAATATGAAATACAGATCTCTGGAAAGTCTAATATAGCTGAAGCTCTGCAGCTGGGTTTTTTCTGTTGTTGTTGGAAACTGGTACTTTTAGATTTCAGTAGGCAGCTAGCACATGGCAGTGACAGTTTTCACACTCGGTGGCTGGCTAGCAGCTGTCTTTTTTCTTCTCATTCCAATGGAAGCAGATCTAATCAGCACAAAAATTGTTTCTAAAAATTAGTATTGTATTTTAAAATGCTGACTTTACTTTCTCTTATATAATATGCATATGTAATTGGGAATCAGAGCTCATTTCAATGTTATCTGCATGACTGCTGGCTCTAGTTCTAGTTTCATTTTCATGGAAAAGGATGTTGGATTGATACAACAGATTTTTTTAAACTACTTTAACTTTTATCATTTGTAAACAGCCTTGGGCTTTTTCTCTCCAGATATCAAATATCACAGCCATGACATAATCCAAAAGCTCTACATAGATAGGATTCAATCTGGGGATGAATAGGGTTTCCCTGTAATTGCAGCTGTGGGCTCTGTTGAGGTAAGGTAATGAAACAAAAAGGGATAGAACTCATCTCCCCTGTGCTCCCAAAGCCTGCCCTGCTAGGCCCAAGCTGAGTGAAGGAGGCACTTTATGATTCTGTAATATTTGTCTGCACATTATAGTATAAATGTCTAACAAATTTACAAGACCTGTATGGTTGTCTTTCTGATGTATGAACAACCAAATAGAAAAGTTAAGTTAATGCCTTGCTATATTATAAATGGAGAAAAACAGGGGTCTGTGTTAAATAAAAACAATTCTAAATTTGTATCAAAACTTTACAATTATGGGATAAACCTCTCTTTTTTTTTTAAACTATAACTAGAACTGGAGATAAAACCCAATTGTTCAAGGACCTTACAAACTTTCCTACCATCAGGAAGAGAAAGGAGGAGATCCAGGATGTACTGTCCCAGATCCAGTTACATCTGCAAGAAATACGTAGATTAATAAAGAATGCTTCTGCAAATTATGTTACAGTATCAGGACAGGAGGTAAAATAAATATCACCTGGATGTTTCTTTTGTGGATAAGTGTACATTAAATTAATGCACATTTAATTAACATAAGATTGATTAATCTATAGTATTAAATAGATATAGTTCTAGTTGAGAGAAGAGTGCAGCTGGTACCCAGTTTTGTCATCTTGTATTTTTGAATAGCATTACTCAAATATCACCACTTTTTGTTTTATTGACTATGAATATTCATCTTCTGTCCCTGCAGTTACTTTTGTGATTTTCAGGGGTAGGTGGAAATTACCTTTAGTGCTTTTTAGTTTGTTTCAACAATACTTTTCTTCCATTTGCTATATTTTTACATGTATAAGCCTATTACATGGTTGCATTAAGAATCCTGGTCTTAAGAATGTTTCTGATTGCTATATTTTTAGTGAATCAGGAAATGCAGCACTGAGATTTGTACAGAAAAGGACAGTAATATTTGAAGAACTGATTGAAACTTATATGTCCCTCTCTTCTCCCATCCTGTGGTGGTGCATCTAGGTACATGTGTTGGTATTACTCTAGCACCTGGAAGCCCTAATCATGCACCAGGAGCCCACTGTGCTAGGTGATAAACAGATGTTCTACAAGTGTAAAATAAAAAGGTGTCTCTGCTCTAGGGAGTTTACAGTCTAAGACGAGAGACAGCAGATGGACACAGACAGACTATCAGGGTGTACAAACAAACATCTGTGTCATGAACAGGGCTAAGAAAGTGATACTTCCTCTCTACTCTGCACCGGTGAGTCCCCAGCTGGAGTACTGTATCCAGTTCTGGGTGTAGGCGCTGCACTTCAAAAAAGACGTGGAGAATCTTGAAAGGGTCCAGAGAAAGGCCACAAGAATGATTTAGGGCCTAGAGGACAAACCTTATGAGGAAAGATAAAGGGATCCAGGACTGTTCAGCCTGGGGAAGAGAAAATGGGGGGACTTGGTGGCCATCTATACATGTGTAAGGGGTGAATATTGAGACCTGGGAGAAAAACTGTTTACTAGGGCACCCCAAGGGAGGACAGAAGCAATGACCATAAACTGTTAGAGGATGATTTCAGGTTGGATGCAAGGAGGTACTTATTTACCATAAGGGTGACCATAATCTGAAATAGACTTCCCAAGGGGGTGGGACAGTTCCAACCTTGGAAGTCTTCAAGAGGAAACTGGACAGGCACCTTGCTGGGCTCATTTGAACTCAGCAGTATTACAAGTTGCTCTTGGAATTCAGCTGAAGATCCACTTGGCAGATATTTTCCAAAATACATGAAGTTACACCCATAGCAATCTTATCTTCTGTTTCCAGACCTCTAACGTAATTCATTTTAGGCATTAAACAGGGCAGGGGGTTGTCCAGTTAGTGATAGCTTTGTTGGTTGTTTCATACCAAGATTAGAACAATAATCACTGCACTTGAGAACTATTGCTTCCTATATAGCATAAACAATGTTTCATGCGCAATTAAAAAAAAAACTGCAAGCATATATCCAAAGGAGCTATGGATTAAAGGAAAAGCTAATTCTAATGGTGTTTTCAAGGAAATCCTGAAAATTTCCAGTCATTTTTCACTATAGAGGTTAGCAATGAAAATTGACTAACCTGATGATTGTGTTAGATGTGTTTGAGTTCTTGATTTCATTTAAGTAACATAATGTGGGATGTCTATTCTGCTTCCTGCTATAAAATAGTTAAATTAATAATCTTGAGGTCAGCTTTTGAAAAATCAGTTTCATCTTCTCAATTTCATGTCTCCGCAAAGCTCTGCTCTTGCTTACAACTGCTTGAATTGAATCTAGTTTAATGTTGTTTAAGAACGCCAGTAATTGTAGTAGGTGAAAAACCTGAAGTTTTTCCTCAGGGAAGTACAGTGATGCAAGCCATGTCCCTAGTGTACTTGAAGACTTTTCTTCTTGCCGTTCTTCTTTTCACTTGGTACATAAGCCTGGTTTTGAGGTTGTTTCTAGTTTGTGTTTATGAACTGGGAAGGTCTGTATGCCTAAATGACATCAGGTATACTGAAGAAGCTTTGTAAAATAGGAGTTTTCTGGGTGCCTTGCAAGTGGCCAGCATCTGCTAAAAATTCATCTTGCAACCGAATCCTTTCATCCTTAAATGCTTTTCTTTTTCTTCAAGTTTATTATGTATTAACTTTTTAAAGACAGCTAAGATATTACACAGAGTATGTAAATATGCTTACCTCAGTCTTCACTGCTGTATCTATTTTCCCTGTTTTTCCCCCATTTATGATTTTTTTTAATTGATGTGATAATCTTCCTCAAGGGTACAGTGGTACCCAAAAGCTTGTGTAAGTCCCATCCAACAGTTGGTTGAATCAGAGATATAACCCACAAAGATTCTTCCCATTTTCCTTGGACTGTCACAGCTGCAGCATTACCCCAACACTACCATAATCTAATTTGAATATTTAATTGTTAACATAGACTTTATGTTTCTTGCTTGTATGGATATCCTTGGCATAACATAAAAAATAATACACCTGAGTGATGTGTGAAAGTCCATAACTTTTGGGTGGATTTTTGTGATTTTTTTTTTTTTTTGTATTGGACCAACTGTATAGTTGAAAGCTGGACAAACTACGTTTCCAGGAACAAAGCACCTTTCCTCATATTCGAGGGAGAAGAGGATGTAGGCAAAGCTAAACTAGGGAGGAGGGGAAGCCATTGTTTGTACTTAACTCCACGTAAATGAAAGCAATTGCTTAAGTAACAGAGAAGAACTATTAAGTAGGAGCAAAGAGAGGTGATCAGAGGTAGCTTCAAAATAAGGGAAATGCAGTAAATTGAATAACCAAGTTAGGTAGCAAAACAAGGCCATTCAAAATGGAAAATGGTCATTTATTACTTATGGAATGCAGAAAAGTTAGTAGAGATGAAAGCTAAATTGTAACAAGTCACAAAGCCATTGCCTGTCTTTTCAAAAAAACCATGAACATCTCATGATACTTCATTTAGGCAGATGTTGACTTAACTGTACCAAAGCATGGTATATTCTTGTATCTAATTCAGTAGCATATTATGTTTTACTTCTGGTAGTTCCCACAGTATGAACAATAGGGGTGTGCTCCTAGGAAACTCCACAATCCCTGTCGCAAAGATCATGTAATCTAAAATACGTACTTCTAAATGATGATGTCATTAACTTTATAAAGCACATGTTGCTAACTGTATATTCAGACCTTTATCTGAAAGGCAAGGACCAAAGTATTTATAGGAAGAAACAACAAAAAGAGAAGCATGTAACAGAAGTAAGATTAATCAGTATTTTGGTTTGGAATACAGAAGTGATTCTGCAATGGGAAGGTTTTTGTTTTTCAAGGTGAAACATGGTCCCTTTGACCTCAGAAGTCCCAGGGTGTGGGAAATCCTGGCAACTGAGGAGATAGAAGTTCAGATGAGCTGGCAGGAAACCTTGTTTTGGTTTCCACTGAAACAATTTTTTTCCACAGAATATTTGTTTCGGTGAACTGATGTCTGATGGGAGTGCATTCCATTGGGAAGTTCCTGGCCATTTCTACACCTTTTATGTATATAGTGAATTTGGTTTTATAAACATAACTAACATAAATGTCATACCTGGTCAGACTAATGGTTCATCTAGACCAGTGTCCTGTCTTCAACAGTGGCAGGAGTGGATGCTTTAGAGGGAGAGTGTTGAAGTGGGTGTATTTGGTGAGATAAATCCCCTGTTCATTACCCTCCTTGGGTAGTCCAACTGATTTATATTCAAACTGATTATCATATCTTTCACATGTAATGGTGCATTTTTATTTATTTTAGTTTTTGATAGAATTCAAGAATTCCATTATATCTTCTGTACCTTCTGATTGGGTTAAGGTTAGCAGGTATGTAAAATATTTTAGTTTTATTTTGATCTGTTTTACTGCATAGACGAGTTTGGACAAATTTGCATATTTGGACAAAAAACTATATTTGCAATCAAGAGATGTCACGTGTTTTCTCTTGTTGCCCAACTTGTAAACAACAACAAAACGAAGTGGCAGCAAACATTTTACTGTTATATAATTTGTAAAATATTGGAAAGCTGAGTTCCTCAAAGATACAGTTAAGTAGATAGACACTTAACTACAGTATTATGCTTTCTAAGCTTGCCAGAAACATCCAACATAATATTTTTGTCCAGATTATTTTCTTGATTTGTTTGCATTCCGTATGTGTATGTTTACACACACATATGTTCAAATAACCCCTTTCAGTTATGTTGGCTCTTTTATATTTACTCAGGACTGTTAGCTTTGTCATATAAGGATGTATATTTGCATATCTAGATAAAGTCATTGTTATGAAAGTAATATATTATTTCACTTCATGTATGCAAGCTTTGCTTGCTTTGATGATTAATATGATGTTTTAAGATATTTTGCCCTGGTAAATTAAACAGAGATGGAGTGGATTATCTAATTGGTGTTTTTCCTTCTTTTACTTTAGATTTATTTTGTTAAAATAGTCTGTTACGCAACTTAAAAATGAAGAATGGGCTGCCTAATGTGTGATTACAGATTCACAGAAATTGCAAAGGGACTGCTAGTCTTAATTATTACCTACCAGTAATAGATACAGTATGGATATACTCTATATGCTGCTTGGTTATCGGTTTGCTGAAGAGTAGTGATAAGAAAAGTGTATGCAATAGCCCATCTCTTATTGCTAATGCACATCTTAAAAGCTATAGATTAATGTCAAAACAAACAAAAAAAATCTCAAGTGACCCCAAATCAAACCAGTATCCCTGCAAGACCCAGCCTATATTTCCAAATTTGGCTCAGCCTACAAACAAGTATTTCCCTTTAAGGTTATCTTGGTAAAATTAGTTGTTGTGATTTTGATATTTGTACAGTCACTGTTAGAGAAAAAAATCACCCATTTGTGCCTTTTTAATAGAAAAAAGCTCCTCTGTTGCTAAGCAGGATATTGCAAGCCATGGTCTTTGGTCATGTATGTAATGTTTATAAAATACATTTTGAAAGCTTTGTGCATTGACTGCACCATAGCAACCAAGAACTTTTTTTTTCAAAATAAAGATTTTTGGAATTAATAGAGTTTAGTACTCCAATAAAAAAAAAACACCTGTTTCGCATCTATTTTCAAGGTTCAGCGAGAACAAGAAAACTAGTCTAATTTTCCATGTTGATGGCATAATTGATTGCTTAGTAACCTTGATTTCCTATTTGGCTTTTTTTCTCTCTCCCAGCACAAAAGCTGTCAGCCGTTTCCACACTCCTTTTATTACAGAAAATTACAGACATCTGAATCAGCTCCGGGAGCAGCTAGTCCTTGACTGCAGTGCTGAATGGCTAATTTTTTTAGAGTAAGTTTAGAATGAAAAGCAAAACCAGTGATTTTTTTCTATGAACATATATGAAAAAGAAAATGTTTGTCCAAGAGGAAAGAAGGAATTGCTGATTAGATTTCTTATAATATGACTTAGTTAAACCACTTTATAAACTAATCTGTTGTCCCCTGATGTTAAAGCAGGAAAAAGAGAAAATGTTGTTATAAAAACTGAAGACTTAATAAAACCTAAGACCAACAAGGATATTCCTAAATATTGTGGAATTCTACTGAAAGAAGTTGTCAAAATACCTCTCCAAATCTAAATTTTCATAATTGAAAACCTGAAGGTGAATCGGTTATTAACAAAAATGAAAAACTAACTTCAGGGATTATAGTGTTCAGGATCAAAATAAATAAAAAATGAAGGTATTCCATTGCAAAAAGACAATTTTTTTTCCTTTTTCTATTTTAAAGTTTAATTAGCAGGATAGGTAAAGAACTATGCTTATAATATAGAATCTTTAATTTGAATATCAATGTAGTCTATTGAAATACTGTCTGAGTTCATCCATAGCTTTTATTACTGAAGATAAAGGCAAAATATAATATTTTTATAGTGAATGTTCAGGATATCCATAGGCAGTGTCTCTGACTGGTCAGATTCTCTGTAAGCAGCAAGGTATATTTGGTCATAATTTATTGGACCAGTGTTATAGTTGGGAAAGAAATGAGACAGGTTTTTAGATGCAACATGCCCTTCCTCGGGTCTTAAAGAGAAGCAGATACAGCTAAGCTAAATACCACATAAAATAATGTTTTTTTTTTAGCTTTGTTATTTAAATGAAAATTTCTTGTTCAAGTTGATCCTTTTCAGATTAGGTTAGACACTAGCTGTATTGTACATTTCAATTTGCATGTATTAACCTAAGGATTGTAGATAGCATGTCCTGTGGTGAAGCAGATATATTTCTTGCATAAGTTCAGGAAGTGCTGTATTTACTCAAATCAAGATGAGAGGTTTTTCTTTCCCCCTAATCAGCATGGGGTGCAGGGAAAAAGGCCTCGTCTTGGGTTTGGGTTCCTGCCCAGGGCAAGGTAGCGGCTCAGCACTGGCTTTGGCCTGGGCTTGCAGCTGAAGCCAGAGCTGAGCTACCATGTCCCCTGGGCTGGAATGGCTCATCTGATGTAGGAGGGGAGGGGGAAACCTGCTGTCTTCCCTCTCAACCCCTTGCCTCCTGTGCCTGCCCCCTGCCACCATCCATCTGCCCTTCCCCCATTACCTTCTGCTGTGGCTTCAGTTCCTCCAGTCCTAACCTGGACAGGCTGGGGACAAGGAGCAGATCCGCAACAGAAGGTAAGGAGTGGGGAGAGCAGGGCAGGGTAACAGATTCCAGATGGTAATTTGGGGGGAGGGGGCAGGCTGAAGGTGGGGACAAGAGGAGAGGCAGGCTGCATGGAGGGAACAGGGATAGGAGAGACAGCAAGTGGGTTTCAAACACGGGCACAGGGGTAAGTGGTGGGGGGCCAGCCCAGACATAGAGGGGCATGTGGCCAGGAGGCACATGGCAGGGAACAGACATGGGTTGGGGAGCAGGGACAGGCATGGAGTGGGCAAAGGAGGCAAGGGTCTGACCCCTTACCCCCTGCTGCCTTCTCTGCAGCAGCAGTGATGGGGACTTTTCTAAGATGGCTTTCCAATTTTATGCCATTTTCATTTAAAATGATGAATTTATAATTTTCCATATATAGAATCTAATTATCAGGGGTCATCTTAATTTCAAAATTGTCTTGAATTTGGGCAAATATGGTAGATGTCACTATGTAGTTTGGCTTAGTTTTCTTCAGGTTTTAGTAGGGTCAGAGAATTGTAGCTGTGATTATCCCAGGAACTGTGTGAGAAGAAGTAACACAGCTATGCAGGAGGACCTCAAGAACAGAAAAAACATCATGCTCACCTAACTTTCTCCTAAAGTTGGGGTAAATATAATAGATGTCACTATGTAGTTTGGCTGGAGGTAGTAAGCTATCCAGACGGAACAGGATATTTTCATTTACATAATGGAGTTGAAGAAAAGTCATTGTTTTATCTGGATTTGGTTTAGGTTGTATCTGCTTCTTTCCCAGACCTGAGGCAGGACACTTTGTCTGAAACTGTCTAACATCACTCCCCAGTTATCCAGTGGGTCCAGTAAAAGATATTATGAAACAAACTTTGCTTTTCTCATATTCCTTGGACCGTCATGGCTACAACAACTTGGTTTACCCTATTACAGATCCTCTGTAGGCATACATCTTGGGTGTTAACCTCAGCACCAACTTTGCCTGTATCTCTTAGAAGATTATATTAGTAATTTTGTATTAGATTAGAATTTAAATATGAACCTGTTCTTCAGTTTTTGTTTCTTATGTACAAACTGAAAAGAATCCAGTTCCCTCCTATATAGTTGTGTTGGCTTTACATGAGTAACAAGAGTTGAAAATTAAGTTTGTCACTAAAATATAGATAGGATTTTGAATTAGATTTTTTTTTTAATGTTCCTTTGTCTGGATCTACAGTTTGTTGTGTTTACTATCAGCCTTGCTTTTCTTCTGCCCTTTTTAATCCATTGTTTGTTTGTTTATCTTAGTTCTTTTCTCTCACTTCCATTTTGGCAGATTTCCTACTTGTACTGCTAAAGCAGTTTAGAGGTGGGAAATTAAGAGTTCTGCTATAGATAAACCTTTTCCACTTTTTTTTTTTGCAATCTGCTTTCTTAGCATACTTTACATTTCCCTTATGTTTCACATTTTAAGAACAGAAATGTAGATACCTTTAACTTTTCCTTAGAACAGAAGAGGGTGTTGGGGAAGAATTAAGGCTAAAGGATTGAGTCTACCGAAAACTTTATCTTATGCCTCTCATAATTTCACCCCTGTATTGAGGAAACAAACTCACATTGGGAAATTAAACCTTGAACCTTCTAGTATGAATAGATCCTGAAGATATATGGTATTAAGGCATTTTTTTGTATTTTTCTGTACTGTATAGTCAAAGTGAATGACAGTCAGGGTTTAGGCTTCATTGTATGATAAACAGAAGTATTTTGTCAAGCTTATTAGGCAGTAACTGCAGACCCTTTATGTAAAGGATAATTAATTTAATTTTGCCTGCTCTCTAACTCTTAGAAAGAATATGTGGTTATGCTGAGAGTATGAAGTTCACCTTGATAAAGATTGAGTTCTCACATTATGAATTTAACACACTGCTGGAAATTTGAACTCACTGCAATTTAAACACCATAAGAGCCTTGTGAGAGACAAATATTACCTTTCAAGCAATACCTGTGCATCCATAGGAAATACTTTTTTTCATATTTTTCTTTCATTTTTCCATATATCTGTACAGTTGTTTTAGTGAGCATTATCACTCCATGGCTAAAGCGGTTGATCACCTAGCAACTGTTGACTGCATTTTCTCATTGGCTAAGATTGCCAAACAAGGAGACTATTGCAGGTAATTGTATTTTATTGTATTAAAAGGAAGACTATTAAAAAAGTTTTGACCAAACTAACTTAGGACATTTTTGTGTTTTATGTTTTAACATTGCTTAACAAAAATTAATAAAGGCGTAAATCCAAACATGAAGTTTAGAATCTGAATTTGACCATACCAAATTCCTCATAAGATTTGCGTCTACCAAACAACTACCTTTTACATGTATACCATACATTTCTGCATGGATTTCAGTAGAAGTCGATGTGTAAATAATATGACACTTGTAACTTTCTTTTTCAGTAAGCCCCATTCATTTGTAAGAGTTAAGGCCTTAATCTTGCAAAAACATATTGATGTTCTTATGTCTCAAAATTCAGTGGTTTTTCAGTTGAGATTATTTGACAAGTCATTGGTGAGATATCTGGAAAACTGTACGCTTCTGGTCACCCATGTTCCAGAAAGAAGAATGACTATGACTTCATCATGGGAGTAAAAACCGGGGAGGGTAAAGAGAGATTTAAGGTAAAGGACATTGCTGGTACAAGAATAGATGGCATGAATTAATCAAGAATAAATTTTATTTGTAAATTAGGAGGAAGCTTTAAAAATTAAGTGGAGTTAAGTTCTGGAATAGCTTTCTAAAAGGAGTAAGCCAAAATAATTGATCGAATCGATCGATCAGTCGACTCTATGCATCTGCTTTTAAGATGGAGCTTGATTTGGTTTATTGAAAGGATGAAAATGATGTGGTTGCTTACAAATGATGCTTGATGACTTACTAGGTCTTCTGAGTTCTTTGTTTCTATGTTCCTTGGTCTTCAAATGGATCACACTTAGTGTATAAAGTCGATCACACATGTAAAACTATGTGGGATCCGAGTCTAAATTTTACATTTGTGGGGAGCAAGACATGAAATGTCCAAAATCCTGGCATTTTTCAGTCAGTTTTTATAACAGTGCTCACCTAACTTACTAGATACCTTTAGTAAGGAGAGAGAGTGACAAGGAAAACATTTTTGTTGATCTGTTTGTAAAAGATGACTATTTTATTATATTGAAAGAGATGCAGTCAGGCATAGTAACCTGAGGCCAGGAAGAAGACAAGGTCAGGGTGATTGTCAGATGCTATGAAGTAGGCCGTCACTGACAAAAGCTTATGCATTTCTGAATGATTTAGTCTTTAAGAGTGCTGTAGACATGAGGGGACCCTGTAAAATTACAGCATTTCGGAGCAGACTCAATCAAGTCTGCTGGAGCGTGCTAATTAGAACTCTCCAGCAGCTTCCACATCTTGTGTATTTAGTATCCCCATGCTTCAAAATGGTGGTGGGAACACTTTAACAAAAGCTTATCGAATGAGCTTTATTTAGCACCCCTGCTGCCATTTTGAAGCGCGAGATGCTGAATGCACAAAACGCTGTGGGCAGTTTATAGTGGCTCTAATTAAGCTGTCCTTCCCCCCCCCCCACACCCCAGGTGCACTTGTAAAGAGTCCCTAATGTACCACCCTGTCCTGCCTTCTTACTATATTCAGAAGACTCTTATTTAGTACTTAAACATCTACAAAAACAATACAACATTTGTCAATGTTCCTTTTGATATCTGTTTCCACATATTAATCCTAATGTCTGGTACCTCCCAAATTTTCTCATACATTTCTAGCTTATTGTTTTGTATATTCAAGTAAAACCTTTACAGTAAACACAATGCTTAATGGAATTTGTCCAAGAAAACAAATTAATTTAGCTTGTGTTGTCATGACAATTTGTTTTGATTTGTTAAATAATATAAACACATTCTACAAATTTGCTATCAATATTCTACCATAATATGTAATAGTATATTTTACAAGGTTATGCTAGAAAAGGACCATTATTATTTCCTGAGAAATAAACCACCACACTTTCAGTAACCATTAGATATGGTAGCCTACCTAAATATACTTGATATAATACAGAAATGTAATATATTATATATAAATGGATAGTTTATAAATTGGCTTTGCCTAGCAAGTATCAGGCAGGTTTTTTTTCAAACAACCATCCATATCAATAGAATTAGAGTGCTTTGGAAATGTATCTAAATATATATTAAATTTATATTCTGCATGTAAAGCCAGCCTATAAATATCCTTATACATTATACTTTTATATGACAGTTGTTCACTGCACATGCAGTGTTACTTTTTCTTTGACCCAGCAGAGATTCAAGCTGCAGAAGCTTCTGTTAGCATATTTCATTGCTTAAAACATGCACCCCAGTTTGCAGCAGTGATTTTTGGAAAAAGTGTCGTGTATGCAGGAAAATATGATACTGCATATGACAGGGGGTACATGGGAAGGCCCAAGGGCAGGGGTTCCCACCATCTATGTGCCCAAAGGCACGTTCAAATTTAAAAGAAAAAGCAGCAGGAGCCAATATGAATATTAAAGTTTAGCATTTAGATCGATCTGATCATCTCATCCATTTCCTAAAATTGCCTTAGATCCGCAACTTCAAAATGCAGCTTCCATACAAAGCTTTACTTTGTATTCTTTTGAAGTATTATCCGTGGTGTCCATGGGCACCATGTTGGGAACCGCTGCCCTATGGGGTATGTATGGGCGGGCAGGGGCAGAGCACTGCCACCCACCACCCTGCACTGCTGCCTCCCAAGAGCAGAGATGAGTAGTAGGGTGAGGCAAGGGTAGCGTCTCCCATCTGCAGGGCCTCCATGCAGGTGCTGCTCAGCTGGTCAGACACCTAGGTGGGGGGGAAATTTTGCATGCAGCAGCAGCTGCCATTCCTGTGTTCAGCCATGCACTACCCTCCCAGGCCCACCCCATGTCCAGCTGCTAGGGTTACGCTTATTGAAAAAGGTTGAAAACCCCTGGTGTATGATATTGATCAGTTTTTGGCCCTTGGGAAACCTCACTTATTTCTTTTTAGGTCTCCTTGACAGAAAATTCATAGAATCAGAGGACAATCTGGAGAGGTCTTGAAGTCTAACTTCCTGTTTTAAGCAGGATCATTTATCTATCTAAAATATCCTATACAAATGCTTTTCTAAATTATCCTTAAAACTTCCAGTGATTTTTACAACGTCCCTAGGTACTATCTTCCTCATGGTTGATCATCATCCTCATGTTCAGAGTGTTCTTCCTAATATTGTTATCTTATTCCTTAGAGCTTTTAAACTGGCAGGCAGTAGGCTTATCAGTAAAGCTTCAGACGGAAGCTTTACTGCAATTCTGTAATGTGTTACCCACTGGAAGATATCAATAATTGATTTTTGAGGGCTACTAAAAGAGAAATTGAAATGTGGGCCTTCCTATGAACTTACTTAATATGAGTTAGATTAAATTTTTCTCTTGTATCACAGACTGCTTAAATTTTAAGAAAATTTTAGTGTTGATGAAAAATATTTTGTTTATGAATTCATACATTCCATTGTAACATAATTTTTAAAAATCGTCATACTTTGCTAACTGTTCCCATGATTTGTAATGATATTTATTTTTGTACTTAATTTTCCTAAAGCAGTGCATCATACTAACGGAGTTTAAATTTTAACCAAAACTTGAAAGTTCACTGTTAAGCTGTGAACATGCGTCCTGTAACTCTTTGTAAGAGTTGGAGTGCTGCTCAAGTTTATTTTGGGATTATTAATACTTCATTGGATAAATATGAATGTCACCAAATACATGGATTTGTATATGTAGCAGCTTATTATATACCTGGTTCTTGTTTCATCCCATTCTTCATTTCCTTCCATTGGTCAAGACAGCCAGGGAGAGAAGAGAAACATGGAAAAATATATGTGTGTCTGGCTACAATTTGATTAACATAGGGCACTGACAGGTGTGGTAAGAAAAAATGGTGTCTATGGAAGCAGCAGCATGTTAGTTCAGCCTAGCTCCACATCCGTATAGACTAGGTGCTTCAGCGGGGCTTTTGGGGGCTTTTGGCTAAAGGTGATTCAGTAGGCTATTAGATAAAATTGCAATTATTTGCTGTTGGTCCTGTTTGGAACTGCAGTTACATATGTCTACTATATTAATAATATAGCTCAGTTTTACCATGGTCTCTGATTACAAGTTAGTATGGTCACTACAGTTCTGTTACTTGTAGTTAGGTATTCTTTGCCATTTTGTTTGTTTCTCAAGGCTCCCCATCTTGACTCTGTGACAGACTGATCTATTCATCAAATGAAGTATTGTGAAAAGTAATCATAGGAAGAAGAAAAAATAATATGCATCTGCAAATTAGTGAGCATACCAGAGGCAATGGAGGACCAAAAATAAAAAAGTTCTCCTTGCTTTGGGACCTATCTTGTTTATAAGTCCTCTTAATATCTATAGAGTGCATATTATAGCCCAAAGAGTTTCCAAAGCCCCAAAAAAAGAAAGGACTCATATGATTTTATAACAAATGCTGACTTTTTTTATGTCTGAAATATTCTGGATGAGATTTTAACATGGACCTCTAAAGAGATTATGAATTCATTTTTCATCTCTTCCATAGTGTGTGTGTGTGTATATATATAGCTGTATGCTGTATAGCTGTATGTGTGTGTGTGTGTGTGTGTGTGTGTGTATATATATATATAATATAGCTGTATGCTGTTTAGAATTCCTTCCTTAAGATTTTATCATGATATGCCCTAATAATTGAATATAATAAATATTGTATTGACAACTTTTTTGTGCAGACCCATTGTACAAGATAAACGGAGAGAAATAATTATAAAAAATGGCAGACACCCAGTGATTGATGTACTACTGGGAGAACAAGATCAGTATGTTCCAAACAGCACCAACCTATCAGTAAGTACTGTATCATAATAAAGGGTTGAAAATCAGTCAAGGAAAAGATTCCCAAATTTAGATCCTGGTCCAGGAAATTGAGTAAGTAATTCCAATTGGCTGCTTGCTTGCATTTCTGAAAGGATACAACTACAATACATGACCAAATCTATGTTGTCCCTTCCTTGATATCAAGTAGCCTGTTGTCCACTTCTACAATATCATGCAGGCCTAGTGGGAAAGGAGGGAACCTCAGAATTATGATTTGAGTTGGGAAGAACTACTATTTTAATTTAAAGAAAGGCAATGTCACTGTTTGCAGCTTATGACTCGACTTTTTTATTAATATACAACAAGTTAGCTTTACTTCTCATTTCATGCCACTATTTCTGATAACGATATATCTTACAGTTAAAAAAAAATTCCTATTGCTACTAAATTCTTCTGGAGAATTTGAATTGTTCTTGCATTATAATCTCTTTTAAAAGATTTGTCAGCAATTTTTCCTTGAACATTCTTTAAAGGTTTTTTTTTTAATATTAAATTCATGCTTTGGATAAATAGAAAAATATAGTTCAATCTGCTTCTGAACATAAGTTGCCTTTACATACTTTATAATTTCAGGTTTATTGAAATGTTGATATGGAGCTGTTGCTATTATAAGTCATATTTTACTTTGTTTTGCTTAGATTTCTATATGAATGGCTTTCAAAAGCCATTATATTTTGATGAAAAAATAACATTAAAAAATTACTATGCAACTCAAAACTAGCAGCAGGTGGCATTTTCAAAAATCTGGCAAATCATTCCATACTGATCATGCCTTTTGTGTCTTAGCTGCATTATAATGTTACAATTTTTCAATTAAAAAATTACAAAAGGAAAATTATATTGGTAGTGTGACTGCTGTAGGTGTTATAGGGCTTGCTGCCACTGCCCTGAGCTCGTTTTCCTAGAGGCGGTGACAGGGTGGACGTTGGCTTTGGATCACCTGGTCTGCCAGGAAGTTGGTCTTATGTTTTCTCATCTGCCACGACTTTGATGATATTATATTGTTAGGAGGCAATGCCCAAGGTTATCCTACCTGGTCTCAATCCCTGCTTTCTTCTGTGGGGCTCCAAACCTCCCCTAACCTCTCCAGATGGTTCTCTGCAGCCAGGTCTTAATACTGGCTGTTGGTCTATTATTCCACCCTCAGCCGCCAGGGTGACCGTTGGGTTTGGTTAAGTGCATACCCTTCCAGGGATGGCCTTGGCCTGCACTCAGGTATCCAAAAAAAAAAAAAGAAAGCAAAAACCTGACTGCTCTCAGTCTCTTTGCCAGACTCAGTCCATGCCCCTTCACCTGGGGTCAGGCTCTCATGTCCCAGTCACAACAAAAGAAATCAGCTAGTTCAGTCACTGCTCAGCACAGGCCTGCCCCAGCTTACTCATGATCATTCATAGTCCCAATGGGATCTTTCCCATGCGCAGCGAGACTAACCTGGACCAGCAATTCTTCTGGCCTGTCCCCCGGACCCTCAGCTGCCGTTCCATTCCAGGGATTAGCAGAAGCCTTGTGTGTGCAGGCCTCGCCTGCCTCCTTCTCAGGGTCATACCCACAGTGGTTCTCTGGCAAGTTTCACAACACTTGCTTGCCAGCTGCTCCACTCTCTGCAGCTTACAACCCTCTGCCGCGCTCTGGGGCCAGAAATACCTCTGAGCAGCCTCTCTCCTCCAGAGTGAGATGTTGCTCTGGAAGTGTGGTGATTGCTTCTCCTCCCTTCCAGTCTTGAGCTGCAGGCCTGCTGGCTGTAAGTGTTGCTTGTTTTCACTTTCCCTGTCTGTTGCTGCTGGCTGCTTCTCTTCTCCTGACCTCCCCTGCCCAGCATGTTAGGCACCTCAGGGCTTTTGTTTGTGCACTCTCCTTCACAGGTAGGTTCCGCTTGGGATCCTAGAGTTTTAAACTTTCACTTTACTTTTCCTTGGAAGGTGAATGGGAATGTAGTTTGTCAAAGAGCTTCTAGTTTTAAACTGAACTATTTGAATCAGCAGGAAAATGCAGTTTCAGAAATGCCTTCAATTCCTGTCACAAACATGTCTGGAGACCCAGCATCTTCCCACTGTGCTACTGCTTGTCCCAAGAAATAGACCAGGGTTTGCCCTGGGATAACTCCTTATGCCTGCAACTCTTAACTCTACTGCGCTTATACAGGATACCAGAGCTGTGGCATGGGAATCTATCAGCTTTAGGTAGCTTCTCCTTGGGATTGTGAAAGTGTTTTAGGTACCCCTTTCTGTAGAATGGGCTGCCTGTAATATCATCTTGAGATCGTGCTTTACCCCAAGCAGTTGGTAAGGAGGCAAAACAAATGTATTTATTATATGGGAGAAAATATTTACACAAGAAAAACTGACAAAGTTTGAAGACAAAACAACAAACACAAGTAGAGTCTTATCGTCTCATCTGGTTACAATCTAGCGCCTCTGAGAGTCCTGCCATTGTTTCCAGAAATCACCCTTCCTGCTCATCCTGCCAGCTCTCATTGCTGTGGACTTGGAATCCCCTTAAAGTTTGGAATAATCCAAAAACCATGACTATATCATAGATAGTCCCTAAGTACCAAGACAGACCCCCTATCAGCATTGTCCCAGTTGCTGATGATGAGTCTCAAAATCTTTAAGAAATGTCTTTCTTTCCTAGGGCTTCTGGAATTCCTCTAGCTAGCCCATTTCTACAAGATGCCTTTGCTATTGTGCAGCTGCCTTTCTCATCACAAGCAGACAATACTTTGCTGTATTGGGAGTGCCAATTGCTCTTAGTTAGACAGTGCCAAGAAGTACATAGCAGTTTTGGCTACTCCCTTTTCCTCAAGTACTTTCCTCAATTCCTTTGACTAAACCATGTCCAAAATTATAGTGATACACAGGCAGCATAACATAATCCATACCGTGATAAAAGTGATGTAAATGAGTACAGTATGATACCCCACATGCCATATCAGTAAAACAAACTCAAGAAAGCATGCACAATACCTCATGAGCACCTCAAAACAGTAGGGTTCGTGACAACTTCTTCAGTCAGCTACCTACAGTTATTTCAGCTGTTTTTACCTGTGCCAAGACATGGATGTACCCCCTGCTTTCCTTACTTTTCTAGTCCTCAGTTCAACTATAAAGCTCAGTAAGACCTTAGTTTGTGATTTTTGGGGGGTAGATGGGTTCTTTGGTCTGTTGCTGCAGTATGCATTGTTTCTGAAAGCTAGCTTAGCAACCAATTAATTTTAGTAGGTTTCTTAGTAGGTTATATTATAACCATAGTCTGGGTTATAATATTAAGATTTTCTGTTACATTAAATCATTTCCATTTTGTCTATTTCACCATCTTTAACATGCATCATTTCTCTCTGAACTCTATTGTCTGTGTCTAATTAGACTGAAAGATTCTTCAGTACAAAACTCAGCAAGCTATAAGTATAAAAATAGTAAATACCTGTTTTTTATAGTCTGGCATGTGACATAAAAAATGATAGTCCTACATTAGTTTCGCTCTCTTGGTTTCTTTTTTTTATCACATTCATTGGGAAAGAGTGAATCTATAAGACATCTAGAGTATAGGGCTCTATCATTTTCTAATCTATCGCATCACATTTCCTACAGGCTAAGTACAGACAGTTAAAAAGCCTGAGGTGGGATAGATTCTATCTTCGCAGGTTTCTCTCAGCTGTGTAGATTGAACTGGTAACAAACAGAACAGA
The DNA here is from genome assembly GCF_001723895.1 of Crocodylus porosus. Lineage (NCBI taxonomy): Eukaryota > Metazoa > Chordata > Crocodylia > Crocodylidae > Crocodylus > Crocodylus porosus. The sequence continues at coordinate 52,588,642 of NW_017728909.1, forward strand.
CGTTGACTCTTGATTTGGGAAGGGCAGGCGGGGGCTGCACTGGCCCAGGCCAAAAGGTGGGGGCGGCTAGAACATGCCTCCCAGCCTGCTGGTCATTGCTGGGCCATCCATGATTGGCTGGCTGGCCCCAAGCTGGGCATCTGCCCACATGGGAGGAGACCTAGGCCTCTGGGGGTTTCGCCCATCCAGCCTGGGATTCCCTCAAACCCTGTTCTCTCCAACTGCAGTGGGGAGGGGAGTGAGGGTAATTATAAGCGTAACAGGCAGTTTAAAGGGCACTTACCTTCTACACTGGACTGTGCCTGAACGCTAGAGGGAGATTATCTCAACAGCGGCACCATATTTGTAGTTCAGATTATCCCCAGCGAGGGGATGCAGGATTCAAAAAGCAGTTGGGTTTGGCTGGGAGACTCCCCGTAAAACCGGAGTGTCTCCCTTCCTGAGTGAAAAGGGAGGCGCACACTGCATGAAAAGGGCTGGGAAGAGCCTGCAGCATAGTCCCACCCTGTTTTTGCCTTCATGGGTGGGCCAGAGGTCAGAAGAGCACCTGAAGGGTCAAACATGAGAGAGCAGACCCCTAAAACAAGCATAAGGAGTTTGTGAGTGAGCTGAACAAATTCTTTAGGGTGGAGAGCAGGAAGGTGATTCCCCTCTGGGCTTGGAGACTGGGGATGGGGGTAGTAAGAGTGTGATAAACTGCCTCTATGAATGGTTGGGGAAAGGACTGTGGCAGGACTGGGGCAGCCTGGTGGAAGGAAACACCAGGTAGGGAAAATCCCCAGGGTGCCTGTGTGAGTGGAGACCCAGGGAAGCACAACTTGAGGGAAAGCCTCGATGTGTCTGAGTGCCTTAAGGGAAAGTGAGCCCAGAGGTGCTGTCTGGTCCACCCAGAGCCTTGCTGGTACCCCCTACCACCACTCCCCCCTGCTGTGGACTCAGCTGGGTCAGCTGCCCACTGCTGCGCACACTCCCAGGGGGCAGGGGGGACCCATACCCCCCAGGTCTGTACCCGGGGCAGGCACAGGCTGAGGCTGCTGCCCAGCCGGGTGGGGCTTGAGGCCCAGTGCCGCAATGCATGGCTGCAGGGCCCCAGCAGGGAGC
>NW_017728909.1:52590067-52607918 GCF_001723895.1 Crocodylus porosus
TACCCGGGGCAGGCACAGGCTGAGGCTGCTGCCCAGCCGGGTGGGGCTTGAGGCCCAGTGCCGCAATGCATGGCTGCAGGGCCCCAGCAGGGAGCAGGACAGAGCCACAGGTGGCTCCTCCAGGGGAAGGGGAGGGCCGGCTCCCTGCTGCCATGCACACTCCTGGGGGACAGGGGGACCTGCACCCCCCCAGGTCTGCATGCCCAGGCTCCTGCCCTACTTCCATCCCCCAGGACCTCTGGACCCAGTGGGCACAACCCGAGGTGGCAGGGAAGGGTGGAGCCACCAGGGATCTCCTTGCTGCTGCTGCACCCCCCACCCTGGTGATGCGCCTCCAGCACCTGCTGCTGAGGCAGGGAAGGAGCAAGTTGCGGCACATGGCAGGAAGGCAGTGGTTAGACTGAGTGCAGCCAGGGTGCACAGTGTGCCCAGGGCTGTCCCGGCAGTAGTGGCATGGGGCATACTTGACCACAACAAAAGCCAGAGCCAGGATCACCTGCGTGCGGGCAACTGGAGCCTGGCAGGCACGACCCAGTGCAGCAGGCAACAGCGGAACCACTGGGGATCTCCTTGCCACTGCTCCCGCTGCCCTGGCAATGCACCCGCAGTGCATGGCACTGCTCTAAGAGGCACAGCCCCACACCGCTGCCCTCATTTCAGCCCTGTGCGCAGGAGGTGTGTTGCCAGGGGAGCAACAGGGAGGAGCAGCAGGGAAGAGATCCCTGGCTTCTCCACTACTGCCTACTGTGCTGGGTCATGCCCTCTGGGCTTCAGAGGCCCCAGGGGAGAGAAGTAGGGCAACAGGGAACAGCGGTGAGCAGGGGACCTGTTTCCTGCTTCCCTCTGCCACGACCCAGCATGGCAGGGAGTAGAGGAGCCATGCAGAGAACCTCCTTACCACTTCTTACCCCCACCCCTGCTGCCCCAGCGACATGGCTCCTGCAGCCCTGAGCTCCTTGGAGCAGTGGCAGGGCGGTGGGGGGAGCAGGGCATGAGAAGCAGTGAGGAATCCGTGTACCACTCTGCTGTTCCCAGCTTCACCAGGTTGCATCCGGTGGCCTTCGCAGGCCCCAAGGGAGGGAAGCAGGATGGCAGGAAACAGCAGAGCTGCTGTTTTCTGGCAGCCTGCTTCCCTCCCCTGGGGCCTCCCCAGGTTGGCGGGTGCAACCCGGCATGGCTAGCGGAGATTTCGCCACTGCTGCACCTTCGCTCCCCCATCCCCCACAGCCCCAGTGACATGCCTCCTGAGCCTTCCCCTACTTAGAGGGATGCAGCTGCCCTCACTGCAGCTCTGCGCCCAGGAGGTGCATCGCTGGGGCAGTGCTGGGCAAGGAGATCCCCACAGGGCTCCAGGACTACCTGCTGTGCCATGTGGCAGGGGAAGGAAGCTCGCAGCTGTTCCCTGCAGCCCCCCACCCACTGCTTACCACTGCACAGGCTCCAGGAGCAACAAGTGAGCCTGAAATGAGCCCTGGGTGACTGAAAGCCTCAGGCCCCACCCTCCCCCCCTCTCCCTCCCCCTTCAGGCAGGGTTGGGGCTTTCCTGCCCCTTTTGCAATCAGCTCTTGCAGACTGGAGCTCTGCCCACCTGCAGAGCTCTTTGCAAAACCAGGAAATCTGCGGCTTTCTCTGCTAAAAGGGAAAATCCACATTTTCTCTGTGGTTTTCTCCATTTTTCTGTGGGAAATGGAAAACCTGAATCCCTGGTGATAAGAGGTGTGAGGAACTGCCTCTCCCTCCATTCATTGGGCATAAGTTGGGGTGACTGTCTGTTAGCTGTAAATAGTTGATTAGGGATTTAATACACTGAATGTTTAACGTAGTGCCAAAGTTATTAGCTTGGTATCTGTTGATTTGAGCATTCTTTAGGTGTAAATAGCTATCAACTGTTATTCTTGTATAGACTCATCCTTGTGCATTGTAAATGGAGAGTTTCAAACTTTTGATATTATTTACTGTTTGTGTGCATGTAGCAAGTATATCCTGTATATAATTAAACTTTGTAAATAGTTAATTATGAGTCTGCAAGGTCTTTCCATTGTAAAGGGAGCCTCTTTTCTCAGGGAGCCTTTGGTTGCTTCTAGGTGAGCTGAGCAGGGGGTAAAGCTACCTGGCACCCCAGGTCCCAAACAATTGGACATGGCTGCGGTTAACACTGCACACCAAAGGTTACATAAGGTATTATAATTCCCCCACTCCCCCTGTGGCTGGGCTGGTGCAGCACAAGTCACTGATATGCCGGGGGGAGGGAGAAAGAAGTCTCTCCTCCCAGGACCTGTCCCCAAGTCCTGGTCTGCCTAGCTGTGGGGGAAGAGAGGGTTTTAAGTTGGGGTCTTCCCAGCTTGTGGGGGCTGGACCCCATGGGAGTTTCCCCTTTCCTCACTTGGCTGGATCAACTCCATAGAAAGAGCCTCTGTGGCAGCCTGCTGTGTCCAGCCAGGTGCTGCTGGTACCAGGTTCTGGAGGGACATACCAGGAGGTGGCAAAGACAGGAGGGCTCCATACAGGGAAGGATTGGGCTCCACTGCCCGGCACAAGTCTCCCAAGCCACATAGCATGTCCCACCAGCAGCAGCCAGCAAGACATACCAGGTCCTGAGTTCATTCCTTAAACACTTTGGAGGAGTGAAGGCACCAAACTCCAATAAACAGTATTTACTGGCTTAGAGAAAGAAAATAGATCCATCCTGTTTGCAAAGCATTTCCCATTGTGTGTGATCTTTTCTGAATGAATGATGGAGACAACAGGCTTTTTGGCAGGCAGTATTTCAGTGATGAGATAAACAAACTGTAATGTACCCTGATCCCAATCACCACAGATCAGCTCACTCTTCCCCTTTAAATTGTTTTAATTGTTCACCTAGCCACACTTATTTACAAATACACCAGCATACAAATAAATGGCAGAAGTTGGCTCATATTTATATCTGATTCAAGCTTTATGTGTGTGTAGGTATGTGTATATATAATTATAAACATTAATGAAAACTTTGTCAGTAAAGTATTTTAAGAGCTGTTTTACATTTTCCAGGGAGGTGGTGAAAAAGTCATGATTATTACAGGACCCAACATGGGTGGAAAGAGCTCCTACATAAAGCAAGTTGCATTGATCACAGTCATGGCGCAGATTGGTTCTTATGTTCCTGCAGAGGAATCTGCAGTCGGCATTGTGGATGGTATTTTTACCAGGTAATCTATGAAAACTTCTTATATATACACTTCAGGAAAAAGAAATACTTGGACACAGTTTTTAAAACACTAACTGTAATATTAGATTTTTAGCTTGCAACTTGTAATTTCAGTTACATTTTTCTAAACTGTATTCTTTCTAAATTCACCTTGTTTTCTTCTCATTAGAATAACTGACCACAACGTCCATTCATGGCTGCCTACAGGTTTCCCTCGATTTATGCTGTGCATGTGTTCCCAGAGAACAGTGCATAGATCGAATTCGTATAAAGCAAACCCACTTTACAATGTAATAAATAGGGTTAGGTTCCCATGGCAGTGAAGGAGGGAATGAGGCTGGGACTAGGGAAGGGGTGCTGCGGAAGGCAGGCAGCAAGGCACAGGGAACAGAGCAGTGCTCTCCCCAGCCCTGGCTGCAGCAGCGCCAGGAGTGGCTGTTGCCAGCTGCTTGGATGCACTGTAGTCTGCCTGTCCCCACTCACCTCTGCTCCTGGGCTGTGCCGTGCCCTAGTGCAGGCAGCTGGTGTCTGCTGTTCCTGGGGTCACTGCAGTCAGGGCTGTGGTGAGTGCTACATCCTGCGCTGCCCGAGGCTCTGCTTGTCTGCACTCACCCCAGCCCATGCTGGAGTGGCCCTGGGAGCAGCTGACATCAGCTGCTTGCACCACGGCATGGCACAGCTTAGGAGCTGGTGCAAGCAGCTGGCAGGTGGAGCACGGTGGGGACAGGTGGAGCACGGTGCAGCCCAGCAGCTGGAGGCGGCTAGTGCCAGCCAATCATGGGGCCGATACAGCTGGGGTTGGGGTGAGTGGGGCCATGGCCCTTTCCCCTCCCTCCATAGACTTACCTGCTTGGTGGGGGGGACATCTATGCTGATCGCGTAAGAGCAAATTTACCTCACATATAATGAATGATGGGTCTAAATATGCTCATCGCATATGAGTGAATTTGCATATAAAGAACCCACATAAATCGAGGGGAAACCTGTATAGCTGAATCCTTATTTAGACAGTGAAGTGGCCCAGCTTTTCTAGCTGTTATGCAATTGCTAATTGCAGAGAAGTTAATGGAGCCAAAGTAAAGAGGTAGGTGCTTAGTTGTAAAAACTCAAAATTTAGTCCTGCAAATATTATGCCATACCTTCCTTCTATGCCACTGGAATTTGAGCTTACTGTAATTAAAAAAAAAAAAAAATCATTTCACTTCAGTTCACACAACAGATCACAGTTTCATTTAAGTAACAGCACTGAATGAATTTGTAAGAGTATTAACAACCTCCAAAGATTTTTGTCTTGTATAGCCTTAAAGAAGAAACATCCTGCTGACACTTTTAATTTCTTTCCTTCCTTTCTCCCTGTCACGCACTGAAAAAGGTCATTGCTGAAACTGTTTGATCTTGAACAGCAGATTATTGCTCAGGTTAATTTTCACAGAGAAAATATTTCCAGATTAGAATTGTCTCTACATGTTGCCAGATTAGAAATCTCTGTCTCTCTCTCCCCTTGTCTCTGGCTAGGAAGAGAAGTTGCACATAAACCAATTTAAGTGATCAGAAACTGGTTTAAACTTGTAACAGAACAGAAGTTGAGTGCACATAAACCAGCTTCAAAACGGCTGAAATCAATTTGACATAAACCTGGTTGAACGTAGTATCAGACTTAACTGATTTGGGTCAAACTGGTTTATGGAACTTTTCTCCCAGACCCCCTTCCTGGTTTAAGTTAAATCAGAGTACCCCACCATCCCAGCATGCTTTCCAGCCCTGGGCTGTTGTCTGCTTCAATAGAGCAGGACTCGCCCCACTCCTCTGTGCCCTATTCCAGACTCTGGGGACTTGGAACAGTAAAGAATTTTTTTTTTTAATGTCCAGCCTAAAACGGTCTTCCCAGAGTTTGTGACCGTTAGGTATTTTCTTCCCTTGGGTTGGCCATGCCCCTTGCAGCTCCAGCAACAAGGGTGGGAGGGAAATGCCTAACAGGGAGACCCCAGATGGGTTCCTGAGGGGAGGGAGGAATAAACCTCCTCCTGCCCCCTTTGCTTCGGGCCATGCTGGGCTGGTGCCTGGCTACGCCTCTGCCCCTGCTGCTGCAGCGGTGAGGTTGGGGGAGACCCTGACACAGGCTGCTCTATCCTGGCCAGGTAGACCTTGGCTTGGGTCCATGCCTGTGGGACAAGGAATGGAGTGGGGAATTAAATGTCCGTCTCCATTCGCTTCATGCTGCTGTCAGGGCAGGCCACACCTGCTGCTGCTCGAATGGTGAGACCGGGGGTGGAAAATGCCTGGCAAGGGCTGCTTCCCCCTCCAGGCACACTCTGGCTGGGGTCCCTGAAGGCCAGGGTGGGGATTTAAACCCCTCCCCAATCATACTCAGCCTGGCCATGTCCCCCCTCCCCCGCACAGCACAGCTTCCCTGCAGTGGGGGGCTCGCTCTAACACAGAGGCGGGCAACTATTTCAGACAGAGGGTCGCTTACTGAGTTTTGGCAAACCATTGAGGGCCATATGACAGGCAGATAAATATTAATTTTCTAAATTTTTTAGGGGCGCTGTGGGCTGGGTAGAATGGCCTGATGGGCAACATTTTGTCCACCCCTGCTCTAACAGCTTTTAGAGCTTCTACCCTCACAGCTTCTAGTCTGAGCTATTGCAGGCATGTGCTTCCATTTCCGAAACAAAAGTGAACGACTGTTCATTTGCAAATTGGTTCAATCTATAGAGGTTACACTAACCTGCAAAGATTGAATCAGTTTGGGCTTTTTGAATGTCTGCCTGCATGCCTGCCTGCCTGCCTGTCTGTCTGTCTCTCTCTCTCTCTCAGAATTCTTAACTGGGAATATGTTCTCTGTGAAAATTAACCTAAGCAATAATCTACTGTTCAGTTAATACAGAATATATATATATTCCCATACTGTGCCTTTCACTGTGGTATCTAAGTGTTAAACAATATCCAGCTCCTGCTTATCACTTATTTTTATTATGTCAAAATGTTACGTTGTATACTGCTTTGTGCCATAATTGTAAAGAACAGATGCACACTTTGGTATGTTTTAATGCTCAGCAGTGTAATGAATTAGAAAGCCATTTGTTAATTTATAAGAATTTAACTGGAACTAAAAAAATATCAGAATATATATTAGCTGTTTTCTTCTTGCTTTTTTTGTCCATAACTTTTGTTTACAGTCATTAATCAATTGAATAGGTCTTTACTGATGGGATGTGAAGATTTGTAAGACATGCTGTTTATTACATTGATCACATAATTCAGTTTTGACAGTGTTTTAAAGGTGATTTTTTTTTTCTTGCTTTCTGAATACTTGCACCCTTATAATATTCACACTGACTTAAAATCTGATACAGAAGAGTGTTCTTTCCTGATTCCAACCTGTTGTTCTTGTGCACTTCTACTCCCATTCTTTCACCTGTATTTGGCTAGCACTGTGGCAGGTTATTTCTGCAGGGAACTTGAGAAATGCAATACCATCAATATTTGTTAGTACCATGCTATGTGGCAATTAGGGAGTTAGTGAAGTGAACACCCTTTCTGTCACAGTATGAATTCCTCACATGGAATGTGTCTGAATTTCATCTTGTTTTCCAGCGCGTTGCTCTGATTGCACATAGTTTTCTCCAGCACTATGTTTTTGCATGGATCTGTATTTATAAAATATTTTCCACTAGCGGCCTTGACACCTTGGGCTCTGATCCTGTCATAGCTTAAGCTAAGCAGGATTGGACTATGTCAGTACTTGTTTGGGAGACTGCCAAGAAAGGGTTAGAACAGGAAACAGAATGATTTCCTCATTAGCTCCCTGTTTTTCCTCTTGAGTCAATGTAGCCCCAGTGCTCTGTGGTGTCAGGTATTGCTATTAGGGAGCATTGTTCTGTTGGAAGTCCTGTCTTTTAGATAAGATGCTGAGCTGACTGCATTATCTGACTGTTATTAAAAATTCCATGGGCTTTTGTAAGAGTATACACATTAATTAGATGTCTTGATCAAGTTCTAACCCTGGGAATCACTTGTTTTCTATTTAAATTAGTTTTGCAGATTCAGCTGGAAATGGCATTCTTCATTTACTTTGAAATATAGCAAAAACTGAAATATGAACACCAGAAGAATACATTAAAATTGTTTTAGCTGTTGCCATTATGTTGATAATCAAGAGCAGACTAATTGGTTCAAAACTAATTAAGCAAAATATTAAAAAGAACACAATATGCCAAATATAGTGAGAACTGAATTAGTATTAGTGTAAAGGGGGAGAAAAAAGAGAAACATGAAAAAGACTTAAGTTTGCTTAATGTATGTAGCCAAAAATCTGGGGCAGGCATTTCAATTTATAAAAGTACCATAACCGGAAATATTTACCTTGCATGTTGTAGGACACTTAACTGCTTGATAATGTAACTGAATAGGACTCCATTGTGTTATTATTTTTGGGAACTAGGGCCATCCATTTTTTCTGGGTTCATACAGTGTTTAGCAGAATAGTTTTCAATCTGGTTGTGGCCTTATTGTACGTAACTGCCCCATGACTTTGTTACAATATTACTACAATTAATGAGGTGGAAGGGAACTAGCTGTTAGGGCTGTGCGAAGCTTTGGTAGCTGATTCAATTCAGAGGAGATTTGGCCCAATTCAGCAGCTGAATCTCCAAATCCGAATCAAATCAAGAGACACATTAAAAGGTCTGAATTGAATCAGAAGCTTCCGAATCGATTCAGGGAGATTTGGAAGGCTTGCAGCAAACAGAAACTGAGAAGAGGGAGGGGGATGGGGTGATCTTCCATGTATGGAAAAGGCTGAGATGGGGGCGGGGTGGGGGGAGGCTGCTCTGATATTGACATCTATAGCTGGCCAGTGACTGATCTTTCTCTGAGTTCCCTTCCAATCACAGTGCTCTGCGGGGGGATGTAAAACCAACATATAAAGCTGTGTCTGAAGTGATCTGTGCCTTTTGTGATCTCTCTCTTGGAGCAGCAGCATCTGAAAGGCTCTGGCTTGCTAGTCTCTTGCTAGCCAGTCTCTCTTCTTGTAAGTTGTATCCATTCCTTTCCTACTTACCCTTGCCTACAATCCCTATTGTTATCCCTGTCCATTCCTTTTAACTTATTTTTCCCTCAAAATCCTCTTATTTGTTCTTGTTAGTCTGTCTTGATTCTTCCCTCCCCACAAAAATAATCTGTGTTTTCCCTCACAGTCACATACACACACACACACACACACACCCACCCACCCACCACCAAACATTATGAAGTGCTGGAAAGGTAAGTGCCAGGTCTTCTGGCAAGGTAGGGAGAGGGGGCAGAGGGAGAGCTGCAAGTTCCCCCTGCCCCAAACAGAGATGCACCCTCTTTATTGACAACAATGAGTCTTCTGATGCTAGACGGAGCAAGGAGGGGGTAGCAGTGGCTGTGCCTGCACCTGCACCACCACTGCTAACCAGCAGCAGCAAGACATTCTCTGCCCCAGTTTCAGTTCCCAGCGTGAGCTTTCCAGTGCTAAGGGAGGAGCTGGATCTGAAACCAGGGGAGCTGAGGGCCCTAGCAAAGGAAATTCTGGGGAAGGAAGGGGAATCTGAGTTTTTGCTCCACACCGCTCAGCGTTCCCCTAGAAGCAGGTCTCCTTCTCTGGAAGGCACTTCAAAGGAGGTTCTGGAGGCAGGTGGCTCAGCTCCTCCTGTTGTTGTGCCTCTGCCTGGTGACAAGGGGGATAAGGAAGGATCCCCACACTCAACCCAGAAGCAGGTGGGTAGTGTAGTGTGGGATCATTTTGAGGTGGCAAATGATCGCAGGTATGCTACCTGCTTTCACTGCTGAAGGCAGATCAGCCAGGGCAAGAAGGTGAAACACTTCATCACTGTGGCAATGCTGCTGTATCTCAGGAGGTAGCACCCCTTGCCCTTGTTCCTCCTCAGCCTGGCACTAGTGGGAGCATGCGCAAAAAGTCCCCTTCTTGCTCCAAAGCCCCTGTCCCCAAGAAGCAGAGGCAGGCCACCCTGGACCAGTGGGGGAAAGGTGGAGACAAAGTGGGGAGCGTTCCAAAGGTGAGTGAGGTCACCCAGAGCACTGGGGAAATGCTTGCTCTGGATAGCCTTTCCTTTGTTGAATCTCCAGGGTTGAGGAGACTTATGGTGCTCTTGGCCCCATCATACCAAGTGCCTGCGTGTACCACCTTTAGCAGAGTGGTGGTGCCCTCCCTGTATGAGGCATGCAGGGAGTACTTGAGGGAGGAGCTGTGGAAGGCAGGTCTGCAAGTAGCCTTCCACTTCACCTTGGACATCTGGAACAGCTGGGGTAGAGATCATGCCTACTTCTCCCTCACAGGGCATTGGTGCTATCAGCCAGGGTGTTGGTGGGCTCTCCTTCAAGTGGAGGTGATGGATGAGTCCCACATAGCAAGGGAGATTATGGTGGCCAGGAACCGCATGGTGCAGGGGTGGCTTGTTGGGCAGCGCAAGCTCACCTGTGGGTTCATGGTCACCGACAACGGGGCCAATATGGTGAAGGCAGTGCACGTCTGTGTGGCACACAAGTTCCACCTCATAGTCAGGGACATCTTGGAGAGGGACCGGTGAGGGCGCTGTCGCAACCAGCCAGCTCATTTCCAAATGCAGAAAGGCGGTGAGCTACTTCCATTAGAGAATCAAGAGGGGCAAGATGCTGCAGGACAAACGAGGAGAACTGAGCATCCCACAGCACAAAATCATGCAGGAGGTGGAGACTCAGTGGAACTCTGCATACCTGATGCTCAAAAGGCTGATTGAGCAACAGAAGACTATCCCATGGGAAGATTGGGATCAGTGGCCCCCTTAACAAAATGGAGTGGGATACCATCTTCCAGATCTTGGTGGCCCTCAAGCTGTTCCTCACAGCCACCAAGAGCCTCAGCACTGGCAATGCCCTCCTTAACCAAGTGATCCCCGTAGTGAAGGAGCTTGAAAATAAAATGGAGAAAGTCCAGAGGATTGATGTTCTTAGCTGGAGCAAGCCACTTTCACCAGAGGTGCAGGCACAGGTGAAGCAGCTGAAGGAGGGCATCAAAATATGGCTGGATCCGTTGTAGTCGAGTACAGTCCACGTGCTGGTGGGCATGTGTGACCCGAGGGTGAAGGGGATCATCTGCGACAGCAAAACCGTTGATCACTGGATGGAGGTGCTGGTGAACAGTCAGGGAGGCAGTAGGGCAGAGGCAGGGGAATGTGGAAGAGGTGATCCATTTTCCCCTGCCAGCACTCTCACCACGAGCCAATCTTCTCCACCACTGCCAGTGTGGGCCAAGGGCATGGTTTCAATGTCAGGGTCCAGCGGCACCGGACCACACCATCAGGTAGGTAGTGCAGAAGCCTCGGTGGCTACCTATCTCACCGAGGATTTGGAGCCACTGCACTGTGACCCCTTGGTCTCTTGGGCATCCCACAGCCAGGTGTGGCAGGGTCTGGCCTCAGTTGCCCGGGAACACCTGTCCTGTCCACTGACCTCCTGTCTCCTCACTCTCCACCTATTTGCTTTTTTAATTTGCTTTTCGAATCTTGAGGTGAACTTTCACAGAAACCCCTGCACCTATCTCCTTGAAATGTGGCAGGCTTCATGCCCTCAGAAAGGGCTACCTTCCCTGCTTTTTTCATCTGAATCTGCAAAAAAAAATGACAACGTTATAGGTATTTTAGTGATTTCTCATTATAGTCTATGGCCGAATCTCCAAATTGGCGCTGAATCTCTGAATCCAAATCGGCTGAACTGAATCAGGATGGTGATTGAATCACTGTCCCTCCAAATCGGCTGAATCCAAATCCAAAGCAAATACTTGCTGCTTCACTCAGGCCTACTAGCTATGTTCTAAATATGTTCTGAAGGCAGTTTTGGGTATGTTTCTAAATTGGGCCCATTGTTATATAATGCAGACGTGTTCTAAATTACCTGTCTTATAAAATTGTTTTGCTTCCCTGGTCAATTGACTTTTTAAAATATTAAAACTGGTTGGATTTCGCTTTATAATTGGTATGCTCTAGTTGTTTGATGTTTTGAATTTATCTGATTTTTGTGTCTGAATATCATATTTGCCTTAGATTGCATACAAATTGCCCACTAAAACTGTGCTTTTGAAGCTACAGGCAAACATTGCATATTTGTGTGCTCTATTGTCTGAATATCTAGCTATTTACAAGCACAGTTAAGGTCACTGTGCTAGTCATGCGGTAATTGCATTTCTTCTCCTTGAGAGTAGCTTGTTGTGCTCGTCTCTCTTACAAGAAGAGGAAAGGTTTCAGTGCTTTTCTGTAGTCTTCCATATTTGGTCCTGAGTATTTAAAGTGATCCTTCATAGCTGAAATCCTTCTTTGCCCACATCCTGCTCCTTTTCCATCTTATAAGCTCAGTAGTATGCTAGTCCTTAGTTCAGAAAGGAAGAGACTTGGTGTATCTTGGACTTTTGGAGAGTTTCCCAACATACTGTCACAGATCAAAAACTGTAACAAGAACAGATACCAGACTAAATGAATCAGCTTCAGTACCCAGAAGTCTTTTGAAGCTTCAAAAGTTCACCAACTAGTAGAACTTAGTCCCTTGTTGCACTGCAGCCATGGTTACCTTCTGAGCCAGAGAGGAGGGAAGAGACACTGAAGAGTTTGGAAAGCTGCCACCTGGCATTGCCTCAGTTGTTTCGCCCAGCATTACTGGGGCTGATCATGCAAGCAGTTGGGAAGGTATCCGGCGACCATAGTTTATTCAGTCTAGGCTTCTGCAATGAGTGGGGAATGGTTGATGTGGTAAGTGATGTTTAATTATTGTCTTCCCCCAGATTCACCTTGCTTTGGGCTTTTGCTGTTCCTTCTTATGCTGTGTTTTCCATAAGTTACTGCTGTCGTCTTCAGTTCCACAGACTGCACCACAGAAAGCAAATTCCCTGAACTCCAGATATATAAATTGTCTTTTTACCAGGTTTTCAGTCTTCTGGAGAAAAAATATTGTTCCAGAAATATGTTAGTTTTAAAATTTTCATGACCATCTTAACTTTGTACTGCTTTGGAAGATGTTGCTACTCCACCAACATACACACAGATGCACTTTCTCAACAACAACAAAAAATGTTGAGAGGTCTGTAGGATGAAAATTAACTTGAAACAAAAGGAACAATACTGCTGTCCTTAAAAGCAGCATTATGCATTACAGTATCTTTTTGCAGACTTCACTTTGATTGTGTGAATTTATATGTGTTTAGGAGGTTTTCCTATAACTCCTGTCTTGTCTTCTAAATAGTGTTTCCATGGAAATTGAAAGGTTGCTGCTATGGTTATTCTTTTGGTTATATTTAGTTAACAGTTATGTATTAGCGCTTCTCTAAATTGACTTGAAATACTGCATTATATTCAGAATTGTATATCTATAGGTAAATTGCACAATGAAGCAAACATCTTGCTTACAGACATAGGTGACATAGGAACAATTCTTCCCTATTATTAGGCATATAAACATGCTTCCTGTGCCCAGGTATTTCACATGGGTGTAGGTGATATCTGCATCAGAAAGAGGAGGGGAAAGAATCCATCTTCCACATACTGTATCAGAAATAGAACTCCTTCAGATCAGTAGGAGCTGAAAGATTTGTTCCCTGTTCAACTCTCACCCCCAGTACCTTCTCATGAGTACGTGCTGAGCCTTGAGAAAATGACCTTGTGGAGTCCCTCCCTCTGTGCAGCAGAAATGTGCCAGATCCATTGCTATTTCAGGGGTAAAGAGCATTTAGTGTTTTAGTGCTTTTTTCTTGTTGTTTATGTATCAGTGGTCACCTGAAGACAAGCACCAAAGAAAAATATGTTCCTGTATTTTATATTAAAAATATTTATATTGAGCAGATGACTTACAGCTCACATTTAAGTCTTTTTTTGTTTATCCACACAACTTGTGCATGAGTCAAAGTATGTGTGTGCTTTTTTTAAATGTAGCTTTAGTAACTATAATTTCTACCAAATTGATTAACATACCCTTACTATGGTTTGGGTGAATACATGAAGTTTTAACGCACAATTTGATTACTTTTGTTTTTCATTTGCTTAACACAAGGGTGAACACAGTCCAATCATATTTTAAAAGTAAGCTTATTGTATTAAGGTTAGAATTTTCAGAGGACTTGGAGAATTTCAGTACCCAACTTGCATTGACTTTCTATGGGATTTGAATGCATAAGTCCTTTATGTGTGTTGGAAAATCCCATCTAACAAATTGATTCAATTTTTGCTTCAAGCAAACCCTCATATTAGTCTTCCTAAGATTCATGATTTGCTTTCATAAATGTCCATTGATGCTGAAATTAAAATACCTTTTTAAGCATGACTTAATTATTTTTGTAGTGTTGATTTGATGTAGTTGTGGTGATCCAGTTAATATGCAAGAGGCAAGGATTCTTGTGGGCAATACCTTTTATTAGGCCAACTGTATGTTGGGACAAGCTTTCAAATGCAGTGCATTCTCCAGGTCGCTTTTATTATTTGTTTTATGTAAGAGCTTATGAAAGAGATCCAGTTTACATCTGTGAAAACTAAAGTATTTTGCCTGAAAAGAATAGTGGAAGCAGTAGCAGGTTACAATTACCATAAGTATCTGAACCCTGTCAAAGAAGGTCACTGCATAGGGGATGAGAACTTAATTCAACATCTGTGTCCAATAATAGTACTTACTGTAATGTGGACTCTGTCTGTCCACCAGGGTCTAGAGTAGTGATTCTCAACCTTTTTAGACTGAAGCCATCCCTCAGAAAATGCTAGCCATTAGTTTTCACTCATTTTTTTTGATTACAGAAAAATAATAGGACAGGAGGGTGATCAAGGCTGACCTTGACAGGCTCAGGAAATGGGTGGATGAGAACCTGATGGTGTTTAACACCAAATAATGCAAGGTTCTCCACCTGGGGAGGAAAAACCTGCAGCATCCTTATAGGCTTGGCAGTGCTACGCTGGCTAGCACTACGGACAAAAGGGACTTGGGGGTCATGATTGACCACAAGATGAACATGAGCCTGCAGTGTGATACTGCTGCTAGTAAGCCAAGCAAAATGCTTGCTTGCATCCGCTTGAGATGCTTTTCAAGTAAATCCCAGGATGTCATTCTACTGTTGTACTCAGCCGTGGTGAGGCTGCAGCTGGAGTACTGCATCCAGTTTTGGGCTCCACAATTCAAAAAGGGTGTTGAGAGGTTTGAGAGGGTACGAAGGACAGCCACATGCATGATCAGGAAAACAGACCTTATGAAGAGATGCTGAGAGCCATGGGACGACTCAGCCTGGAAAAGAGCAGGCTCAGGGGTGATCTGGTGGCAACCTATAAGTTTATCCGGGGTGCTTACCAGGATCTGAGGGAATGTCTGTTCACCAGAGCACCCCAAGGGATGACAAGGTCTAACAGTCGCAAACTCCTCCATGGCTGTTTCAGGCTGGACATAAGGAAGAACTTCTTTACTGTCCGAGCCCCCAAGGTCTGGAATAGACTGCCACTGGAGGTGGTTCAAGCACCTACTTTGAACACCTTCAGAAGACATATGGATGTTTATCTTACTGGGATCCTATGACTTCCTGCCCCTGAGGCAGGGGTTTGGACCTGATGGTCTTCCAAGGTCCCTTCCAGCCCTAATGTCTATGAAACCTATAATAGAACAATTTTTCTGTTGCAGAGAACTCAGAAAGACCACAGCAGGTCAGAATGTTTTAACACTGTGGATTCATATTTGAAATCTTTGGGTTTATCTTGTGAGTCATGTTTGCATACCTAACAGCACTAACATTACATGGCATCCTACAGCACCCGTGAAAGAATCTCAAGGCATCCCAGGTTGCCGCTGCACCCTTATTGAAAATCACTGGTCTAGAGTGAAGCTCCCAATCCATTTTTCTTACACCATCTGTCAGCCATCACTAATCTTTACGAGTTTGCCACTTGTGCTGTTTTTTAGGGTTGAGGCATGATAGGCTATCATGACAATGCTAGTTTCTTTTTTTGGCAATTCATGGCAATAGGTTTTCCTGCCTGGGTGAGCAAGTTGATAATTTCTGAGTTTATAATTTTTTCTATTTTTATAAGATTTCCAATTGCATGCCCTTCAGGTCTAATCATATTGGTACAGAGGGCCCAGACAATAGTCTGTATCTCACACAATTTCTGATTATGATCTGCAGTTAGGACTCAAATGTTAGAAAGGGCTATATCTAAGTCATCATTCATGATTTTATTATTTTAAAAAGTTTCATATTTTCATAGTTGGTAGGGTCAGAAGGGACCTGAGCAGATCAGCAAGTCCAAACCCTTGCCATGGGCAGGAAACAATGCTGGGACGACCCTGGCAAGGTGATTATCTAGCCTCCTTTTGAAGACCCCCAGGGTAGGAGCGAGCACCAGTCTCCTTGGAAATTGGTTTCAAATTCTAGCCGCCCTGGGAAAAGTTGAATAGTTTTAAAAAATTTAAAACAAGTGGCAAGTTCAGAGCTGGGTAGGAATTTTCTGTGTACCGTCATAAAATCATTGTGAGAAAATTAGATTGCAGTTTACCTTGTTCAGAGAGGAATAAGTTTGGTCGTCTTTGTGTATGTGTCATTGTTGACCCCACCATAAGCAAACATGTGTTTTATGCATAAAAGCCTAGAATCTTTTGATTAACTGCCTCTCCCAGAAGCAGATATGTGCCCTGTGCCACTACCTGGTCCTGTTCAGGCCTTTCTTAGTCAGAGTCATTTTGAGCAGAAACATTTCTGCTTTTTTTATTCTTGACTTTCACATTCTCTTTTTATTTGGATATTGGGGTGAAAAAAAGAAGAAGAAAAAAACAGAAAAAGACAGCAGGGAGATGTCCCCCTATTCAAGGAGAAAAGCTGCACAACTATTTAAAATAGCAGACACTGTGTCCTTATCTGTAAACAGTACCTTTTGTGTGATGGTTTGGTGCCTTTGGTAGATGGGCACAGTCAGTGTCACATCATTCTCTCCCACGTCTGGAAACTGAGGAATGTGAGGCTCAAACTGTGCTTAGAGCAGTACCTGAAAGTAGATCAGCCCTCACAACAGAAACCTCAGTGAGGTCTGATCAGAGGAGTCAGTGTTATGCAAGCACCCCTGCTATAGAATGGTTTGAGGAGGGAAAAGATACCAAAAAATAGATGCTGACAGATATCAATATTGACAGCTTTGTCATCAGCACTGTCATCCTAAGCATTGATCCCTGGACAGAGGATCTGGCTACTTCAGTTGTCTCAAAGCACAGCTCTGAGAGTCTGTCTTTCCTGTAAAGAAGAGAGGCCAACTCATCAGTTGCCAGAGAGAGGATCAATCTCCAACCCCCGAGGAAGCAAAAGACTTGGCATGGGTGACTACTGCTTGTCTAGTCTAATTCCAAGCCAAAGCCAAAATCCCAGCAGTCTGTATCTGGAACCCTAATTAAAGTAATTTAAATAACTTGTCCCTTTCATGGGCAATGGACTCAACCTTTTTGATGACCAGGTAGCCCATGTACTTGCTTAAAAAATCACTTTGTTCATCCAACCTAGATTCAGGGAATTTACACCTGCCATTAGGACACTTCAGTAATATACTACACCAGAGGTGGACAAAATGGCCTGCAGGCTGAATCCAGCCCATCGGGTGCTTTCATCTGGCAGCAGCACCCCCCCCCCAGCGAATTGTGTCCTGCCCAGCCTTTCCACCCACAAGGGTGGGACCAAGGTGCCCATGCATATGGACACCCCCAAACATACCCTACTGCACCTCGCTTCCACCCTCTTGGGTGAAAAGGCCTGACCCAGCCAGCAGCAGCTTCTGGGCAGAGCTTCTGCTGCAGCCACCCCATAGGAACCTGCCTGGCTTCCCCAGTGTCCAGATTGCTCCAGGCAGCAATTAGGGAAGCGGCAGGGCTGGGGCTAGTGTGGCTTTAGCCAGTACTGTGTGCAGGGATTGAGAAACACAGTCTACCTGGCTGGCTCAGTTATAGAGGCTGTGCACCTGCAGCTTCAGCACTGGCACTGGGGAAGCCCTGCACTGGAGCTGGCTGCCTTGTCCGCCCCCTGCTGTGCAGGTCCACAAACTCTGCCAGGAACCCTGCCCCGTGCTTCCCTGCAGAGCTCAGCATGGGGCTTCCATGATAGAGGCAGCTGGGCAGTCTGTGCTCCGCACACTCACGTGCAGTGCTGGCTGGAGCTGTGCCCCATTGGGCACCAGTGCCTACACTGGGCACAAGCTCCCTGAGATTCCTTGCTTGCTGTTGCTGGCAGCAGGGGCTGCATGGCATGTGCAGGAGTGTCCCCACACTCCCTCACACCCCACCCTCCATCACACCCCACAAACCTCACACACCTACATCCTGCTGCCCTCACAACCTTCCCACATATACACAGCCTCAGCATACCCTGTGCCCCCCACATATGGCCCCACCCCCTCACAAACCCTCACCACACACACCCCCACACCCTGCCATACACCCCCCAGCCCACCATATACCTCCAACCACACTCCCCCACACAATATAAAAGAGTGAGACTTTATTTTTGAGTTATTTTGCAATCCCTTCTATATGCAGTACACAAACACAAATCATGACAGATATTTTTTGTAATAAAATGTTATAATAGATTTCATAGTTTCATAGTTAGTAGGGTCGGAAGGGGCCTGAGCAGATCATCAAGTCTGACCC
>NW_017728909.1:52608653-52632152 GCF_001723895.1 Crocodylus porosus
TAACCTGTCTAGGTCCGATTGTAGCCTATTCCTTCCTTCTAACGTGCCCACATCCCCCTACATCTTAATATCATCAGCAAATTTGAACAGGATGCTTTTTACCCCCTCATCCAAGTCACTCATGAAAATGTTGAACAGTGCAGGCCCAAGAACCAACCCCTGCGGAACCCCACTGCCCACATCCCTCCAGGTCGAAAATGACCCATCCACCACCACTCTGGGTGCGGCCCTCAGCCAGTTAGCGACCCATTTGACTGTGTAGGTGTCGACACCACAGTCCCCCAGTTTCTTAATGAGAACAGGGTGAGAGACAGTGTTGAAGGCCTTCCAAGAGTCCAGGAAGACTATGTCCACTGCTACCCATGCATCTAAGGATTTGGTGACCTGGTCGTAGAAGGCCGCCAGGTTGGTCTGACAGGACCTACTTCTAATGAACCTGTGTTGGTTGCCCCTAAGCATAATCTCCCCTGCTGGCCCCTTGTGGACATGTGCCAAGATAATTCTTTCAAAAAGCTTACCCAAGATCGAGGTAAGACTAACTAGCCTATAGTTTCCTGGGTCCTCCTTCTTCCCTTTTTTTGGAGGTAGGAACCACATTGGCCCTGTTGCAGTCCTCTGGCACCACACCAGAGCACCACGAGTGCTCATAAAGCCATGCCAGGGGTCCTGCAATGACCTCAGCTAATTTCCTCAGCACTCTGGGGTGGAGATTATCCGGACCAGCTGATTTAAATACATCCAGTCCCTCCAGAAGTTCCCTGACTAGATCCTCCCTGACCCATGGCCTAGGTGTGCCTCTCCTGGGGCCTGAGGGAGGCCCAGTGGGGGGGCTGATCTGGCCCCTGCTCAGGAAAATGGATGCAAAGAAGTAGTTAAATATGTTAGCTTTGTTGTCTTTGGTGTGACGACCAAAATTTCCTAGCATGTCTTGCAGGGGCCCCACATTACCCGGTACCTTCTTTTTGCCACCTATGTATGTAAAAAAAGACTTCTTGTTGTCCTTGATCTGGGTAGTTGGGTCTCCACCTTGGTCTCCCTGACCGCCCCCCTGCAGCCCCGAGCAACCGCAGTATAGTCCTCCCTGGTGATGGCTCCTCCCTTCCATTGGGTGTGCGCCTGCCTTTTAGCTAGGAGACATTCCTGGATGCTTTCGCACCCTCCTGCTCCCTTTGATCCATGTTGGGATTACCTCCCTTTGGGCTTGGAGGATCATCTCCTTAAGGAGCAACCACTCTTCTTGGACATCTGGCTCCCCTCCCCTCTGGGACCTCAGTGCTTCCCCGACTATTCTCCTTAGCTCATTGAAGTCTGCCCTCCTGAAATCTAGGGCTGCTGCCTTGCTGCAGGCCTTTGCCATCTTGCGCCGGATGGTGAATTCCAGCAGGCAATGATGTTTGTCTTTAAGTGTTTGTCGTATGAAGGTGTTTGTCTTTAAGTGTATGATTTTTTTTTTTCTGGTTCTACGATGGCAACCCACCCTCCCAAAAGGAGTATTTTGGGAGTGGGGGCAAGAGGAGGGACTTCCAGTGGCAATGGTTAGGAGTTAGGGGGCAGGACTCTAGTCCCAGTATAGCAACCGGGGGGGGTGACTGTCAAGGTGTGGGGCTACCCATGTGGCCCTTGACAGTTAACCAAAGCTCATTAACTGACCCTCCAGCTGAAATAATTGCCAGCCCCATACTCCACAAACAAGGAAAGTGATAGGTACTCTTTCTCAATGCAAAAAAATGATCAAACTGTTAGGGATCGCTTCCAAAGCCTTTCACTTGATTGTGGTCAACAGTGAACTTGTGGCCATCATCAACCTCAAATGCTCACCATTGACCATATGTTTCATGTCTGGGGGAGCCCATTGATAAATTCTTTTTGCCACCAGGGACAAAGGAAAGTGCTTCTACTTCATGTTCTGGAGCACTCATTAGCAACTCCAAGGTGTCTCCTTCCTACAGTAGAATCAGGAAATGCTTTCTGCCTTCTCACTGGTTCTGTTAATTTCCCATAGTGATCAAACTAGGAGAGATGTGGCAGTACTATCTTTCTAGCTCCGTGTTGGCCAAGGCAGTTCTGGTGCACAAACCTGCTGGATTTATCCATAGTGATCCCTAATCAGGCTCCTGCTCTATCCAAACTTGTAAGAACAGGGCTCAGTTGTTTCATCTAGACCTGGTGTTGCTATGATTGGCAGTTTGCATGGTGTTTGGCTAAGTACTATTAAAAGGGACTGCTCGTCCTAGGTCCATGATCTTCTGGTAAAAGCATGAAACCACCCATAAGGAACATCTCTCCAAGTAGCTTGAGATTTTCTGTATGGGCAACCCAACATGAACTAGTAACTAAACATTATCACATATCCTAGACTGTTCATTTCAGTTGAAAAAATTTGGACTTTGCTTCAATTTGATCAAGAGTTACCTGACAGCAGTGCTGACAGTACTACCTTAAAATGATGTCACTTTCCATCTGTTTCAATCTGTTAGTATTGAGATTTCTCTGGGATCTGATGCATGTTTATCCACTAGTCATATAGCCCACTCTAACTTGGAATTTCAGCATAGAATTTCTGAAGCTTATGGAGCTGCTTCCCCAGAAGGCTTCATTCACCATTCTGCTCCTAATGATTTTCCTGGTAGGTAGCACCTCAGCTGTGAGATTAAATTAATTCCATGTATTCATGGTACAACCATAGCATGCCTCACTTTACCAAAGCAAGGTGAAAAGTATTTCCATGTTGCTATTTGATTTTGACCAGAATGTGGTAGTCACCCTAATTGTATTTTTCCAAAGTTGTATTGGTCAAATGGGGAGAAGAAACCACTCATTTTAGAAGTATATTGCACTCCACACTAACATATTGACAAGACAAAGTCTTTCAGTCTTTGTATGGCACGGGAAGCTGCTGTAAAAGCCAAGCCATTTCATCACAGAGACTGTCTAAATGGATAATTCACTATATCATGCTGTTTAGCCAGCTGGCAGATATACCTTTCCTGCTGCCTGTCAGAGCTCAGGTAACATTTTTATCGTGTCTCCACAATATTTCAGTAGTTGAAATCTGCAAAGACATGGAGCAATACAGCCATGTTTGTAAAGCCTGATATGCTTGGAGATTCTTTAAGATGCAAGGGAGCAGTGCTTTTTCCCTTGTTCGATTGATGCAGTTGTCATCCCCATTTCCATTATCCTTAAGGGGTGGATATTTCTAGTCACGTACAATGGCATCTACACTGATGCAGTCAAAGAACAGTTGCTTACCCCAAAGCAATTCTGAGTCTTCAAGATATCAGTAAGTATGGCTCATATATCCCACATTCCATCTACTCTTTCAGCATGGACTAGTGTGGACTTCATGTTGCAAGGGAGCTAAGAGACGCTATGCCTACTATTACCTTTAGATACAAAGGGTACTTTACATGTGCTCGGGTGGGGGGCGGGGTGCTTTAATTAGACTGGGTCTGAGAGCTGCTCTAATTAAAGCATTGCCACATTTCCTGTATCAACATCCCTGAGCTTAAAAATGGCAGTGGGGGTACTTGAACTAAAGCTTGTTTGATGAGCTTTAGTTCAAGTGCCCCCACTGCCATTTTTAAGAGTGGAGAGACTGATGCATGAGATGCAGGAGGCTACTGGAGCATGGCAATTGCCACACTCCAGCAGACTCAATTAATTGAGTCTGTTCCAAAACACTGGAATCCCAATGCGTCGAAGCAGCCTCTATGCTTATGTATAGGCACCAGGTCCACAGGTCCAGATTATTTTACCTTTTAGGTGCATACGTGAATTTAACCACACAAGTGTAATTTTATTCCATACTGCTCAGACTCTTGAAAAACGACGAATATAAGAGGTGGGTGGGATCTCCTCTTCCTCATTGTTTTTTTGCGACTCAGCCAAAAGGGTCAGATGATGGTGTGTTACAAAAATAGATGGAATATGGATTTTCGGGAGCTTGAACAGGGTGAAAAATAATCTCTTAGGTGCCTAAGTCCACTTAGATATGTGATAGATGGAATAGAATCTGGCCCAAGGGAACTCAGGGGGTCTACACAGTTCCAGAGGACATGGCTATTCAAAAGATTCTGTGTTCATTCCAACCATATGCACAACTGTAGTATCATCCACACTGAACATAGTGTCTTAAATAACTGCAGTTATTCTGGGGTAGGTTAAAGTTCTCTTCCCATTTGGGGAGAAGTATTTTTTTTTTTTTTAATTCTTCCTTGTACTTGCAGATCTCTCTCGTGTTGTCAAAGACAGACTCCTTTTGTTCAGGAACCCAAATATGATACCAAAAAGATCTCAGGTAGTGTAAATGTTAGCAGTCTTTCTGAAGTAAATAAAATTACTGGGTGATTACTGGGTAAAATATGGAGTGGTTATTTTTCTACAGAAGAAAAAAGTAAACTGATGGTTAACTATTACTATATTTTTCTTACGTACAACATGCTCTGGAATACATTATCCACCTTGTTTCTGAAAGGCAAAATGAAGGGGGAAAAAAAAGATCTTTCCTTTTAATAACTGAGTAGTAGTAACTATGGAGCCCGCTCCTTGTTGTAAAGGTGACTCTTAATTACATTGAGATATAGCATAGGTCTGTTCCTGCTGGATAAAATGTTTATACATTACAGTCACTGTTGTTTGACAAAATAATTCCCAAAGGTGTTGTCATAATATGTATTTTATGTATGCCTGGCCTGAAACAGTAAATTGGTAAATTACTATCAGAGTGAGTTGGTAAGGGTTGTGGGTCTTCAAATGTAAACAAAATGATTATTGCAGATTTAAAAATGAAAAATATGGGCATAATGCAAATTATGTGAAAATCTTTACTCCATTTTGTGGGGATTTTTGCCTACATTTTTGTTTTCTCGTTATGCATCTTAGAGAAATTTTAGTTTAATAAAATCGTTAGATTTATGTACTCAGTACAGATTTTAAAATGCCTAGCTTCCTATACTGAGTTTGGTATTGTTGTAGCTGTGATGGTCCAGGAAATGTCCAAGAGGCATTTTTTTGTTATATCTTTTATTGGACTATCTTTATAGGGGAGAGCTGTTGGGCCAAGCTTTAAGGCATTAGCTGTCCTTCTTCAGGTCTAACTTTCCATATGCATCTCTAAGAGATGGGGACCCATAAGGAGACAGTGCCCCGGAATAAATTTCTTTTAAGTTTTATGCCCAAAAGTAAATAATTTCATTTTCATAACTTGATTGTTTGTTGAGTGTGTCCAGAAATTATTTAATAGAAAACTTCCCTTATCTCTTAATTATAGAGATAAGTATTTAATTTTAAAAAATGTAAATTTTATGCCATTAATATAGATTTTATTATAATAAAAATGATGATGGAAAGTGACTATTTTTCAGCAGGTGAAAACTGATTTTTGCAATTTTTTTTTCTATTTGTGTACTTAATTGCATTTACCTCATTGGTATGTCACTGTCATTAAAATTTGAAAGGTAATTATAATTGTATGGTCCATATTAGCAGATTAAAATACAACAAGGCTTGTTAAAAGCACTTAACAGAAAAGCAAAAATGCATAAAGTAGAATGCTATGCAGTGTAGAGGGAGAGAAAATGTTCATATTAAACCATCCCCAGAACAGCAGAACGTGGTTTCCATCTGTGTTGTCATTTTCTCTTCCTCTCTCTCCGTCATTTTCCTTTACATAGAAGAAAATATGATTTAATTACAGATTTAAAAAAAAAGTCAGAAGATAAGCAGTAAACCTAAAAAGTCTGAGTACTAATATTTTACTAATGAAAAAATCTGCCAACCTTAATAGGAAAACACTGATTGCACCCAGTGTCTTGGATGTCATTAATGTTATGCTGGGATTTGTGGTGACTAGCCAAGTCAGAGCATTTGCGCTCTACTGTGATGCAGTCAGCTGATGAGTTAATGCCACAGCTTGTAGGAATTCAGGAACCATTATTTAGAGGAATTTTAAAAAGCCACTAATTCTCAGTATTGCTAAACAAGACACCTGATGGTTCATCTTATGATGAGATGTTAACAACTATCTAGGATACATAGGAAAGTTCTGTACAAAAAGGCTTCCTGTTTTATGATCTGCTGACAGAGTAGCATCAGGGACAGATATTTGAACCTTTGAAGCTGTGGGTTTATGCAGTTTAGTTGGAATTTACGTACTACAAATGTCCCAACTCTGACTGGAAAACATAGTACCTTTGTAACTAGAATCCAGTTTGTTGTACCCTATGCCACATTGGCCCCAGAAAGCATTAGTTTTAAAGATGATGTTAGTGGAACTCAATTATTTGATAAAGTTGTAAAAGTTACTTTTAAAGGTAAGACTACCACTACGTTGTCTCACTTCACTATTTTATGTAAAAAATGAACACAACATCAACAGCCTTGTTCAGTGAAATTCATTGGCTTTCAAGTATTTTAGTTTCTGAATGTGCCTTTGCCCTTTACTGACCAGCTTTGGCTTGCTTTGAATTCTTCTTAGGAAAGGAATAAGTTTTGTTTCTCTACTAAGGAGAAGATGTCAAAGTTGTGATGATTCTGCCCTTCCTATATTGCCAACTATTGGTGGAGTGTCCTCAGCTGGAAGAGTCAGCATCTTGCTATGTGGAAAGTTTAAGAATTGCTATTATATGCCAGTCTTCCCTTCCTTTTGAATATCTTATGCTAAATCTTTAATACAGTGGTCACCAACCAGTCTATCAGTATTGACTAGTAGATCCTGGAGCCACTTGCAGTTGATCCTGGGCTGGGAGGGCTGAGTACACATGTATGTGTGCCCAGGCGGCTTGTCCAGGGGCAGGGAGGCAAGCTCCCACCACTGTATGCACCCCAGCATGTGCCCCCCATCTGTGCCCAGCAGAGGCAGCTCCTGCTGCAGGCTGGGCTTTGCATCCTGAGCCCTGCTTCAGCTGGCCCAGGAGTGGCCTGACTCCATGTGCATCCTGTCCTGGGCTGAGCCTTGTCCCCTGCCAGCCTGGCAACCAGGTGCCCATGACGTCAGGTCTCTCCCATGCCAGCTGCAGCAGGGTTTAGGGTGTAAATCCCAGCCCGCAGCAGGAGTCTCCTCCACCACACACAGATTGGGGGGCATATGCCCCCCCAAAATGTGGGGCAGTGCGAGTGGCTGCAGCAGTGGTGAGAGGGAGTGGGGCTAGAGCAGGGGCAGGCCTTGCACAGCTGGGGTGGGGCAGATCAGCTCATCTGGGGGTACAGGGAGGGGGTGCATGCAGCCCAGGAAAGCATGGGGGGACACATGTCCCCAGTATTGCACGGGGCAGGCTGCAGCTGCTGGCTGGGGCCGAACTGTTCCCAGTGGAGGCTGGAGCCGTGCTTTTATTGGGCAGGGTGGCGATGGCACTGGGAGCAGGGCCATGGGGGCCTGCAGCTACCCAAAAATTTGCTGTAGCCCCCCAACCCCCTCCCAGGGCTACCGCCACCTGGCCCAACCACAGTGCAGCCCAGCCTCTACCAAGAACAGCCCAGTGCCACTTCCCAGCCCCTTCCCCCCTCCCCCCAGCATGGGGGCCATATGCCCTGGATCTGTGTGCGGGAGGGTAGGCTGCCACTGTAGGCTGGGGCTGGGAGGTGGGGCTGGGCTGTTCCTGGTGGAGGCTGGGGCCACACTGCAGTTGGGCCAGGCAGAGGTGGCAGCTCTAGGAGAGGGTTGATGGAGCTACAGTGAATTTTTGGGTGGCTGCAGCCCCCCATAGCCGCACTCCCAGCACCGCCACTGTGCAACCCAATAGCAGCATGGCTCCAGGCTCTGCCAGGAACAGCCCAGCCCCAGTCAGCAGCTGCAGCCCGTCCCACCCCGCACAATTCTAGGGGCATGCACCCTCCTCTGTGCCCTCCTGGGCTTCATGCCCCACCCTCCCCGTCCCCCCCTGTACGAGCCACTCACAGCTCCATCCTGCCCCACCCCAGCTGTGCAGGCCCTGCCCCTGCTTTAGCCCCACTTCATTCCTCACCACCATTGGGGGGGGTGCAGATTGAGGCCCCAGCAATGAGGTGGGGGGTGAAACTAGGGCTGGGGCCTCTATCTGCCCTGCCCCCCAACCTCTTGCCCTACAGACTTACCTGCTGGTGGGGGGATGTACCCCCAAATAATTTTTTCTCCCTCTGCCTTGATCTGTACCCCCTTCCCCCCCACAGACTTACCTGCTGTGGTGGGGGTAGATTTTGGGTTCATTTTAAATTCCAAAAGTGATCTCTAACTTAAAAAGGTAAGAGACCACTGCTTTAATATAAAGTGAACTATATTTTAAATGTAATTAGGGGTACAAGAAATCTTTCTTTGGAGCTATTCTCTTTCATGGGTTCTTGTACATTTCTCTGAATCATCTGGTACTGGGCAGAGGGCAGTGGAATTATTAAATTAAAATGAATTATAGACCCTTGGGTCTAATTTGTCATGACAATTCCTATATTCATAAACTTTTTATCCATGGCTCTTTAAACTTTGTTTTTGTTCAGAGAAATGATGAGGCCTTTGTGAACAAGAACTTCATCATCAGTGTACTGTTTCCATCTACTAAAAGGAAGACCCACAACCACCATCTGGACTTGCACAAAAGATTTTTTTGTTTAAACAGTTCAAAAAATTCTCTTAGAGAATTGGCATTTCTAGTCAATGATTAACACTTTTGTCTTCTCCCTGAATAGCATACAACTCTAAGTTTTTACATCAGTAAACTTCACAACTGTTCTTAACTAAAAAGACTAATGCAGAAACCAATAAATTCCTTGGCTCCATATATTGCTCTGTTAAGCTTTACTGACGTCTGTGAGGCCTACAAAGTAGGATTATGAAGATTAATCTGCCTATCTGTCCTAAAAATATCATTTTTAAATCACACAACTACAACCTGTTATACAGTTTTAGCTAGCCCTAGTCAATTTCTTAAGTTCTTTATTTGTAACATGTAACCTGTCACACTAGTCACAGGTAGGTGATTGCCTTTCAAGGATGAAGTAATCACCTATACCTATTGATTAGTATATAAAACACACTGAGGTCATGGTACCTACAAGGTAATACCTAACACTTATATTTTAGCAAGGTGGTTGATATGAAAATTTGCCATCTTTGGCCAGAGCTTTGATTCTTGCCTTTAAAATTTGTGGCAACAGCTGAAAAACAAAGAAACTTCACAGAAGAAGAAAGTAGGTTTGCCGTTTATGGAAAATCTGGATTCAGTGTTTTGATTATTCTTTTAGAGTTTTTAAAAGTTTGGGTCAAAACAGTATTGCATAAATTTTAAACCAAAGACACACATTTATTATGTCTATTTTAGTTACTTTCACAACGATTCTATTTTTGTCATAAGTTAATTTTTATACTGATATAGTGTCTGTCCTGACTATCACTGTTATAATTAGACTTGGCAGGATTCAATTTTTGTCAATAAGCATCAATAAACATTCATTTTCATCTGACACTCACAGATGGTGGCAAAATATTTCATAATCATCAATATTTAGATAAAGGAGATGTGAAAAAAGATCTACGGTGAAGGCAAGGAATTCCATCCAGGGCAGGGGCACTAGGTGTACATGCATACACAGTGGCCACTGTGGGAGCTGGGGCTGTGCTGTTTAGGCTGGCCAGGAGTGGGGGTTGGAGACACAGGGCTGGTAGCAGTGGGGAATCCGGTATTGCTGTCTGCTTGCTTTGCCCAAGTCCCAGCCAGAGCAGGGACCAAACTCCTAGAGCTTGGCCCAGCCTGGCTTCTACTGAAGTTTGGCCTCTGCCCTAATCACACATGGGCTGAGCTGGACTCCATGGGAGTTTGTCCCCTGCCCTGATCACATGGAGGCTGGGCCAGAGTGGGCTCCTCAGGAGTTTGGCTCTTGCACCACTCACACAAGGGCCGGGCTGGCTTGGGCTCTGCAGGAGTTTGGCCCCTGCCCTGGCTGGGACCTGGGCAGAGGGGCCAGCAATACCAAGCTCCTGGCTGCTACCAGCCCTGCCCTGTGTATGTGTGATGAATTCTAGGAGATACTGCGCTGTTGATAAGGATGGCTACTGTCTGTTTGCATAAAGGTATGCTTTATTGGTTTATGGGTATTTATTTTTTATATTACTAAATTCTCTCCCCCCCTCCCCACACACTCCTGATTTCACACAATCCTGAAAATTTAAGTTGATAAAAATTGAAAAACACCCCTGATTCTACCCAGTCCTGAAAATTGAAATAAGTGCTAAAAAGTAAACATTGATTTTTAGTTGTAATTTTTTTAAAATTCTGCCAAGAGGCAGAATTTATGAGGTCTAGTCATATCTGCACAATCCAGTATGTAAGTAATGTATAGATTGCAAAGTACAGTAAAAGCATTATCTGGCACCCATGGAGAATGGTGGGTGCTGGATTACCAAATATGCCAGTTACCTGTGAGGCCCAGACAGGCGTCTTTGCCTGTTCAGGCCGCCACCTCTCCTGCCATGTCCAGTGAGCCCCTGCCATGTCTCCACCCCTCAGCTGCGAGGGACAGGGAGGGGGTCAGAAGATAAAGGGAAAAAAGAACTGTTACTGTGGGGGTTCGGCAGCACATGCTGCTTTATCAAGGGCTGTGGGGGCTTGGCAAAACTAGAAGTGCCACAGTGGGCACTTCTGGTTTCACTTTTACCTTACAAGCCAGCATGCCGGTTTATAGAGCATGCCGGCTTGTAAGGTGCTGGATAACGCGGCTTGTACTCTACTACCTTTTTCATTTTCATTTTTCAAAATTCCACTTCTTTTTGCTGTACAAACATTGTTTTATGACTGAATGTTACCTGAAGAAGGGTTTTTCCCTCTCTCTCTCTCTCTCATGCACACACACAGACACACGCACGTGCACACTCCTTACACATATGTAGCAAGTTTTTAACAGTTACAGAACCATTTCTGCTAATGGTCTGCCAGTGTTCCAGGGGAATGTGTGCATAGCTAATTTAGCTTCATGACTGTATTCCCTGCATAATAAAGTACCCTGAAATGCTACCTTGGGGTATCCCTTTATGTATATGCATAATGATATAATATCAAATGTCCAAGCTTGGGTCATCCAGTAAACTGCATGCAATATGAGGCACAAGATGAAACATGTAAACCCAATTTTTTATTGGATTTGCAGTCAGCCAGGACACTTAAAAAGGGTTTGAAAAATTATTATAATGCTATTAATAACCAGGAAGAGCACAGTTATCACCAGATATGATTACATTTATAAGAAAAACTCTTACCCTAGGAGACTGCATCTAGGAAGGACTGGGAGGTTTATAATGTCAGAGAAGCATTTGCTGGGGGAAGGGGAGATTAAAACAATTTTTGTTGCATTAATGCTGAAATTGTTTCTTGGGAGAATGCTCCTTAATATTCCTGGTCTTTATGAGGCTCCCTTATATCTTGGTTTAACATGACTACTGTTTGGTTTGGGTTTTCTGACTGCCCCCCAAGCTTACCCAGTTTAAATGGGAAACGGTCACCTGTCCTCTGTCTTTGACTAATTGTTCACATACAGATTCCCACTTGTAGCTGTGTCTCATGCCCTTGAGTTTCAACTGCAGACTTCTTGTTTTGTTGGTACTTACAGTGTGTGCTCTAGCCCCACTTCTCCTTGTGCTCCTTCACTGATGGACAAGGGCAGTTGTCCTCAGTTCTTCGCAACCTCTTAGCTAGAAATAGAGCCTCTCATGTACCCAAAGGCTTTGAGCCTAAGGAAAAGCCTCAAACCTGTGTTTTTCTTTTCTATTCAATAACTTTATTGCCTTGGGAAATATATTTGAGAGTTCTTTCTCTGGTGCAGTCTTCAGCCCTCCTTGTGCAGCTTGGTGAACTTCCCTGACATCCCCACTCCCTTCACACATACATCTCCTTTGTCATGGCTGCATGAGATGCTCCCATTTTGGGGCTTGGTTGTTGTAACAAGGCAAGAGCAGCCCTGTTCCTTTGATGTTACAAAGTTGCAAGGGGGGGGGAGTCAGGTCAGGGACAGGGCAAAGTTAATCACTTCCTAAACGCAGTTGGAAGGGGGATTGCACCTGGGGTGAATGTTAACTGATTAGGAACCAGCAGCTACTTAAGTCCATGGCAGGGGGGTTTCCTTTGCCCCATGGGGCACAACGTGGAGAGATTCAGCAGGGACACCAGGAGCAGCAAACCCAGCGCTGGAACAGGTTTCTGATGAGACCAGCTGGCCAGGTGGAGATAACCATGGCGACCAGCAAAACAAAGAGGTGCAGAAGAGAGGAGAAACTTATTGGCTGAGAGAAGGTCCCACGAAGAAAGGATCCGCTGGTACCAGCAAGAAAGAGAAAAGGAAGTGGGACTGGAGTCGAGCTAACTGGCTCAGGGGAGTGGCTGCACAGTGGTGGAGGGCGAAAGGAAGACCGCAAGCTG
This sequence comes from Crocodylus porosus, assembly GCF_001723895.1. Lineage (NCBI taxonomy): Eukaryota > Metazoa > Chordata > Crocodylia > Crocodylidae > Crocodylus > Crocodylus porosus. The sequence goes on from NW_017728909.1 coordinate 52,621,031, forward strand.
TGAGAACAGCTGGAGTTTTCCACAACTGGGGGAATTTACTAATAAACCAGTTTACTTTTATCCTGCTTCTGGGGTGATTTACTACACCTGCTCTTATTGGGGAATTAACTCCTTATTCTTCCATTCAAAGCATGGCAGGTGAGCCCCAGGGAGAGTGATTTTTGTTATTCACCCCCACCTGGCCACAGTTGCCAAAAATTTCTGCCTCCCTGAAACTGTGAAGGTCGAAAAGGGAATTCCCCTGTATTACATGGAAAATGTATTTTGTTCCTGTTTACAAAGAGAAAATAATCCTGGACCTCAGAGTACTCGCTCTGTTGACCAAAGATGTGTATCCACGGCACTTGTGTACTCAGCTCTCTGTTGTACGGCAGTGACACATGGACTCCTTATGCCAAGGAGGAAAGAAAATTAAACAGTTTCCATCTTTGACATCTCTGCCTTATCCTAGGCAGAACGTGGTGTGACAGAATCTGCAACTTGGCCATTCTGAAACTCACCAAGATACCCAGTATCAATATGTCTGTGCTTCTGAGACACGTGCCTCTGTTGGTTGGGACATACAAATCGTGTGAGTGATGGCCAAATCCCCAAGGACATGCTCTGTGGTGAGCTGGCCACTGGCAAACATCAACTTGGATGGCCCCAACTCAGTTTTGTTGATGTCTGCAAGAAAAACCTTCATGAGCTGTCCATCGATGGCCAGTGCTTGGAATCAATCACTTTGGACCACTGTGAGTAGAAAGCTGCCGTGAAGCAGGGCCTATGTCACTTCAAGATAGAAAGGGTCAATGATGAGATAGAGAAGAGGCGTCAAAGGCAGGCAAGACAAGATGGTACTCAGCATGCTGGCACAAGCTTAACTGAGTTTGTACGTGCTACTTGCTTGTCACACATCAGACTCCTCAGCCACTCAAGGAGCTGTGGTGTTACCCAGTAACCCACCAAAAGCACAATCTCCCTGGCTGCCAATAAATAAATGAAAGAGAAAATAATCCTGGACCTCAGGAAGCTTATTGTGTTCTTTCACAAGCTTGATTGCAAGATGGTCACTCTGGTGGCAGTAATAGCTTCGCTGTATCAAGGGACCTGTTTATATAGCTGAACTTTCAGGATGCTTGCTTCCATATTGCTATAAGGTACTTGTGCAGGAAGTACTTCAGATTCATTGTAATTCAGGAGTGCTAGTAGTACAAGGTCTTGTCCTTTGGCTTTCCACAGTCTTTAATATTTCATCAGGTTCTCCTTGGGAGTGGTGGTGTACCGTCAAAGGTAAGGAATTCCAGTTTATGCCTACACCTGCAACTGGTTATTAAGAAGCACCTTAGCTGATCAGGTGTTGAGAAGTCTCTAGAAAACAGTGAGCTTATTCTCTTCCCTAGAGTGCCTTGTCAGCCATCAAAAATCAAATCTAGTTCTGGCACAAACCAGAGAGCTCAGTGAAATTTACCTGTATTGCCAGAGGGTCCCTTATTCCTTAAGGGTCCCTTTGATTGAGAGATGGCTGATATGCTGAGAAGTACATACCTATCCCTTTTCAGTTGCATGATTTCCCACGCCATTGTCTCACCATATGCCAGACTTCACATAAGTATGCTTCAGGCCCGGCTGTGTGCAATTTACTCGGCAAAGAAAGACTTGTTAGATATGTCATTCACAGTTCCAGAGCTACTGCTTCCCTTACCAGAGCAGTGAAAGGACCTGAGCAGTATATGCAAGGGAGTTCTGTTTGAATGTTCCCTTCACAGCTGTAGCCAGCTATTTTGGGGCCTGGTGCAGGTCATGCAGAGTGCCCCACTACACACTACTGTGTAATTATTTCCATTTGATATGGCACCCCCAGGTGATGGTGTCCTGTGCCAGAGCAGTGCTGGCACTACCGTCCTATGGTGCTGGCTCCCTTCCCAGTGGGCTGTCTATACAAGATGTTTACTGCTGAGCAGACTAATTTGCTCCACAGGAAATGTCTCTGCATCTACATGGGCAGGGCTATTAGGTTGGAGTAAACTAATACAGTCTGCAGCAGGGTAGTACTTGTAAATACAAGTACTATCCTACTGTGGTGTTTTTTATTCCACAGCAGTGCATGTGTAGATACTAACGGGGCTGGCTGGAGCACAAGGGTGCTTTAGTGTGGGGGGCTGCCTGCTGGCTAGCCCCACAGTGAAGCACCTCATGTCCCAGCCAGCCCCTTTGCAGCACATTGAGCCAGTTTGGAGCAGCTCCAGGTTGGCAGACTGATTCCCTGAGCCCCCTGCCAGCTGGGGCTGCTCCTTCCTGCCTCAATGTGCTGTGGTCCTGGGCACATGTATAAACATGGCACCCAAGAACAATAAACTCCAGCATAATGACAGCTGAATTTTATTACATTGCATTAGTATGCACGTATAGACATCCCTAGTGTGATTACAATGTCAGATACTTCACATAGGGGTTAGGAAACATATTTAGAAGATTTTGAGTTCAGAGTATCTGGTCATAGGATGAGGTGCAACTTTGCACCAATAAGGGACATGGAGAACCTGTATGGCTTTCCTTTACATTCAAGGATATTGTTCAGATCATGATGGATACCATAACAATACGTTTCATCAGTGGCTCATGCCAGTTCTCCACCTATTCAGGGAGGCAGTTGGTTGCAGTACACCTGTCTGGACTCCATAATGCTACAGCAGATCACAAGTGGACATCAAGCACTCAAAGACTTATTAGCAGAAGGGGATATCCACACAGATCTATTTACAGATGAGATCAATGAAAAATGCCTCTCCTTTTGCTGTAAAGAACAGCTTAATTCTAATTCCTATTTGAATGCATTCTCGATAGTGATCAAGGGACCAGCTGTATGCATTCCCTCACATCTCTTAATTCCACAATTTGAAGGGTGAAACAGTTCCAGCCTTCCTCATCTTAAATAACTGCTGCATGCCAGAGCTTTGATTCCCTTTGTAAGGAGAATTCAGGACATTACCACAACCTGTTCCAGATCTGTTAACTCACAGAAGGGGGAGAATTCTTCACCTGGTTCTTCATGCCCTCCATCTTACTGTCTGGATAATAGATGGTTCTCAGATGGAACAAGAATCTGTAGCCCAGGTCAGAGATAGGATAAAGGATTCATGTACTTACCTGTTTTTTATCCTGGTGCCAGGTGATGAATATTAGTCAGGGTCATGTCTACTGTATCAGAGAAACTGGATTATTGAGTCGGATTACTGAGGCACCTCAAGCATACTTATCTTTGTTAAATCAGTTAAGTTCCACCTTTCAGGGGTGTACTTGATAGCCGTGTTGGTCTGAGACAAAAAGGCATACAAAAAACTAGAACTCTTGTTTCCAAAATAATACCTTTTCTGCAAGCTTTAGGGATCCAAGTCCCTTCATCAGGCTCTGGGAGTTTTTTTGCCTCCCTGCCTGCTGTCTGACACCTCCAAGAAGGAAATTCTACCTGATCAGCACATCAAAGAGCTACTCAGCACAGCTCACAAAGACACTCTCATGGACCCAGAGGGACAGACTTCCATCTTCAGCTCCCTCTGTGCAAAAATGAAGTTTATTTCCTACCTATGGGGACTTTTTACCATCTTGTACCATCTACACTTTTCCCAGACCCTGGCGAAGGGACTTTGATCCTGAAAGCTTGCAGAAAAAGACAGTTTTCTTGCCATTTTGCAGTTGGTCTAATAAAGGGTATCATTTTGGAACCAAGAGTTCCAGTTTTTTGTATGTCTTTTAAGTTCCACCTGGCAGTTTTCTCAATTTTTCATCCATCAGTTGATTGTTGACAGCTATTTTCTTACCCAAAAGCTCTGAAATTACTCATGGGCCTGCCTACGGCCTTTCTCCAAGTAAGGGATCCAGTTGTATAGCAGGACCTGAATGTAGTTTTCACATTGCTAATAAGAGCATCCTTTTAAACTTATGGTACAGTGCTCTGTTCTCTGACAATAATTGCATCAACAAAAAGGATAAGGGAGATCCAAGCCCAGATTCTCTATATACCATTTATTCCTATATGAGGTGATGTCAAAAGCTTGCCAAAATTTCCTGTCCAAAGTCAGCACAAAGTTTCATTTGGGGCAGTAGGTTAAGTTGCCAGTGGTTTCCCAAAGTGTGTTTTCTCCTGACCAGAGGCACATACTAGAACTAGATGTTAAAATAAAGTCACTTGCCAGTAGGTGGATATTCTTTGAGATATATTATAGAATCATAAAAAGTTAGGGTTGGAAGGGACCTCGGCAGGTCATCTGGTTCAACTCCCTGCTCAGAGCAGGACCATCCCCAACTAGATCGTTTCAGCCAAAGCTTTGTCTAGCTGCATTTTGAAAATCTCCAAGGATGAAGTTTCCGCCACCTTTCTGGGTAACCTGTTCCAGTGTTTTATAACCCTCCCAGTGAGAAAATTCTTCCTAATATCTAACTTAAACTGTCCTTGCTGCAACTTGAGACTGTTCCTCCTTGTTCTCTCATCTACCACCACTAAGAATAGTCTAGCTGCATCCTCTTTTGAACCCCCCTTCAGGTAGTTGAAGGCTGCAATTAAGTTCCCTCAGTCTCCTCTTCTCTAGACTAAATAAGAAGTTCCTTCAGTCTTTCCTCATAAGTCATGTCCCTTAGCCCCCTCACCATTATGTTGCCTTCTGCTGGACTTTCTTCAATTTGTCCACATCCTTTCTGTAGTGGGGGGCCCAAAAATGAACACAGTACTCCAGATGTGGCCTCACCAGTGATGAATAGAGAGGAATAATCACTTCCCTTGACCCTACTGGCATCGCACCTACCAATGCAGACCAGGATGCTGTTAGCCTTCTCGGCAGCAAGGGCACACTGCTGGCTCATATTCAGCTTATTGTCCACTGTAACCCCCAGGTCCTTTTCTGCAGAGCTGCTGCCCAGCCAGTCATCTCCTAGTCTATACTGGTGCATTGGATTGTTCTAAGTGCTGTACTTGTCCTTGTTGAACCTCATGAGATTCCTTTTTGGCCCAATCCTCCAGTTTGTCTAGATCACTCTGAATTCTAGCCCTACGCTCCAGCATATCTACTACTCCCCCCAGCTTGGTCCACATAGACATTAGAATCCTGACATCATTCCTTATAGGACTCTAGTTGAGAGAGAATTAAGGAGTAGGAGGTACACACCTCTTTTGTCCCTTAAATATGCAAACAAAGAAAGGGCAGGAAAGCCTTCTACAGGTACTGAAAGGGCAGAAAGTCTCCAGTGGGAGTTCTGGAGTATGAGATGCCAGTGAGTCAAAATGTGAATGTGGTCAGTACATCTCAGAGCTTTAGGTACTAGTAAATATTTTTGTTTTTTAAATCCCCTTTGCCCTGATTGTGTAGTCTTGTATATGTGCTTTACCTTGTCTCATTAAAACGAGTGGACACTGCACACAGCAATAAGTTAAACACATAAGTGTTTTGAAATAAGGGTCTTTCTTTTCCCCGTATTAACTTTCCCAGAATGGTGGTGTTGGTTGGCATGTGGAAACCAGAATGGGAAGCTTTCTCCTAGTTCATCCAGTTTGAAATTATATCTCTTGTTTCAACTTTCAACACAAACTCAATTTTTATTTTAAGCACACTTCTGGGATATGAATAATACAAGTAATAATGAACACGAATACCAAAACATGGGATCATAGGACTATATCAACCACAACAATTACGTTTTTTACTCAGTAGAATAAGATTTTTATTTTGTAGCTAAGCAGTATTTTTTCTCACCACTGTCATTTCTTCAGCAATAGCATTCAGACACCAAAACCACACATTACAATAGCAAAACAGTTGTGTTTTAATCGATTCTTTTTCATAATTATCAATACAATTTATATGGTGTTCTATGTTCAGTCATTTAAAAAAAAAAAAAGAATCAGGTAATGGCATGACTCCAAAACTCCAGATTAATGTAAGATGTCCTTTGCTTTGCATTCTAGCTTTTGTGTATACATTACATGCAAATTGATAGTTCTGTATTCAGAAGATGGAACTGCAGTGAAAACATTGCTCAGTTCTAAGAGCATTGCACAGAGGAAAATCAGAAAGACAGTGTTTAATTTCTGTTGATTTCAAAGTAGATATGAAAAACCCACAAGGCAGTTAAAAAGTAATCCACCAGTGCAGTTATATTACCTTTTATAGATTATTCTGTCATAGAATCCAAGCAAAGTGGATCTTTCCCATTGAGTTGCTGTCCAGGATTTGGGGGGAACCCCAAATTATTTGTTCTACCCAAGTAATACTTGAGGGGCTTTCTAAAGGTATGTGGGGAGGGAGAATCATAAATACTGTTGAGCAAGGTTTTGGGGGGATATATTTTATTGGACCAACTGTATAGTTGGGGGAGATGTTAGATAAGCCCAACCCTTCTATAACTGCTGAAAATTTTAAACAATGAAGAATATATTGGGCAACTTACGCATATGTACAGAAAAAGCATTGTTCCCAGAAATGTTCTTCTAACTGCCTATTAGAATTATGTCTTTTTGTCTGTCACTGCTGACATTTTTGTCAACTTTCTGAAAAAATGATGAATGCATAAAATATTTAGAGAACTTCCAGCAAATCATTTTGGGCACCGCACCTCAAAAGGGATGTGGCTAACCTTGAGAGGGTCCAGAGGAGGGCCACACGCATGGTCAGGAAGCAGCAGGCCAGGCCCTACAAAGATAGACTAAAGGGCCTGAATCTATTCAGCCTCCACAAGAGAAAACTGAGAGGGGATCTGGTGGCCATCTATAAACTTACCAGGGGGGACTAGCGGAAAATAGGTGAGGCTCTGTTCCCCTGGGCACCAGCTGGGATAACAAGAAATAATGGCCGCAGATTGATTGAGAGCAGGTTCAGGCTTGATATCAGGAGGCATTACTTTACAGTTAGGGCTGCCAGCCTCTGGAATGGGCTCCCAAGGGAGGTGGTGCTCTCCTACCCTGGGGGTCTTCAAGAGGAGGTTGGATGGGCTTCTGGCTGAGGTGTTATGATCCTAGCACTTGTTCCTGCCCAGGGCAGGGGGTCAGACTGGATGATTTGTTCAGGTCCCTTCTGACCCTAGAAACTATAACACTATTAACTCTACCTGCTGGTATTAATGATTTACTAAGCTGTGTAAGTCAGTGTCAAGACCATAGGGACATTTTGAAATCACCTTTTTCTACCCATTGACAGGAAAAAGAATAAGAACTCATGATCTTTTTTTTTGAATGAGTTTAAAATTCATGGAATTTGACAAGCAATGTGTTTGCCCAAAGTTGATGTAACAGATATCACAGGGAGGGTTTATGCTCTTGAGTTACTTCTGTTGCAGTAGAGAAAAGTACTTGATGTCATTTTGAACTCTGAATGTGTACCCTTGAATAAGTGATGTGAGGTAAACATTTTAAACAGAGTAGCTGAGTTCCTAAAAAATCTTTTCTTTTTTGCTGGCATGTGAAATACTAGGAACAATCTGAAATATCTTGTCATTCAATGACTGCATCAACAATAATGGCATTAGATTTTCTGAACACCATTCTATCCAGTTATATTTAGGTTATATTTCTTAAATGCCAAATATTAATCAGGAGGAATGGATGTTTTAAATGTTCTTTATAGGTTATAGAAATGGTCAGCAAAAATCAGTGCAGGTTAATGGTCACCCTGAGATATTTTTCTCTTTATTTACCAGGAACATTGGAGCTTACAAGCAGCCACTAACCAGGACTACATAGTAGTAGAGGTTTAAGAGTGTCTTGTGCTTGCTGAGAGTGAGAAGTGAGGACAGTGGGTGGTAAAATGATGCCGCCTGTAGCATCACTATATTACTAGATTGTGTCATTCTGTATCATCCAAAAGCTACCTGGTTAGCGGCTTATTGTTTAATGGTATGAACAAACAGTAATACCTTGTTCACAGAATATTACAGATCTAAAGTGCTAAACTTTGGGATGAGAAGGGGGATATAACTCAAAGATGAAACTCCTTATACAGGCAACCCTGGGTTACCGCTCTTACTTGGTTCTGGCAAAACCCATTTCCCCATTGGATTTAATGTAAATAAAGATAATTGGTTTCACGCCACCTGCCAGCCCAGACCTGCAGCCCCACCCTGGGCCCTGCCAACCCAGGTCCTGCACTCCTGGCCTTGGGGGACCCACCTGTCCAGGGTCTTATGGTGAGAAGGCAGCAGGGCTCTGGTACGGGGTAAGCAGTGGGGCCACCCGCCCGCCTGTGCCCCACTTTGTCCAGCAGGACACTTGGCACAGATCACTGCAGCTGGCGGGGGCGCTCTCTGTGCTCAGCTTATATTAATCCAGGCCCTCCACTCCTGCCAGCCCTGGCCTTGGGCCCAGGCCCCATGCTCCTGCTGCCCACTTGCTGCCGCCACCACTCCTTCCCGCCCACTGGCTGCTCCAATACCACATGCCAGAGCGGACCTTGCGCTCCTGCCACCTTGCCCTGGGCCCAGCTGGCCTGGACTCCAAGCTCACACTGCTGCCGCCTCCCCCCCCCCCCCCCCCCCTGCCATGGGGGGAAAGAGTACGAGGGTCTCGGGTCCTGCGCCAGGTGACTGTCTCCCCTTCTCGCAACTACTGCTCCTCCCTACCAGCTCCAGCACCATGTGCCAGAGCAGATCCCGGCTCCTGCTACCCCTCCCTGGGCTCCCGCCGGCTGCTATTCACTACTTTCCTTGATGCTGATGCCATCACCACTGCTTCTCCTCACCTCTGCACTGAGCACTATAACAAAATGTGCTCAGCACTAAGTGAAACCAGGTAGGTATTTTAAATTAGCACTATAATGAAACAGCACTAAGTGAAACTGTATTAAGCAGGGGTTGGTTGCCTATACATTAAACTATCTTTATTCTTTTAGATGAGTTAACATGTTGCATATAATTTTTCATTTTTAATGTGCAAATACAGTACAATTGTGAATAATTTTGGCATGAGTGTGTTGGCCATGTTTTTCATGAATAGGATTTCACTCAGTCGTATTGAAAGTCTGCTTTGATTGCATATCATTAACAATGTCACCTGGCAAGTGTTTATTTTTCAGGCATTCATGAAATATTCTGGCAATGCTTTATTGTTTAAAAATAATAATGTATTATAGCAGATTTAGAAAAAATAGTCTTGTTAGTTCTGTACTTGTTAGTTTTTTTAATTACTTTCCGTGTCATGATTTTGTTGGTTTGAATCTCCAAAGAAATCTCCTAATGAAAGTGTACTTTTATGTAAATTATCAGTACTTAGGTGCAAGTGGTATATTTTATTATGTTTATGTTATTATTATTATGTTTCTTGCCAGTCAGTACTTCTGTACAATAGTTGCTTATATGAGCAAGGTCTGCCCTTTAAATTTTAGGGGTTTCTGTAGAAGTACCGTATAATAATGTTAGAAGGTAATATGATTGTAATCACCTAAGAATTTGATAATTTTTTATCATGTGTTAAATAAGCTTGAGGCTAGAATTTTAAATCTGGCTGTCCATTATTAATAATAAAAGTATTACTTCTAGTAATCTGAACATAAATGTCCTACTACATACTAGATGCCATATCACCTTTTGAACCAAGTAGTAAAGTTCCTTCTTTTTGGTAAATGTGATCAGACTTTCATAACTGCAGTAGGAGAGAAAGTATGTAATGCTCGGAGTATGCTGTACTCAATTTTGTTTCTCTAGCCCGCTAAGTGAGCCTTCATTGTCTTGTCACTTAGGTTTGTACCTGCAGTTTCTAATGGGCAGTTTTTTTCCCCTCTTGGTTGTTGTACAGATGGAAATATGGGTTACTCTGATACCTTTCTCATAATATCACACTGTCATACTCACGTCTTTAATGGAAAATGGTTGATAATTAAATATTTAAATATTGTCAAAATCAGTGATATAGAGTATGTTTTTGTCCAGTTAACAGTGAATTTTCCTAAATGTTTTCACTTGCTAAGAGACTGTGTGCGAAATTTCAAATGGAAGGGATATTTTTTGTGAAAGTTAGTAGATTAGGGGTATTTCAAAAAAGTCAGGGGTTTTGTAAGCTTAATTGTGTACAACTGCTATTTCAAAACACTCTGTAGAGCAGTGGTTCTCAACCTTTTTTTGTACCGGGACTCATTTGTAAACATTGGCCAGTCCTGTCCCAGTAAATACAGTAAACGTTCTGTTATCTGGCGTGAGTGGGGAATGGGGGGTGCTGGTAATCTAAGAATGCCAGTTTCCTGAGACGGGTTTTCAGTCAAACGTGTGGCAGAGGGTGGCAGCAGCCACACACAGACCAGCAACAGTGCAGGGTGGTGGGTGGCAGTGGTAGTGGCTGCTACGTGTGAGCTCCCCTTTGCATCCATGATTAGCAAAGTATGACGGTTACTAAAGTGCCAGTTAACACAGCTTCTACTGTGGTTCAAGTAGCTAGCCTCATGCAAGGGGAAACCTGTAGTCTTCTCTCTTTACAGGAGAAAATCTGTGATTTTCCACATTTTTCCATAATTGTTCGCAACCCTTTCATATATTCTTGTGACCCACTTTTGAGTCGTGAGCCACAGGTTGAGAAATGCTGCTGTAGATGTCAACTCCTAAATGATCGAAAAGATAAATTGGAAGAACTAATCAGTCTTGCTCGGCACTCAGTCACTTATTTTGGTTCCTCTTGAACCTGCAAAGAATTGTTTTTCCGTTTGCCATGGGGTTGGCCTTAACTTTGTAAATCAATTGGGAATTTCTTCACGGAGAAGCATAGTTTTATTTCAATATTAGTCATTCCTGATGAACAGTCTGGCTCATTGTAGTTGGCCAAGAGATGTAAAGTTATGACCCAGATGAAAAGGAAGAAACCTTACTTTAAGTCCGGTGATGGGAAAGCTGAACTATGTGAAACATGAATGTAATTTTTTATGTGTATAAACTGCAAAGAGAATCTACAGACAGCTGTTTGTTAATTAGGTTTGTTCTTCTGCAATTGGAATGATTTTTAGACAAATGAGCTTTAAAAGCAACTTGTATCTTCCTATCATCAGCCTGGGAAATGTTAAATTTTAGTTGAACAGAATTTTTTTTTTATTTTTAAGTATTCATAGTTTCATAGTGTGTAGGGTCGGAAGGGACCTGAGCAGATCATCCAGTCCGACCCCCTGCCATGGCAGGAAAG
>NW_017728909.1:52632739-52655533 GCF_001723895.1 Crocodylus porosus
GTAGGTATGGTGCCGGTTGTTCCTCCTGAGGTGCATCACCTTGCACCTGTCTGTGTTGAAACCCATCCTATTCTCGTCCGCCCACCCTTGTAACCTGTCTAGGTCTATTGTTTAAATTAGAAAAGAATATGTGGTATCATTACACATGAACTGAATACTTTCTGACATCAAGGATATTCTAAATGCCTTTTCTTCTTTAAACGCGTTTTTCAGAATTTTGTCCAGTGCTATTTAGTGGCTTTAGCTCTCACTGAGAGAGCTCATGTTAACAACACTTCATTCTGATCTTGCAAAAGTCTCTTTTTCATTTTTATTTAAAATGCCCTGCATCTCTACAGTGAAGTTTTTTTTTTCTGAATTAAGTGACTTTTTGCATATTGAAAAATCCTGGACCAAGTTAGTTTTGGAATGTATTGGTTTGAGGAAAGGTTGGGATGGATGCATTGGATTAATTTTTCTGCTCAAACAGTCCCTTCCCTTCACTATCCCAAAGCTTCATACCTGTGGCGGGTTAGGGTGTTACGTCTTGTATTGTGTCAGGGTTGACAGTAGTTTTACAAAGAGCTTGAATTACGGATTTCATAGGATGGTTTGGATAGGGATGATGCTGTCCAGGCAGGGCGTTGGACTAGATGACTTCTGGAGGTTCCTTCCAGACCTACTTCTCTATGATTCTATGATTGATTCTGTGATACTAGGTCAGTCTGTTTTCTTGGTTGCCCCCTACTGTTCTGGAGTGATGTTGACTGGATGTTACTTCCTTATGTAACTACTGGCATGCAATTTGTGATTATATACATGTGCAGTCTTCTGCATAAGTATACATTATTCTCAGTATTACACCAACCACGCCTCATGTATCTGCATGGAGACAGGCGGGAAGACTTGGGTCTCTGTGGTCTTGGGAGAGAAGACAGTTTATTTCTCTGTGATGCAGAGAGATACAATTGCATACTAAAAACAGCACATAGAGCAGTCACTCTGTTCAGTACTGTGATGAATAAGAAGAGCACCAGCAAAATTGTAAAACAAGGACAGAAGCAGGACCTCTAGTAGTCCTTACCCCCAAGCCTTAGGCACAGGGAGGCCACCTCCAATCTCCTGTATGTTGTGGAAAGTGGTATGGGCACCAGGGAGACAGCATGCCCCAAGTTGGACCAGGACTCTTGAAAATGGGTCAGACCCTAAGGAACAAGACAGCTTCTGGTGCTCTGGTGGCTTTGATGCATGACATTTCAGCAGTAGGGATCTTTGCTGGTCAATATATTGCAGTAAATAAGACACTATAAGTAATATAAGACTTTTTTTCTCTGTCTCTGACGGTGGGTGCTAATGTGTGCTGGTGTAAGCTAGCAGCCTTGCCAAACCTGCCTACCTTCTAACCACCCCTGTCACTCCACAGATACGTGCTCCAAATGGCACCCATGCTGTAGAAGTTCAGCTTAGAGCAATTCTTTTCAGATTCCACAGCCAGTGCCAATCAGCCCCAGCCCTTCTTTGCCCATCTTCATGTTTCTGCTTCCTCCTGGTCAACTGCCTTGTCCCCCTTCCTCTGGCTGTGCTTGTATGGATGTGATAGTTCATAATGAAAGTATTGGGTCTCAGGCTTGTTTGTTGAGTTGTTAGCTACAAGAAAAAAAGCCAATATAAAACCCCTTAGCAGAAATCTGAAAGCATACTGTAATCTTAGCATTTTATGAGGTATAAATGCATAGAGACGATGTGGTACTCAGGTAGCTGTATTCAGATTCTCAGTCACGTTAACCCGTGTTCCAGAGAATTTCTTCAGGACTTTAGTTCACAATGTGCTTTGTGCCTGGTAGCACAAATCTTGCACGAGCTGCACATGTAACTAGCATTTTTCTTCCCTTCCTGCCACACCCTTGGGGGCCTCATCCAGTTAGTAACATAATTGTGTATCTTGCTGGCCTGCCCATTATTTTTGTTGATTAAGCCCCTTGTTTGTCGCTTGATGTCTTTGATCAGGTCAACCATCTTCCGATACAACAACCACCTGTAAAAGGGCATATATAATTACTAACCTGTTCCTTATGAGCCCTAGACCTGTTGCCCATCCCCCATATTCCACATGCCCCTGTATCTCCCCACCCCAAGGCCCCAAATCCTGCTTTTAGCACATCCCTCCCCAACTGCCCTTAATGCCAACAACCCAATATTAGAACAGGATTCCTACTTGAAACAAGGTGGAAAGTGCCTTACCATGTCTAGGACCACAACACGAAGGGGAAAAAACAGCATGTTATCAGTGTTACCAAAGAGGTTTGAAATCATAAAATAACTAGTTGTGTTATGCTGTGGCTTGTGCATCTGATGCCTTAAGCCCCCTCAGACAGAAGCATCACTAACTGCAGAATACCTAACAGATCTCTAGGCAATAAAGAAAGACTGAAGATGAAACGTTTGCCGAGCTCTTGTCAGCATCCCCTTGGAGCTCTTTCCTCCAGTCCTCTGTCTTCTATGTGGGAAGAGAAAGAATTGACAAGGGACACTATTAGAAAAGACAGGGACATGCAGAAATAGCTGAAGCAGATGCAGGCAATTTTGCTGGAAACTATGTTGATCACAGTGCTTGCCACTCAACTCCACAACCTCACTTCAGTCGTGTCCTACAGGCCATAGTGAACCATCCTTGCTGTGGCATCAGCAGCAGACTTTTCAGTGTTCATATGCTCTCTGCATCCCAGCACAGGGACGAATACCTCATCTCCCTGCTACACCTACAAATGATGGCATCTTCTTTCAAAAGTCTAAATGCAAAGGAAGAAAACTCTGCACTTTATACACATTTATGACCAGAACAGCACAAATATATGTGCACTTTTCAGCATGTGTGACATATCTGCCTTGTTACATAAAGTATACATTGTTTTATCACAGTAGAAAAAAGCCTCCATTCTTTTATTCAATAAATGTTTATCATTTGCATGTTTTCTGTTACATACTACTAAAGTTTTGCAATAGAGTTAAGCTTTTTGTTTTGCTGAGGCTGTAACTAAAGCTCTTTATTATTTGAAATTTTACACAAAAAAGTGATAACCCCTAAAACAGTAAATTTCTTACATAAACAATGATGGTAACGATATTTGCTTTCTCTTGTTTGACTGTTGAAAAAATTATCAAGCAATTTGTTTCTAGCCAAAATCTCTGCACTAGAAGAGGAGAACTAGAAGGGAGCTGTGCCTATTCTGCTGACTCTGCTGCTTCTCTCTGTCCTTCCTCCCTCCCTCCTTTACTGTCCCTCCTTCCCAAGGCTTCAGTTGAAGTGCAATCTCCAGCTGAAGGAGAACTGTACTGTGGCCAGGCTGGGTAAAGGTGGGGGCAGGGGGAAGCAGCAGACGTATGCAAGCAGCTTCCAGCTACCCAGCATTGGTGCAGGGCCCCTTCTGGGAGGCAGCTGCACTTATACCGTAGCCTGGGAGCAGAGGGCAGGGACAAGCAGCGGCAGCATGGGCATGGTTCCTTGCTGTGTAGCTCCAGCATCAGCGCAGGGAAAACCCCTTTCCCCCACTCCCACCGCTGATGCTTTGCCAAAGCTACCCAACTCATGTTGAAGTGAGGCTGGGTTGTTCTGGCCCACAGCTTGAAAAAGGTTGCCAGTCCCTGCTCTATGGAAACACTGCAGGTGTAGGGAATGGTAGGGACATGGTGAGTGCTTTGAATGTGTTTTCATAGTCACACATCACATGGGTGGATGTGGATGTTGGTAAGCCAGTGAACAGTAACAGAAATACAAATAATGAGGAGGAACAAATAAGGGGTGGGTGTTATTTAACTTTTATATTTAAGTAATACGTAGAAGTGATAGTGGATTTAAAAAAAGGGAAAAAAGAAAAGGATTTCCTTAAATCAATGTGCCTTGCATGTTATTGGCTACTGTGGGTGAACAGGTCTGAAAAGTTTTGCTGTGTTGTAATGTTGTTTAATCACTGTAAAGAAGGAAATGAGAAAGAAAAGGCTGTTCCTTCAAGCAAAGGGGTATTTTTGAAAGACAAAGAGCCCTACAGCAGGGCAGGTGTAAACGGGAGATTTTGAACCAAATTCCAAGATGAACATTCTGACTGCACAACTTGAAATTAGAGGTGCAGCCTTGAGTTGGACTGAATCAGGAATAATGCTGAAAACCTTTTTCTGCCTCTGAAAGGTAGAGTAATGTCAACGTGGCTTGAACCCAGGAAAATTTATACTCGAGTGCTGATTAGCTCACTTACAAGGATACAGTTCTGAAATAGTTGCATGATAGGATCATGAGTTAGACTTCATGCATCTTGGTTTTAAGGATATCAGCAAGAGTGTTTGCTACTGTGACTAGGAGAAATCTTCCTCCTCCAAATGTTACCATTTGCAAGAGCCAACTACTGCAACTATTCAGGGAGTTTTTTAGAGTGAGGTGCATGTTGAATGCATAAATGTCAGATCCCAGAAATCCATGTTGCCTGTTCCTTTGCTACTGCTGTCTCTTTCTTTGTTCCCATTATGTTCTAAATATTTAGCTGTTACAAAGCCCAGATTTTCCCTCCCTCAATGATATTTCTCCCATTCCCTTAAACCAGGGATATTTTTATAATATTTCTCCCATTCCCTTAAATGCTACATTCATTACAGTTACATAGCAGGACAGAGTAAACCAAAACTTAATAACTACCAGCGATCTCTTTCTCTCAGGTCATGGGTGCCACTTGTTCAATGTTCATATTAGCACTTGTAAGAATCAGCAACCAAACCAGAAAAGAATAATTTCTCATCCCATCTAGTTGCACAAGAGTCCTTATTATTGACTGGCTAGTGTGAGTTCACATGACCCCTTCCAAGGGAGGGTGAAGAGGTTATATTTTTCCAGTACCATTTATTTTCAAGAAAAAAAAATCACATGCCAAACAAACCCCCCTTGTTGAATACTCTGCAGGTATAACCTCTGTGGCAGATACAGAATGAGTTTACTTTCCAGGGGCTCCTTTGGAGCATCTTAGAGAGGTTTTGTGTTAGAGTCCTGTAGAGTGAGTACAGCCTCAGTTTAGGGCAGGCTTGTTAGTCCTGTATTGAATTGGTGTATGAGTAATTATTTTTGATGTTTCAGCCTCTTAGAATGTCTTTGCTTTTCCATCAGTGTTTTCAAACTCTTTTCTCCAAATTAGGATCATATGAAATAGACCCTGTTTGCTTTCACAGATATTGAACAGTAGTCTATCTTTCATGTCTGTATTTGGAAGAACAAAAAAGGGTTGAGAAGGAAGCAAGTTTGATTTTTATATTTTTTTAAAGAAGTGAATGTTTGTGCTGGTTTTCTGACATGCAGGATGCTTTGATTTGAATTTAATAATTAAACAAGCTCTGGTTTTGTCTTGCAGAATGGGTGCTGCAGACAATATATATAAAGGCCGGAGTACTTTCATGGAGGAACTGACAGATACAGCAGAGATAATAAGAAAAGCAACTTCAAGGTCACTGGTAATTTTGGATGAACTTGGGAGAGGAACAAGTACACATGATGGAATTGCAATTGCTCATGCCACACTTGAATATTTTATTAGAGATGTAAGTGTTTAATCTAGCATGTTATTTGTATGTACATCGTTTGCATTGTAGCAGGGAGCTCTCCCCAGATATGTCAAGTATATTTACAAGGTTATTTTTCCTTTGAGAAGAAATGTGTGTGTTCAACTTCAAACTACACAGTTTGTTTAAAAATATTAATATATGCGTATCTTGTTGCTATAGGTGGAATCATTGACACTGTTTGTCACCCATTATCCCTCAGTTTGTGAACTAGAAAAGATATACCCCAGAAATGTGGGGAACTACCACATGGCATTCTTGGTGAATGAAGAAGAAAGTGAACAAAAAGGTACGCTGTGAAATTTGTCTGAAATTAGTACTAATTTTTTTTTAAATGATGATTGAAGTGTTGTTTAAAAACTGTCTTGGGCAGTGATGCTCAACCTATGGTCTCGTGGGCCAGATCTGGCCCTTGAGGCCATGTCATCTGGCCTGTGGATTCCCCATAGGTCCACAAATTTGGAAGCAGGACTGGTGTGGCAGGCCTTATCTAGCACAGGCGGGGGCTGGGGGGAGCGGGTTGAGGCAGCAAGCCCTGTCCAGATAGGGCTGGATCTGGCCTGCGGGCCATATTTTGCCCACTTCTGATCTAGTCTTTATTTCCTTAGCTTATTAATGAGAATATTGTGGGACCCTCTGTCAAAATGCTTTCTAAAGTCAAGGTACATCACATCCTCTCCTATACCCCCCATCCACAGAGCCTGTCACCTTATTATAGAAGGAAATAAGTTTGGTCAACCCTTGGTGAATCCATGCTGGCTGTTTCTGATTACCCTGTTCTCCTCTAAATGCTTCACAGTAAATTCCTTAAGGACCTACTCCATGATCTTTCCAAGTATCAAGGTCAGGCTGACTGGTCTGCAGTTCCCTGGGCCCTCCTTCTTCCCTTTCTTAGAGATAGGCATTTTATTTGCCCTTTTCCAGTCATATGGAGCCTCATCCAACCTCTACAAGTTCTCAAAGAGGACAGCTAATGGCTCTCAAATTCTCTGCCAATTCCCTTAATGCCCTAGAGTGCACCCAGTCCAGTCCTGCCAATTTGAAAGCATCTAGCTTCTGTAAGTAATCCCTAACCTGTTCTGCCACTAGGCTGTTTGTCTCCATCCCTACCTTTGTTGCTAACTGTACTTGTCACCTGCTAACTGCCCCTGTTTGTGGAGACTGAAGTAAAAAAGGTATTAAATACTTCAGGTTTCTCTGAGTACTGAGATAAGCACAGCATTCAAAGGTTAAATCATCCTGAGCTTCAGCATTAATGAGTCTTCCTAGTTTTCCAAAAAATGAGATGTTAAAGAAAAGAGGGAAGAATGTATGGTAATGATTGTAGCCAGATGTTCTTGTGCATTCTCAGCCCAAAAGCTGAATTACAGGGGGACGGGCAGAGCAAGAGAACATAAGGACTGCAATCCAGTGATGGCTACTGTGTTCCCACTGCAACCTCTAAGGAAAGAAGCCAGTATCTGTAATGTCTATCTATAGATAAAGACCCACAGTCTCCATCTCTGCTTTTCCTTGAACCACTCACTAGTCTCTTGTTTACTGTTGGCCAGAGAGCTTCTTGGTGTGCTAAGCATGCAGTACCCTTGTATAGGGACATTGGCATTTTCTCTATTCCTCTGTCTCTGGGCAGACATGAGGGATGCAGTGTTCCCATTCTACATAAGTAGTTTAAACTATACATGTTTCATTTCAGCAACTGTGCCATGCCTGCACAGATAAAGGTCCAGTTCTTTAATCACTTCACTCACAGTTCCTACATGATCAGGCTTCTAAGTGGTAAGAGTACGCTGAGTGAAATTTTGGGATGAGACCATTGTTTTTTTCTAACTGACTATTTTTGGAGGGAGTGGTTATTAATTCTATAAGGAAGAAATATAAATTATAATGAGACACGTTCATATTTTGTTATTTCGCTATTCAAAAGCTTGAGTTTTTTGAGTTTTATTGAAATTATAATTATTTTTTTAATTCTCTAGGTCCTGAAGAGGAAGAAAATCCTGAATTTATCACTTTTCTTTATCAAATAACTAGAGGCGTTGCTGCAAGGAGTTATGGACTCAATGTTGCAAAGCTGGCAGATGTTCCTGAAGAAATCTTAAAGTTGGCAGCTCGCAAATCAAAAGAGCTAGAAGGATTAGTGAATATGAAAAGGTCAGAATAATTGTGATACATTTTTGTTTGTATTGAAACTTCCAGATGTGATTTGGGATGCCTTTTCCAATTAATGGGCATCAAAAAGAGCATTAACAGCTACTGCAGACATACTTAAACAGTAAATTAAGGTAAAATGAAGAATATTATTGAAAAATGTTTATGAAGCTGCACTCCATTTTTGTTAATCAAGGCTTTAAATAGTTGAAATTAGTTGTGTAATCAGTTACTCTATCAAAGATTTAAACTGACTGCCTAAAATAGGCAGGTAACATTAACCCCTACATGTAAACAGTATAGATTTAACTATGAATAGTTATCCATATAAACACGTGGATATACATCTGGCTTATAGATTCACCAATCTGCAAGGATTCTTCTGTTTTTGATGTTAGTTTATGCATAATAAATATGCACTATAGGAAAACTTGCACTGACTTTTTAGTTGCATTCTTACGTCTCTCATCTCAGCAATATAATAAATTTAAAGCCTGATGACCATTAATAATCTTGGTAGAAGGATTTTGAAGGAGAAAGTTTTAGGTACTAATTGTTTTCAGTTACAAGTGTTTCCTCTGAAGCTTAAGACCCTACAGAGCTCAAAACCAGTTCTTATCTTTTCAGAATGTAGAATAATAAAACGGTAATATATTGACGATATGTAATGAGTCGCAGAAAAATAATGAAGTAGTTTACACTTGTCAGTATTATATGGTCCATAATTCACCAAAAGTAAAATCCCAAGGTGCTTATAAATGTATTAACGTCTATCATCTTCTGTATGAGGATCTAAAGTCAATAAAATTTATCTGCAAAAGAGTCAGAATTTAAAATAAGTTGCTGGTGTCATTGTCTGATCTAATAAATTATGATATGAACTAATAAGATAGTGATTTGATTTTTCTGTCTAGTAAAATATTTTATTTTCTCAGATCAAAGGAAGAAGCTTGGCTAGGGCACATACTGAGTTCTAATGTGTATTCCATTGCTGAAAAGGGAATTAATTGCATACAAAAATTATGAGAAGGAAAATAGTATGTGATCATGTAATTAAAGACTTTCAGAGTGCACACAGAGGTGTAGAATTAAGGTTGAGTAGATAATTTTAATTCTGACACTTGTGATCTTTTCAATTCTTGACTATAAGTTTAATAACATTTCTATGTAGCTTTTTCACATTCTTCTGGGAGGTTTGGTTTTGTTTGGGTTCTTTTAAAGGAAGAAAAGAACAAACCATTTTTATCTCAACTTGTAAGCTCCTAATTATGAATCATAGAGTAAGCATATGATAAGAAGGATCTAGGGAATTAGATCGGTCAACTTGTCTTTTTACTATATTTCCTCACATACAACATGCCCCAAAATAATAAGTACACCTTGTTTTTAAAAAGCAGAATGAGAAAAAAATCTTTCCTTGAAACTACTGCTAACTGGCAGTAAGTAACTGATTAGCAGCAGCAGAAGCCTATATTGGGCAGTGGCAGAGGGGGTGGGAAGAAAGCATCTACAGCAGGGGTAGGAAACCCCCAGGATGGGTGCCAGAGGGTGGTATGTGAAGGCATTTTGTTTGGCATGCACTCCTTGAAGAGGACGATGGGAAAGGGGCCGCGGTTGTGCTGCCACAATAAGGATCGGGCTCCTCGTGGCTTCCTTGCCATTTGCTCCTGGCATGCCAATAATCTTACAAGATGAGGTTGTGGGTGTTTTTGGCACTTTGCCCAAAAACATTGCCAACCCCTGGTCTATAGCAGTCAGCTAGAGCTTCATATGCAGTGTTACTTTTGCTTTCCCCTAGCAGAGGCAGAAACTAATATTACCATATTTCCTCACTTATAATGTACAACCAATTTCCAGCAGCTGATTTTTTAAAGAAAAGGTATGTGATATACATAAGCAAATATATTAGTTCCTGGGTTGTTACTAAAGCAAATTACAAAGAAGTCAATTTATAAACATTTGGAAGAGCAAGCTGTGATCAATAGCAGCCCACGTGCTATTAAGTACAAATAATGTGGTTTTTCATTCAAATTCAATTTGGTAGATGAGGGGAAGAAAGTGGATAAAATATCTGACAGTAAGGATAGAGTCAGAGGTGGTATTCTCATAAATAATCTGCAGAAAGATGGATTAGATAGAATTAACAATAGGTATTTCAACCAACGTAAGTGATTGAATAACTTCAAGCAAATGGTAACTAAATGGTTTGATGTATGAAATTCAGGAGGTTTCAAGTAGGGTCACTCTGTTCTGGGTTTAGTGTTCTTTAACATTTTTAATTGAAGACTTGGATGCATGAATAGACAGCTTTCTGACAAGTTAATAGATGACAGAAAGTGAAGGGACAGCAAGCACATTGGATGCTAGGATTAGAATTTGCAGTAAATTGAATTTCAGCAAAGACAGCATAGGGAAGAACAGCCATCAATACAGAATGGGCAATAATTGGCTAGACAGTAGATCTTCTAAGAAAGATCACAAATTTGACAGAAGTCAGTGATGTGTGACACTGTTTTAAAAAAAAAAGCGGTGTTGAACTACAGTAACAGAAGCGTTGTATGCAAAACATAGGAAGTATTGGTACTACTCTGCATAGGCCTGGCTAGATCTCACCTGAAGTATTCTATCCATTTCTGGTTTTAAGATGGATGTAGAGAAACTGGAGAAGAACCAGAGATGAGTGGCAAGAATGATAAAGAAATTGAAAAACAAGCTGTGTAGAGGTGTTATGGAATATCTTTCTTTGGAGAGAGGCTAGACAGGGATCTGTAATCTGTGAATTAGGAACAGTACATTCTACATTTGTCTCAGGCGGTCAACTAGATGACCATTGAGGGCCCTCCCAGCACCTACTGTATATTGGTTTACAATGAGTTACTCAGTAGAAGAAAAGCACTTGTTTGGAAGATAGAACGATTTCTTGAAAAACTGCAAGATGATGAGTTAGATGAGGGCTGCCCAGCTTCTGTGTGGTTGGGGGCTGTATATCCTCCAGGTCACCCATGGTGTGACCCTTCCCACTGCACAGCGCCATGCAGCCTCTAGTTCAGAGATAGGAAGTAGAAGGTGGAGGAGTGAGGGGGGAAATCCAGAGAACCCAGTGATATCCGCAGGAGAGCAATGGTGGGGAGTGGCACTGAGAGTGGGAGCCTATGGGCTGCAAGCTGGACAGCCCTGAGCTAGATAAATATATTTTGTTGTTAAATCCTAGATAAGCTTTTATCTGTTAGATTGGATCATGAGCAACTGATCAGAATTGCCTCTTCCCTTCCTGTCTAGAAATGTAGACTTCATCTTGGGCAGCAAACTCAGATTCTATGCGTTACAAAGCCAACTGACTTGTTAATTTTTCTCTACCTTATTGCCTAGTGTATAAAAACAGCAACTGAGTATATCTGTGTCATTGAGCACTGAAAACTTCGCTAGACTTTCATCTGCCTTTGAAATATCAGGAATACATTATTATGTTAACTAACTTGTAGTTTATCATGATTTCTCTGGCTTATTATCATTCATAGGCAGATCTTCATGGCCTCCATGGCAAGCTCAGGACTGCAGCTGAGAAACAACCACTTGCTCCCACTCAGAACACATCAAATCCCAGAATTTGGCTGTTTTGTCTGTTCAGTGCAGCCCAGAGGGCATTCGCAGAACTACGTTCAGGCTCTTTGTCTCACATGTGCTCCTTAGTGAATACTCAAGACCTTGCTAACCTGGCTCTGCTGCCTGATTTCCAGGCTTTGCCATGCACTGAACAAGGTATATATCTTGGCAGTGCTCCCAGACTCCTCAGGAGTTCGTGTACACATGTCTTTGAGTCCAAAAATACCAAGAGGAACATTGCAGTTTTACATTTGCTGATCATGACTGCCACTTGTTTTCTTTCAGGAGAAAATACTAATCATTTATTTACACCATTTTTTCAGTGCTTTGAGTTGATAAAGATTACCAGTTCTTAATACTATATATATACAAAGACAGCTATTCTATTTTAATGGCTCTTGTATTTTATTTACAGATATGCCATATTTTGAATTTTATTGTATGTTTTGTTTTTCAGGAAGAGGCTAAAGTCTTTTGCTGAAATATGGAACATAAATGATTCCCACGAACTGCAAAAATGGAAAAGGATATATGAAACTGAAGATGATTGACTATTTTTAATATCTCATATCCTGCTTAATTGAAGACTATAAGAAATAATAAAACATGGGACATTCACAGCATACCAGATAGAGCACTATATTTAACAAATGTGGAATTTAGTAGACTTGCCTGTTGGAGTTCAACTTTTCAGAACAAGAAACTAGACATTATAATACATACTCCCATATTAAGTTTCTAAAGGCAGGCTAATTTTATGGATTCTCCCCTCCATTTTTTTTAATGCAAAGCGAGCTATTTGCATTTGATGAAGTTTAGAATGTGATTAAAGGAATGAAAAATTATGTTTGTAAACAGTTATAAAATATTAAAAATAAAATAATGGCTTAAGTTTATTGTGTTTGTTTTTTGGAGAAGTACAGCTTTGTGAGTTATGTTAGGAAACTTTAAGTTGGCTGTTGATTGACTATATTTTTGATGTGTTAAGTGGCATCTGTGTTTGAATAGTGTATAAGGATATTGTCAACTTGATTTTATTTTTAAGCCAAGTTAAAAATCATGATTCTGATAGATTACCTTTTAGACTGCATGTATACAATTGTTAGAACTTCTCTTTTGAAAACATATGCAGGGCAGAAAACTCTCACTGGTGAAGTTAATAAAAGGGTTATCAGCAGGTGTGAGAACAACAGCACCCCACAATGTCAGGCATTCTGTGCAGTCTAAAAAGTATTTTCTGGACTTTCCCAGATCAGCAACTGATAGTGAAGTTCATATGTGAGACACAAATAAATGTGAAACTGGCAGTCTATAAACAGAATAAAAATGGGAAAAATCAGAAGGTTTCTCTTGTTATCTTCTTGCCATTTTTGTGAACACAATTGTTATTAGTACAAGTACAAAATTTTTTAGATGGTAAGGTGATTTTGCAGTTGGTATCCCTTTAAAAATAACTGTAGCTATAGTTATGGAAATAAAGCACATATGTGAGATAATGTTTATACATTTAAGCCTCAGTGAAAATACAGTTTAACATATTTGTAAAACCATTTTATTACCATAAACATCTCATGTTGTTTCAGACATTATAATAAAAGAAAAGAACAAAATGCATTTTTCCTTTTTCTGAGGAAACTACTAA
Source organism: Crocodylus porosus (assembly GCF_001723895.1). Classification (NCBI taxonomy): domain Eukaryota; kingdom Metazoa; phylum Chordata; order Crocodylia; family Crocodylidae; genus Crocodylus; species Crocodylus porosus. The sequence goes on from NW_017728909.1 coordinate 52,645,707, forward strand.
TGAGAGCCTACTTGATTTATATTCACAAAAATAAAATAAACTTGCAAATTAATACTTGTTAACTAGATGTTGGTATTGAAATTCTATCTTGTTGCCACTGACTTTCATGGTTTTTCCAATGTAAAGAGTGACTATGCTGTCAGGATGCACAAAATAAATTAATTTACATTTGGAAGCAATTGTTAACCTTATTAATGAAATAATTTTTCAGTCTACACCACCAATATCTCTCAGCTTCAGAGTATCTTCTGTAAGATATTACTACTGTAGCATATCTTGACACTCAAATAGCAGCAGTCACCAGAAGTTCTTCTTCCATATCAGCTTAAAAGAAGATTCTATCTACCGTAGTTCTTACTGACTACTGCTACAATAATTCATGTACCTATCACTTCCAAGTTTGAATCATATTTCTTACTCTATCTGACTTTCAATAAAGTTTACAAACCAGTTTATAGCTGTTATATAAAAGCATAAATAGTAGCCCAGACAGAATGAGCTGGAGTAGAAAAGGTCTATAGTTCTTTTGAAACATACTGTATGCTGTGCATTGCTTGTATGCAGTACATTGTCGGTGCACCTGCACCCAGTGTACTTTGTCTGAAAACATTTGGTCAGCAGTGCCCTTTGGGGTGACGCGCATTCCCTGAGTGTCCATATGTCTCCAGTGAAATTTGTTAAAGCTTTGTGAAGTCTGCAAAAGCTTCATTCAGCATACGAATCTGGATGATGGCAGGTACTGTCATCAACAGCAACAGCATTCCCTCAATTTGAGGATGATCTCTGCTATGGCTCATTGATGGGTCTTGAGGTGACTTAAAAGTCCAGTCCGTGAGCCACAGATCCATCCGCAGAAATTGCAGGTCTTTCCACAAGGGAGAGTAGGCTGTAGGCTGGGATTTTTCTCCTTCTCCTTCCTCCACTCTCTTTTCTCTTCTTCAAGGTCAAGACTGTTTACCTTGAAACAGGCTGATGCTTGTTTGAGGTTATAGTGCCATTGAAGTTTGTCAGCAGCCAGCTCTTTCCAGCTCTTGATGTTGGCATCTGTTTTCTTAGGGTATGCCTTCAATATGTCCTAGTAGTGCTTCCTCTGGCTACCACGAAATCTCAGGTCATAACGAAGTTGGGAGTAGAACACTTGTTTGGGGAGTTCGGTCGGGCATCCACATACAATGTCTAGTCCATGTAGATGACTGTCAAGAAAATGGAGAACAGAGTTGGGGCAGTGTCACATCCTTGCTCGACTCCAGTTTGGATAACAAATGGACCTGTCTCCACCCCAGTATAAAGACTAATCTCAGTCATCTGGATATGGAGAAGCCTCAGGACCTTGATGTACTTTTCGGGACATTCAAATCTGGCCAGTACTTTCCACAAGGCTTCACAATTGATAGGATCAAAGGCCTTAATTAAGTCAGTGAAGGCCATATACAGGTTCTGATGTTCACAACACTTTTCTTGGACCTGGTGGGCAACAAAGATCATGTCAGTTGCCCCACGGGATGGTCTGAAACTACACAGATTCCAGCAGGACTCCCTCAGCAAGAATTAGAAAACAGCTCACGAGGATGTGGCAGAGGATTTTCCCTGGTGTGGAAATGGGGGGTAATACCTTGATAGTTCTCTTGCATTGATTTACTTCCTTTCTTGAAGATAGTCATGATGTTGGCATTCCTTAGGTCCCCAGGGATCTCTTTGTTGTTACAATTTCAAAGAATAAATCTAGAGTCTCAGTATCAGTTCCTCACTGCCAGTCTTATGGATTTCAGCATGTATGCCATACAATCCAGTAGCCTTGTCATTCTTGGTTTACTTGATGGCATCCTCCTTCTAGGATAGGACAATTGGTCAGGGATCCCCTTTCAGGGTGTTTGGGGATGGACTTGATAGTGGTATGCATCACAGTTAACTCATGGCTCAGGAGTGCCTCAAAATGCTCTTTCCATCTAGCTTGAATAGATTCATTGTCTTTGAGGAACATTGGGCCATCCTGTGATCGCAGGAAAGTAGGACCATGGGAAGTTGGGTCATAGATGTCTTTTGTTGCCTGAAAAAAGTTATACATGCCATTCTTGTGAGTATAGAACTGAATCTCCTTAGTTTTATCTTGCCGCTACTGATTTTTGATTTTCCAGATACTCTTTTGAGCTTTGGTTTTGAAGAGCTAATATGTTTTCTTGTTCTGCTGAGATGAGGTCTCATATTGCTAAGCAAAATGAGCCCTTCTCTTCTGTTCAAGGAGGGCTCGGATCTCTGAATTGCTGTCACCGAACCAGTCATGATGTTAATGGTCGGTAGAGTCGAGGGACTCAACACAGGCCATATGGATAGCAGTTTTAAACCCCTTGCAGAGTTCCTCATTGATGCCTTCATTTGTGGGCAGGGCAGAGAGCTTTTCAGGAAGACACTGTTGGAGATCCTTACAGACTTTCGAGTCTGGGAGAGATTTGGTGTTGACAGTTCTTCACCTTGCTTTTGACTTTTCAATGTTTTGGAACAAGCCATATGTTAAAAATGGATCTGATAAGACAGTGATCTATCCAGCAATCATCAGTTACTTGCATGGCTCAAGTGATACGGACATCTAATTGATCATGGGCTCTAACAATTAACATAGACAAGGATGTACCAGTGCTTAGAGCAAGGATATCTCCAGGTAGTTTTATCTTTGGCACTGTAATAGTGGGCATAAAGGGTGGTTCTATGTAGTTCATCTCCTATATAGGTAAGTAAACTTTTCTTCTTTCTTGATTACTCATACACTGTTGGTGATTCCCAAGCATCACTGTTCAGAAGCAAAAACTTGGAGTCTAGTCGAACAGTGCTGCAGACCTTTGGAAAGAAAGTTTGCATAAATTGTAGAGGTTTTCACAATGAGATCATGTTGCAAAAATTACATAAATGTGTGGATACATGACCATATAGCAATTCTTTAAATCTCCTGAATATTTCAGAAATGTCATCTAAGCCAGGGGTTGTCAACCAGGGATATGTGGGAAGGCCCTAGTGGATATGCGTGGGTGGGCACACCACCCCACAGCACTGCCTCATGGGTGGGGGCGAAGGCAGTGGCGCCCCTCTGTGGGTTGCCCTGGCTGGATGGATGGTGGGGAGCTCACACAGCCGCCACCACAGCCCACCACCTAATGCTGCTGCCGCTCCGCATCCAGCTGCACGTCCTCCCCCTTTGCCCCCTCCCACCCACTCTGCATCCAGCCACTGGGGGTACACTTATTAAAAAAGGTTGAAAACAAGTTTCCCCAAACAAGTCTCTGGTGACTATGTACATATTTATAAAACCTACCATCACAGTTGCTAACAATTGGCAATTTTATTGGCATTCTCTGCAAAGAGGTGATGGCTGAATGACCATACAGAATACACTACAGGAAATATGCATTTATGTATATTCCCTGCATAAGTAGAATACCTACTTCACAGCATAAGCGGAATATGCATATTCCCTGCAACAAACCCTTTATTATTCAAGGGCTGCTGACAAACATTCAGTTAAATGTGCAATGGGATCTGATATGCAATCTCAACAATTACACCTTCTGCCATGCCGCATGTGCATTCGAATCAGATCCCAATTGTTCCTTATTGCTGGTGCAGGGGAGCCTAGGATCATTACTGCATGAGCAAGTAGCAAGCCAGGTGGCCAGTACTCCCATGGCTGGGAGTCCTAGTCAGTTGATTGACACTCCTAGCCATGGAAATGCATCAGAGCCCTTCAAGGCTCTGGTGTGCTCCCTCTGCTGCAAACACTGGTCAGCTGATCAATCAACACTGACCATACATTCATTTTAAGGAACGATGGGAACCAGCTACAAAGTTATTACACACATTTTGTGTGTTGTTTGTGGCTTATTTACAGTTTTTATTGCACCATTAATTTAATGAATGTGGCCAGGTTACTACTAACACCTGCTGGGGGCCTAAGGTTATATCTACCTTGCACAGCACGGATAAGCAGGTTATATTAGCCTGGATAAAGCACTGCGCTAACATGGCTGAACTACTTCTTGTGCCCAGTATAGCTCTATCACAGGTAGCTTAAAGCATCTCTGACTAATATTTAAAAACTAACAGTTTAAAGTTTCTGCCTCTAAGTGTTGTATTTTTTCATCACCCTCATAATTACTTTAATCTTTGCTCTTTATGTTTTGCTTTTGATATTTTTCATGCCCCAGGTCTTACTACTTGAAACTTGTGCATTAGAAATCACAATGCAAGGGTTAATAATAAAAACTGATATATCATTGTCTTGGAATGTAGAGGAAAAGGCTTTATATATTGCTGCCGCCTTTTTTATTCTGTTACATAAGAATGTTATTATAGAATCCTCAATGTCAAGAATTTTATCAGTACCAATTATCTTCATTATTGGCATATATCCTCTTTAGTTAGAATAATCTCAAGCTTTTTATATTGCAAAGTTTTCTAGGAGTAATATAGAGAAACTAGATTAATTTAGCAGCAACAAGGTGTATAAAAGACTTTGCAGATCACTGAAATGTCAGGAAAGAATACATTGTTGAAACGTTAACTGCTTCAGTAGGATTGTTGATTTTAATGGAGGTGACATTTATTTATTGAATTTTATTGCAAAGTAAATTTTCAAGTATTTTCATGCTATATACAATACAGAAAAAATGTGTGCTTTTTCCCATAATTTCCTTGCCAAGCTCAAATATGAACAAGCAAGAATTTAGAAAAAAACAGAAGTATTGAATAGAAGCCATAATTTTTCAAGGCAAAATTCCAGGTTCTGGAATGCTTTATAATATGGTTCTGTTTACGTGTCCAAAAAATAAGGGCCTATTACTATAATTTTAATTCAGCAGGAGAAATATTTTTATCTTTCAAGCAATAGAACTTACACTTCTATCTCTGGATACAACTTCTTTTTACTTCTACTCTCCATGAATATTGTAGAATGTCATTCTTTTTATCCATTACATTACAGAATCCAGATCCTTACTTCAGAATGACTGTAAGAGAAACTTCCAAGGTTGTGTGTTTTGTGTTTTTCTGTGATAAACAGACCTTGCAATTGTGGGGAGAAAGCAAGGCTTGTTTCTAAAAAAACTCCATTATAGCCCTCCTACACTCCTTCCCCCATAGATAATTTTTCATCTGCAGGGGACATCAGCCTAACATGAGAGGGAACTAATGCCATTGTCCTGGATTCCACCTGGAAGACTTCTAGATTCATTATAAGAAACCATGCATTTAGTACATGACTAGAGTCTTGGCAGAGAATGCTAATGAAATGAAATAATGTCTTTTTCCAAGAGGCTGTAGGTGATACAAACTAGCTGTAGTATTTGATATACTGTTTAAGGAAAATTAAGTATTAATATACACGTGAGGTGAATTACCATAAATAAAGCAAGAATAATTGGCAGTTCTGAAAATACTTACTGAGATTCAATGTTTTTCTTTGCGCTGTCATGTTGGGGTACTTTCACTTTCTCTGAGATATTAAGGCTTTTGCCACTGTTAAAGAACCACTGTGGCAATTGAGAATGAAAGGTTTATGTTACTGTTACACAGAGGAAAGCATTCAGTGGTTGGTTTCTGAAACCCCGTGGAAGCGAAAGAGTTTAACAAAGAAAACTGGAGGCCAAGCTGCTGTTTCTGAATCATTGCCTGAGGATATAGAACTGGAAGTGGATTGACTTGCAAAGACTTTCTTCCCTTAAATGTACATTTGGGATCCATTTGATGTATCTGTGACTTCAAGACACTGCTCTCAGAGGAGCCATGTCACTTGCTCATGTTTTACTAGTAAGCCTAGATTTTGTGTTAGACACACCAAGTCCCTGGGCCTTGCCCTGAATGCTGTGTAATCCTGGTGCACACAGCTGCCATAAATCCATCTTAATCACCCTTTTGAGGATTCTTCTGCATAAATCACATCCAGCAGTTTTATACTAACCAAGGATCCCTTTATGCAGAAGAACACTTGCTTAATATAAAACTTCTGTACTTACTTCAACACTAACTTTTCTCGTAGCCTCCAGAGTGAATGATGTTTTCAGAAGACTAGTGGTCCGCTATCAGAATGGCCTCATGAAACAATGAGAAGTTTGGCATAACTTAGAGCAGCATATAGGTTGCTGTAATTTATTCTGGATACTGAGCACTAGTCTGAACCAGAGTACTTGGACCATTTAAACATTTTATTATTAAACACAGCAACAAACTAATATGTATGTGATCAAGTGGTGGTGGATGGGTCTTTTTCGGCCTGGAAGGAGGTGGACAGTGGTGTCCCACAGGGTTCAGTCCTTAGACTGGTGCTATTTAATATCTTCATCAGCGATTTGGAGGAGGAGGGTGTGAAGAGCATGTAGTCCAAGTTTGCAGATGATACCAAGTTAACACACCGGAGGGCAGGGAGCAGATGCAGGTCAATCTGGACAGGTTGAATCAATGGGCAGAATGCAACAGGATGCAATTTAACAAAGACAAGTACAAGGTACTCCACTTAGGGAGGAAGAATTCCCAGCATTCTTATAGGTTGGGGGATGACCTCCTTAGCAGCTCAGCAGCTGAAAGGGATCTTGGAGTCATAGTTGACTCCAAGATGAACATAAGCCGGCAGTGTAACAAAGCCATCAACAAAGCCAATCACACCTTGTTGTGCACTAGCAGATGCATGACCAACAGATCAAGGGAGGTGATGCTCCCCCTCTATCCAGCATTGGTCATGCTGCAGTTGGAGTACTGTGTCTAGTTTTGGGTGCCGCACTTAAAGAGGGATGCAGAGAATCTGGAGAGGGTTCAGAGGATGGTCACTCATATGATTAGTGGCCTCCATGCAAGACCCTACATGGAGAGGTTGTGAAGGATCTGGATCTGGATCTCTTCAACCTTCACAAGAGATGGCTAAGGGGTGACCTTGTAGCTGCCTATAAGTTTATCAAGGAAGGACAACAGAGAATTGGAGATGCACTATTTACCAGGGCACGCCTAGGAGTAACTAGGAATAATGGGTACAAACTAGTGGAGAGTAGGTTCAAGTTAGACCTTAGGAAGAATTTTTTCACAGTAAGGTTGGCCAGAATCTGGACCGGGCTGCCAAGGGAGGTGGTACCCTCACTTAACTTTGAGGTCTTCAAGAGGATGTTGACAGACACCTTGCTGGGGTCGTATGACCTCAGCACTCTTTCCTGCTTGGGGCAGGGAGTCAGACATGATGATCCTTCATGGTCTTATCCGACTCTACAATCTATGAATCTATGTTCCTGCTCTGACTTTTTATTCTCTACCACTGTTAGGCATAGTTTCTTATATTGCTGATATCACTGTAACAACTGAGTAGCTTCCAGCAATGCAATATGACTATCATCTGTCAAGTATCGTTTATTCTATTGTCCTCTCCGTACAGACAGAAGTGTCCACAGTGAAATGTCTTGTTTTGGTAGGGTTTGGATATTCTGATCTCATGAATACTATATAAAAAGAGGCACACTGTGGTCTCATTTTTCTCATTGTTCATTTTATACAGCTTATATTTTAGTTGCCCTTTAGGCTACGGACAGATATTCCACATAAACTAGTTTAAGTGATCAGAAACTAGTTTAAACCTGTAACAGAACAGATATTCAGTGCACATAAACCAGTTTGAAAATGGTGGAAACTGGTTTGAGATAAACCTGGTTGAATGTAGTATCAGACTTAACTGATTTGGCTCAAACCAGTTTATGCAATGTCTGTCCCAGATTCCTTGCTGGTTTAAGTTAAATCAGAGGTCCCCAGTATCCTGGCATGCTCTCTAGGCTGGGAAGGGCTCTCTGCTGCACAGCAGGGCTGGCCCCTCCCCTCTACTCTCTATCCAGAGCAGGGGTGTGGCATGGCCAGACACTGCCCTGCCATGGCCCCTGAGGCAATGTCCTCCCTCCATCCCCTCTCTCCCCCACTGGCAAACCCTATGGACCACAGCTGGGGTTTGCCAGGCCCAGTCACACTCCCACAACTTTCCTGCAGCCAGGCAGAGACTGAGTTAATACCTCCCTTTGTCCAGTATGCCTGCAGCTAGGGAGAGAATTACAGTAATTCCACAGCATTCTGGGAGTGGGGAAGAGGAGCAAGTTGCACCTGTGAGCCCAGAGCTAAGACCTGCAGGACCAGACTGAGAAGTGGGAAGTGTTGGCAGAGACCTGATAATCATCACACATGTGTGCTGGAGATGGAGTTAAGGGAAGTTGCAGACAGCTGGCTGAAAGTTGCAGACCAAAGAATGCAGAAAGCTACATTTACATTATTAAGCAGAACCTGTAAAACCTAAAGAAAGCATTTTGAATGCCTGGCTGTAAAGAGACACTCTGCTTTCAGGATTAGTAAGATTTGTGCAAGGTTTTCTTTTGTCTTCCTGCTTTACGTTTTAAGTTAAACTAATTTGCGTATGCTTTGTTTTACTGGGTTGTATCTTAGCTTAGGCAAAGATTTTTGGTAGTTCCCTGTTGTATGCTTTGCAAATTGCTGTGTTCAATACATGCTTGCTTCAGAGAAAAGAGTTTCCCCATCCCCACTCCTCATTCTTGCACCAGCTCCCTGCCCCACTCAGGCTGGTGGCTGGTATCCTGTGTGTCCTACTAGCCCTGGCTGGTACCTGGCCATGCCCTCTCCACTCCAGCAGGGAGGGGTGAGAGCCTCGGAGGATGTTCCTCTTCCCTCCCTTTTGGCAGTGGCTAGCTTGCATGTGCTCCCCACCCCGGCTTCTGGCTTCAGCCACTGCAGGCATGTACCTGCATTTCCTGATTTAACAGAGAATGTCGGTCCAGTTATTAATCAATTTAAGCTGCACAGCTTAAACTAACCTGCAAAGAGTGAATCAGTTCAGGCTCAGGCTTTTTTAATGTCTGTCCCTAATTTAGGGATTGCAGTATTTATTGAACTGATATCTGAATCATGACCTATCCTGGATATATAACCTTGATATTTAGTTGTAATATTGATCCTCGTGGCAAAATCCTGTAAATTCTAGTGTTTTTATTTTTAAATTAACTAAGCAGGGGATTACTTCTTAGTAATTGTTGTAATTGTCTCGGGCACTATCCCAGGGAATATGGTTGAGTTAAATGATAATCTTTTGGAAAAGATGCTGTATATGAGGAAGCATTTCATTACCCATTACAATTGTTTTCTATACTATTATGGTTTTTTATTTGCATTATATTAGTGCAATGATTCTCAACCTTTTTAGACTACAGGCACCCCTTATTAGACTCAAGGCACACTATGGAAAAAATAATAGAGCAGTTCTTCTGTTGCAAAGAATTTAGAAAGATTACAAAAGATCAGAACTATTTTAACACTATGGATTCCTATTTAAAATCTCTGGCTTTATCTTGTGAATTACATTTAGGTGTTTGAACACCTTTATAGTGCTAATATTGAGCAGCACCCATGGCACCCTTAAAATGATTTCATGGTACCCAGGAGTGCTGCAGGACCCTGACTGAGAATCACTGCCTTAGTGTGGAAGAAACACATTCATTGTACCAGTACAGAACATAATATAGTTCCTACCCCAAAAAACTTACACTCTAAAAGTAGGACAAGAAATAATAAATGGATACAGAGAGATAAGGAGTACAAACTTGGACTAAACAACCAATTATTTCTCAGCTTTACTCAGTGGAAATAGCTAAACTTTTTTTACTACATTTTCCCCCAAAAAATGTACTTTGCTATTCCCCTGAATACAAGCCACTATTATGCATGAAGCTATCCAATTTACAAGTTAGCTAATGCACATTATGCACACACCTATACATTATAGAGACCAGTTCTTCCAGAAGGCAGAAGTATGT
>NW_017728909.1:52655633-52699323 GCF_001723895.1 Crocodylus porosus
GGCGTTAAATCTCACACTTTGCCTGATATTACTGTGATGAACTCTCAAAATAGTTTGTTGATAAACTCTGCTAGTATTGTGACCTCTGGCTGCTGACAGATGTGGAGATGTTGCTTTTTCCCCATAATAATTAAAATATCTATGGTGACTTTAAAACTCTCTGCATTTTGAATGCCACAAAGATTACTTAGATATAATTATCTCCCAGTCTTATGTAATATAAAATAAAGTTTCAGAAAAGTATTGAGTTTTTTGAAACTCAGTACTTTTCTTCTGCCTACATATTGAAGTAGATTTGCTCCTCTACACACGAAGCATTAGAAATCAACTATCATCTTGGAATATTCCAAATACTTTATGTACTATATGAGAGCTTATTTATAGCTCTTCCCAGCAAGAAGAAAAAATCAGACCATACTATGATGCTAATCACTTGAGGCAAGAGACATTAAATGTATCATTTCGAACCTCCTTTTACTGTACAGGCTGTCAGCATGATGGACCAGCTGTCATCTTTATGTTGCTGTGCAGAAAACCTGGATCTGAAACCACCAAAAGAGCTCACTTCATCAGGCTGGAACAGGTGGGTAGTGCTTACTGATAGCAGAAGAGAGATTTTTGTCCATTTTAAGGAGGGAGGGGAATGATGCATTAGAAACCTGTCACTACTGTGTTCTTTAGACTACAGGCACTGGTTGTGCAGGATCCTGCCAGAGAGAAGGCGTAAAGTGTTCCTACAGAAGGCTGGTGTTCCCCAGCAGTCAACTGTGATCCCAGTAGTGCAGGGTAGAGATGACAAGGGGGAAAAAAATCTATTCCCTGGCTAGTCTGGTTCAATCTACCATAAAAGGGAAATATAGGGTAGGTTTAGGACAGTCTCGCTGTAGAAGTTAATTTGGTTACACCACTTAATAACAGTGGAAGAATCCTTGACATGACCACATCACCTAGCACCCCTGATCTAATGTGGGGCATCTGTCAGCCCTGGTAAAGTGTAACTCACCACATTGTTAAAGACTATTATTTGAACTCAGCAGGCCAGAGAAATTTGTATGGAAGAGGCCACTTATGAGGACATCTGGCAGTACCATTCTTGAGCTGTGACTGAGAATGTCAAGTTTTTTTTCCAGTAAGTCCGTCATTGGCCAAACCATTCAACAAATTAATAAAAACATAATCATTCTCCCTAGCAGAAAGGGAGATGAGCATGGTGCTTTTTAGTTGTATGCTTTAGATACAGACATGTTGGTCCTACCTAAAGTCACGTATTTACCCCACTTAGTTTTATAGGCAATATTTATATGCATCCAAGAACATCACTGGAAATCTTCATGATCACTTTAATATCTATTGGGACTCATAGGTTTTTTCTCAAACATTTTTCTTAGACATTACTTTGACACTTGCTAGCCTCATGTTGGTATCTGACTTGCTCATTTTATTGCCAGATAAGCAACTGTACATGGGCAGTATTAATGTGAATCTCATTTCAATGTTTATGTGTCTCACTGGGAAAATAATATTTCTATATGCATGGAATTGCTGCATTTAATTAAGTTTCTATTTTATATAGTGAATAACTAAACCAGTATTCTTATTTTGAATAGCTTTTAATCAGGAACAGAAATTCATTATGCTTTTGTATATCATAAACCTTTTGCATATCATTACATCTGCTAAATAAACCAAAATAGACCTTTTATATACAGTTAGGTGAAAAAAATTAATAGACTGAAACATACCAGCACTGTCTAATGATCCCTCTAGTCTTATACAGTATATTATCTTCAAAAAGTAGCGAAAACCCAGGCCAGAATTCCTACAGACCCTAGAATGTACTTATTTGTATAGTAATACTGGAAGAAATTTCTACCTGGTCCCTAGCTGGTGAATGGTCTGCACATAGAACACATGGCCTGGCATTTTATTGTATCTAGTTCTACCCCTAGATACTCATTATGGGACTGTCTAATTCCCCTCAAGTAATTCCTTTACTTCATTAATAGCATCTCATTAGCCCTAATGCCTTATCTTTTGTTCCTGAATACACATAGTTTTATTGGCCATTCTAATGGTTATAGTAGATTTCATTGTCTACTCTGGTAGTTTTGCTTGTTGTTCCTCATCATCTATTCCCCAAAATCTTCTAATCAGTCATCACTGACAACAGTTTTATTCTGTTTTGGTAAAAATGGATGCCACTTCCTTTTTCTTTTCTGAAAAATTCCCTACTGCTCAAACTTAAATTCAACTGCTGCTATACACCAGCACCTTGAAGGTTTTAATTTTTTTAGCTTAAACTGCTTGAGGACATTTCAGAGAAAGCTGCAGCAGAATTTATGCTTCTTCTTTTCCTAATACTTTAATCTGAATGCGCTTTCTAAAACCTCACTTCTGTATTCTGTAATCCCTTGTGTAATTTCTACCATGACCATGCACTTGCCCCAAACTTTCTACACGTAGCTTTTTAAGCATCTTATAGTAAGATCGAACACTGATACTACCAGTCATGCTGTAAACAAGCTATTACAGTGTGTAAAGCTCTTTACTGAAGCTTGCCAAATATAACAAGTATGGACTATTCCTAATTTTACTTTTCACCAGGATATGTTTCCAACTCCTACTTATGCCAATCCCTTTTTGATATTGAATCGCTAGTTTTGTCTCAATCTGATTTGTTTCTCAATATGTTAACTCTTAGGGGTAGGACAATAATTGAGGGTAAATAACACAGTATATTGCAGAAACTTTAATTTTCACTATTATTCTCATTGTTCAGCATTCTTGTTTAAAAAAAATAGAAGTGGGATTGCCAAGGCAAAACAGCATTCATACTTTATCCCTTCTTCCACAGATACTCTGCCGTTTTGTCAAGAAATTCCTGAACTGAAAGTAGAGGTCTCCAAGTTTCTGCACCTAAGTTCACTGTCATATTATTATGCCTCTCTTGTGAAGTGATCTATTAGAATAGTCAAACCTTGTGGCCAGTAGCTCTAGTTCAGTGGTTCTCAACCTTTTTAGATTTAGAGCACCTCTCCATTACTTCTACTTTGCAGCGGTAGCAGCTTCACAGTAGCCTGCAAATAAATCAGGCAGGTGGAACTGCCTACGAGGAAAGACTAAGGGACAAGAGAAGGCTGAGAGGGGACCTTGTTGCAGTGTACAAATTCATAAGGGGAGAGCAACATGAAGTAGGCGACAATCTGTTTACTAGGGCACCCCCTGGAACAACAAGGAACAATGGCCATAAGCTACTGGACAGAAGGTTTAGGTTTAGACTGGACATTAGAAAAAAGTTCTTCATGGGCAGGGTTGCCAGGATCTGGCATAGACTTCCAAAGGAGGTGGTACTCACCCCATCCTTGGGGGTCTTCAAGGGGAGACTGGACAGGCACCTGGCTGGGTTCACCTGACCCCAAGTTTGGTGACCTTTTTCTTGCCTGCCAGGGGCAGGGGGGTCGGACTAGATGGCCGACTGAGGTCCCTTCCGACCCTAGAATCTATGAATCTATGTACCTCTGCTTCCAAAAGACTGGGAAGAGCTGAGGTATGAGCTATCACTTCTGTCTGCATTAGGTCTCTCTGCCATTGTGTTGGCGACTAAGGGAATATGTAGCTACAGGACGCTTTTTTCAGACCTTCACACCACTGGATGTGGAAAGGCTGCCGAGGGGGCTGGCCAAAAAGGTGTTTTATTTATTCATTTTCACGAGAGGGAAACTGTGTTAGTCTGAAGCCAGGCAGAAGGGAAGGTTAGGGGGTACCTTAGAAACAAACTGGTTCAGAGATTTATGAGCTTTTGTAGGCAACAGCCTACTTTGCTCATGCTATGAGTGGACTTGTAGAAAGCAGAGGTTCTAATTGGTAGAAATACACAAAACCCCACCGCAGAACACTTTAATCTTCGTGGACATCCCATCCCCGACCTCAGACTACCTGCTCGTAAACAACAAACTTCAAAATTGACTTGAATGCGAAACTGTGCAACATGAAAACAACCAGTCAGGATTGTGTTCAGTATGGTCTCAACAGTGATATGGATTCCTATCCCATTACCTGGACTAGCTTTTATAACCTTTATGTTGCTCAGTGAGTTAACTGCTTTGGTTATTCCTATTGACCTATTCAACCCACCTTTACCTCTCAGCAGTGCCCTCTCCCCCTACTATTTATTTGAATTCCCTATTCTTTAGAACCTTTGTTTTTAACTTTCTGTGGGTCTGTCCACACCGTCTGACACAATAGGCTGTCACATGTGAAAGCTTACATCTCTCTATCTCTCTGAACCAGTTAATTCAGGAGTGGGCAATTATTTGGGCTAGAGTGTCATTAAGGGAGTTTTGGTGAGCTGTTGCAGGCTGGTCGGGGTGCTGACCGGGAGAGGGGGTGCACAACTGATCCTGTCTGGCCTGGGCCTGTACGCCCCGTACCCACTGTGGAGGGTGCTGGATGGGCACCATGGAGACAAGCCTGGGACCCTATAGGCAGGACAATCCTGGCCGGGCAGATGGCATGGGCGGGCAGGGAGCAGCATCTGGGAGCAGGACGGGTGGATGGGCAGAGCTGGGATCTTGGGGTGGTCACAGTGTGGGGCTGAGACCTGGGACACAGCTGTGATCCATTGTGGCCATATTTTGCCTACCCCTGAGTTAATCTCTAAGGTGCTGCCATACCTTGCCTTCTGCTATTCATTTTCAGTGTAATCCAATATGTATATAAGTGGAGAAGAACATGAGTCACTTAAGTACATAACAACATTGGTCTCCATTTTTTGCCTTCTACTTGTATTGTAATAAATGGTTCTTATTTGCATATTGATTGGATACATAGGAATACTTCAACTGTCTCTTTGTCATGTAGCGCCACTGTTGAACTGCATAATTGGTGAGACAGACTAGAAGCTATCAATTTCAAGGCTTATTAAGGCACCCTTAATCTTACCAGACTGCCAATTTCAGGGCTATAAGAGGCATAAGTCATTCTAAAAAACAAGGTAACCAGTGTTAATTATGTGCAAAAACCTTCCATGTACTGTATGTGTAGTTAATAAGCATTGAGAGAGCTGGCCTCAGGGAAAATGGTGCCCTGGGCAAACTTGTATTTTGGCACCCTTTCTTTCAGTTTAAGTATGTAGTAGTATTAGTGAAAGTTTCAGAAATAACACCCCAGGGGGAGCCGCTAGTTTGGATCAGGAGACTTGCTTCCCCATGGCATTCCCCCAGTGGTGGCCAAGCAGGGCAAGAAGAGGAGGGTGAGGGGGAAACGCAGGGGGCTGAGGGCTGTTTCTGCCCTTAGGTGAAGAAGACAGCAAGCAGCACCAGGCAGGTGCCCACAATGATGAGCAGCAGGAACATAAGAAGCAAGTGCTGCTGGCTTATGCAGCAATAGAACTTGATGAGCTTGTTGCAGGCCCAGGGTGGCAGGCACTGCTTACCGCCCACCTGCTCTGTCCCGTCCAGCAAGTAGCAGCACCTCCTCATCATTACCAAGCATAGGTGACTGATGCCTCCCAAGTCTGGGGTGGGCACCAGAGGGGGATGACCAAGTGGGAGGGAAGTCCCCCAGTGGCCAGCTGATGACCGGGGAGGGGCGTCCAGCTTGCCACCAGTGGAGCAAATTTTAAGGGCGGCACAAGTGCTCTTCATGCCCCGTACCAGCTGCAGCGCTTACTGTTGCGGGGGGATCAGCACTCTCGGGGCGGCACATGCCTCTCCATGCTACCACCAGGCATCACCTATGTCACCGAGCCCCACAGCCGGAAAACTTCCACCGCCCCTGGCCTCCAAGTCAGCAGCACTGCTGCAGGCAGGGGCAAGTGAGCAGGAGTGTAGGGCACAGTCTGCCACAGAGGCAGGGCGGCTTTGTGTGATGCACCTCGAACACAACGTCCTGAGCAGTCACCCACATCACCCACCCTTAAGGCCAGCCCTCGGCATTGATTATATTGAGGCTATAATCAGACATCATATTTGTCTTGAGAGAATCCATTTTCTCCTGGGACAAATTGCAGTAGTTCAGATAGTCATTTCAGTTGCTGTCTGCTGGAACAGATGCCAAAAAGGATTTGCAGGGTAAGATCCACTAACAATTTTTCCCAGGTCTGAATGGGTGTCCTGGAACCGCATCTTTAGATAAATGACAGAAAGGCAGCAGTGCATTCAGCCACTCACTAAACCCTGATGAGAAGGTGAACTGTGTACACTCCAGTCCCACACTTTTTCTCCTTCTAGGACAAACACAGATGTCACTTGGCCCAGGACAAACGTGATGTTTGTTCATATCCTGAATTCTGTTAAGTGCATGCTTCAAGTAAGTTCATAGATTCTTTTTCAATTCTGAGGATATGCACTTAAATGGACTGTACTATATTGTACTCTATTACAATTTTTTTTCCCCAGACTAAGACTGTATCCCCCAGCAAAGCCTTTTAATGCTGATATGTAGTACTTGTTTGCAAATGGGGATTCGCCACCCTCTTAAGGAGCCCAGGAAATATATCATAGCAGAAAATACGTTCTCCATCAAGTTCAATGTTGGTATGTTGTACTTGCAGCCATAACAACTTGGTCTATGATTTTATCAAGCAAAGTCAGAACTGGTCAATACTTGGGTGAAAGGAAAATTTGGGGGGCATTAGGAGTTCCATCAGCTATATTTATATTCCACAGGACTTGTGAAGTTTGGAGAATTTACTCTACTTCTGTTTTAGAAGTTACGGTCCACATATTTTATATATGTCTTTCGGCCAGTATGAAGTGAAGCATTGCAACTGACCACAAATTACTGATTTTACACCTCTAAAACTAGAAGACATTCTGCTGAAGTGAATGAAATAATCCTGGTATAAAGCTGAGGTGACTGACATCAGTTCAAGACATTCTGGGCACAGACAGAAGTTACGTTTGTTGCACGATTGGCCCCTTGAAAGCAGTCTACCGCTGTGCCGTAACACATGCGCATAAAAGTGGCTGATTGCACCACACTGAACCCTCATCTAATGAGGGCTCCAATGAAGGTGCTCCAAAGTGGAGCACTTTAGGGAACTTGTGTTCCCTAAATTTTTAATGGGTGTTTTTACATATGCTCCAGGAATCGGGGTGGGGAAGAGCTGCTTTAATTAAAGCACCTGAAAGCATCTGACGTATCAGCATCCCTGTGCTTCAAAATGGTGGCAGAGGTTCTTTATCTAAAGTTTGTTAAACAAGCTTTAGTTAAAGCACCCCTGCTGCCATTTTGAAATGTGGGGACGTTGATACATGAGATGCAAAAAAGCTAGCTGGAGCATAGTAACTGCCACACCAGCCTCAATTAATCGAGTAATTACAGTGCATTGGAGCAGCCTCCTGGCTCATGTAGGCACCCAGTCTGCTGTGCAGTCTGGGGCTGCACTCAAGGCTGTCTGCAGGAAGAGAGGGGGAGTTTGCCCTGCCGGCTGCAGTTTGCCTAGCCTGACTAGAGGGGGAGCAGGTGGATTCCCCCCGCCCCTCCCCGGTCCTTCATTTCAGGCTGGGCAAACTCCAGCCCAGGGCAAACTCCAGCCCACAGCTCTCCCTCTTCCCTCCTCGCTCCCTACAGACAACCCCAGACCTGGGGGTGGGGCAGAGCTTCATCAGCCCAGCCCTGATTGCGGGGCAGGCAGGCAGGCTGGCTTGATTTCGCCTCCCCCCTGACCCATGGCACCATGCAAAGCACCATGCATTGCAGCAGGGATGTGCATGTCTGTCAGCACACTTTGTGAGTACAAGATTTTCAATTACTGAAATCAAGATTCATTTGAAAGGGGATATTATTGTTATATTTCTCTCTGCTTCATGTTGCCTCATAAATAATGGTAGTATAGTACTCATGTCAAGGTTACAACAGTCTTTCATGCGCTTATAAGCAAGCCACTGTTGATTACTGCCTTTAAGGACTTGGCTCTCTTCTGTTTTTTCTCAGTAAGAAAAGGTGATTACTATTTATAGAAATGTTTTCTGCAGACATAGTTGTGGTGCCCATTATGAAGGTAACATAAGTGTTAATGCCACATCAGCATTGAAGGATAATCTTATGACTTAATCTCTATCTTAAGTTTAAATCTCTACCTTAAGCTACTGATGAGTTTTAAAATATTTAAAACACATGTATGTTGTCTAACAAAGTTAAACTCTGTTCATGAGAGAACATATTTACAATTCATATTTAAAACCACTCCCTAGCACAAAATTATAATGTGTACAAGTCTGTCTTGGCCTTCATGCAACTGTTATGCAGTTTAGTGATATAAAAACAGATGGTAGTCACTCTCATGGTTAATGTTAAGATGTTTGATCAACTCCACATTCTGTCTCTGATCTGTCTCCTGTCCCTCTCCCCTCCTCCTTATCTAAAGCTTCCAGCTTTTGTACTTCATACTACTGTAATTGTCTATTCATATGCTGTATTTCTGGAACACAAGCATTCAAATACAAGAAACTCTCCTGGAAAGTCCTTAAGATAGACTGTCCTTCCTATTACCACTTTTAGCTATGGGGACATTTGTATGAATAGTTGATAAGTATCATTATGTTATACTGATGGTTTTATCGTGTATTAAAGACACTTTTTAATTCTAGATATCTCGACAGCTTTCATTATGTCATGTCCCTTCAGTCATAGGTGGTATATGTTAAATAGTCCCCCATTTTTATTCAGTGGGATTAAATTTGTTCTAGTCTGTTTAAACCACTAGGTAAAATGTGTGTAGTACACAGGTGTGTATTCTTTTTTTAAATAAGACTTCCTGCTTTAAGCATTGTTATGGACAATATCTATTCCTTGGCTTTATGAGCCCAAGGTCTATGCTGCATCTCGAACAAGACTAACAATAATACTCATTGAGAGGTTGCTGGTCTGTTATGATTATTACCAAGGCTGCTATTTTCCCCATTCATTAAAAATCTGTATTGCACTGTAAGTGAAATGTACTTCACAAATCTTCCATCCTGAATGGCCAGCAGTCTGTTGCTATGTTCATAAAGAGCTTTTACGAAGGCACTTGAATGTGACCTTTGCAGAATCATAGAGCCAATTAATTTAACTTGTAACAGGGGAGGTTGGTGTTTATGCATTCGGCAGCCTCATAAACATTAACCATTGGCAGAATCCTTCACCTTGCTCAGTTTTAGCAGTCTCTGTCAATCATGCTGTAAGAGCAGATGTTGTTTGGCTTGCAGTAGCAATGGTTTTATTTCTGCTCAGACTTGTCAGTGTAATTCACCCTAAGGAACATGTTACAAAGGTTTCAAGCATCACATGAGGAGTAGGTATTTATGATCCCAGAAGCAGGAGTTACTGACAAAAATCTGGGTTCTTTTCTCAGCACTGCCTTTGACTTGCTGTTAAACCTTATTGCCCTGGACCTTAGTTTCTCCATGTATAAAATGAAGATAATGCTTCCCCACAGCACATCAGCATTACAGTTCTTAATTATATTTATATGTGAAAAATGCTTCCACATCCTTAGTTGGAAGATGAAATATTGTTGAATATGCTTAGTGGTACATAGGTGCAGGGGATTTATCAGGTAAACATCTCAAACCGGGACCTAGGCTACTTAAAGGCATATTACTGAATAATATTGGTGCCTAATTTAGAGGAAAACTTTGTCCCATATCCCATAATTTCCTCAGGGAGAAATTATGTACTGAGAAACGGATCATTTTGGAGGACGACTTGTATCTCACCATGGGATTCTACCAAACTGACCCTCTCGGCATAAAGACAACACTTCTGGAGAACAGGGTATCCAAACTCGATTTGTTATCTTCTGCTGTTTTCTTCAGTCCTCATTTAGACCGTCTTTCCTCTTTCCCATACTAATAAAGAGAGAAAGCTGGCCATGTTAATCTGAAGTCAGGCAGAAGATAGGCCAGGGTGGCACTTAGAGACTAACTCGATTAGAAAATAGTAAGCTTTCATAGGTGGCAACTATGAAAGCAGGAGCCTCTCTGAACGATTTAATCTTTAAGGTGCCACCCTACCTTCTGCCACACCATATACCACATGCCTATGTTATACCTCAACTCTAATCCAGCATGCAAAAGGACTATATTCCTCCTTAGCAGTGCAAAGCAGCCCTAGATTAGTGGCTAAGTATAATCGAGTATGGGCAGACAACATGTTTAGACCAAGGGAAAAGTAGGGTGGACATGGAATACATGATCCTCATATACATGACTCTGGTACAAAGTTACCCTATCAAAAACTATAGTTACTATACACTGGTATACCTTACGCTGGGGTGCTGCTGTAAGTCCACAGCTCCTGTCAATTTCAACTCACTATCCTGGGGGAGTTGTGGATTCAAGTTATCATCTGCTTCCCTGCCAAGTAGCAGCAAAGCACCACAGTAGCAGCCCAAAGTTTGATACTTCAGTATAAGCTGGCTATCTATCTGCTTCAGGTCACCATGTCATTTACACTGATACACAAAACAGACTGGAAATTACACTGATGTAAAGGGGGACTATGTTCCCACATGCATAGTCTGCTTGTAATGATGTGAAAAAAAATAGTTCAACAGTATTTTTGTTACTGTACTTAGATTGATGCATGTAGATTATTACACATTAGAAGAAAAGGTATAGTTCAAGCTATGATACTTTCTAAGAATTTGTTTTGTTTGCAGTGCCTTGAATATTCTTCCTTCAAAAATAAAAAATAACTATTGTTATTCTAAGAGTTAGAAATAAGGTGTAAAATTTTAACCACCAGGTCAATTAACTGCTGAAACAACCAACCTGTGTTTTACCATAGGACTTAGAAAAATAGCCAGACTTAATTTAAAAATTACTAAGTGATACTGTAAGTCAAGCAAGAATTAATTCAGTGTAGTCCTATGACCTGTGTTGCAGTGGAGACTTGTGATTCTTTTTGGCCCCATAATTCATTAATTTGATTAAAAAAAAAAAGAATGGAAATTGTATTCTCTAAAATAGAAGAGGGCTGCTTTAAAATGTTTCTTGTTGCTTTCTTAGCAATCTAGTCTTAATGTAACTGGTTAAATAGATTTTCCTACTGGTGAGTTCCTTCAACAAGAGAGGTAATAAAAAGACTGAAATCACAAATCGTGTGTGTGTGTATGTGTCTCCAAGCAGAATCTTACCTTCTCAGGAGACACTGTAAATAAGGCTCTTAAAGGATTCTTGATATTTTCTGAATCCTGAGTGAAGTGTTCATAGAAATAAAGGTTAGACTATGTTTTCTTTCAGTATATTAACACGGCAGCATTACACAGTTCAACTAACATGCTTAAAAGCTGGTATGGGCATATACAAAACAGCCTAATGTGTCACAAAGTTTTTAATGCATTCTGCAACTGGACTTAGCATTTGTTCCCTTGACTTATAAAGGAAATAACCTATCTCCTGCTGTTAACGAAGCCACAGCAGGTATCGCTATAATTATGGACTACAGCTTAAGTTTATGTTAACAAAATTAATTAAAATATGTCAAGCTGTTATAAGCTTTACAGTAATTGTGGCAAGCAAGGAGTTCAGATGCTTCTGCCAAGTTCTAGGAAAAAATAAAACAAAACAACACTTTCTCCCTTACATGAAACCAAATTGAACCTGCAGACTATACTGTGGGGACAGGCTGTTGTCTCTGCCTTTGTCCCTACTGTACTCATTCCCGGGGATCCCACATCCTTTGCTGAGGCTTTGTGCAATAGGGTTCCAGAAGATCTGGGACCCAGGAGCAAAACAGTAGTTGTTTTCCATGAGACTGCCTGCTGCCTTTCTGCTATATTTCTGTGCAGAAAACTTGGAAGTTAATGTAGCTTGGAGTAGTACTTCATCCCTTTGGGTCTACTTTAAAGCTTCTGCTACACGGTTCAGGAGGGAACCATTTGGTAGGAACAGGAAACTCATGATAACAAAGGGATCTGATGGGACACCCAGGAGAGCCAGTAGGTGCCACAAGGATGGCTCCAGTCTCTGGATTTCAAGTTCTTTTTCATGAGAGTCCCGGTTACTACAAGTTTGTGTTAACTTTGAGCCCCACAGTCTGTTTCATTTTGAAAGGGTGAGGCTACCATGGCCACTAACACATCCCCCAGTATGAACAGCCTCTTGGTGAGGGGTGGACCCCTTTGGCCAATCAGTGCTAAGGGGTGGGGGTACCAGCCCCCTTAGCCAATCAGCAGCAAGGGGTGGGATCACTACCTCCCCTCCCTTCCTTACTCCCTGGCTGGCTCAGAGACCTTCTTCTAGCTGTGTGCTGCCCTACCTCTAGGCACAGACAATATGAGAACAAATGACTGACAAAGTATTTCCATCAATGAACTGAAAAATAGGACTTTTTGCTGTCCATTCCTCATTCAGAAATGGACAGGGGACACAGGGGTTAAAAACAGGACAGTCCAGTATTAAACAGGATGAATGGCCACCCTAGGAAAGGCATAGGAGAGGAAACAAGATACACTGCATAGCATATTATCTCTTTGATTCTCTGTGAACTCCTTGGGTTTCTCTGAGAAAAGGAGCACACTTCCATAGTAACTTTATATTGAAGCCTATATCACGTCCACTTTGTCAGTTTAAAAATAAGATAGATAACATGTTGAGGCAAATCTTTTCTCATCTCCCCACTCCCCCCCTCCCTACCTTAACATTAACTATTCCATTCCTATCACCTGGGTATCCAAAAGCATCTTTTCCTAGACAGTAAGTAATAGAAAGCAGAGGAAATGCATAGTCAGCTATGCACACATTAGACAAGATTCACTTGTTAAGGTTTAAGCAGACAATGTGGTTAATTTGGAAGTGGAGTAAAGCAGAAACTGGTTCCTAGAATAGATATGGGTGTGAGGATGTATAACTGAGGATTTACATGGGGCTCAGTAGAGGACTGAACTCTGCTGGAAGCAGGAAGAAGTGTAAGAGCATCAGTCCAGGAGCCACCATTGTATTGTTTTGTTGTTCTGAAAGCAAGGTAGACATGCACCTGGATCGATTAACTAAATAAGATCTATATAGAGAGCACAAGCTTTCATGAACTCAGATTCACTTCATCAGATGCTGTGGACTGACATACAGAAAGCAGAGTATAGGAAGGTGAGAAAAGTTAGACTACAACAAGGGAGGGGAGAGAGTGCTAGGAGAGAAAAGCAAATGAGCAGCAAATCCATAGAAACAAAGGAGGTCATAAAAGCCAGGTTCAAATTACACTTTGACTCTTGTGGGGGTCTGCAAAAAAATTGGGCTGCCCATCATGATGCCCTAATACAATCAGAGACCTCCCCCACCAAGCTATGATTTTCAAATCTTACAGGGGAGCACTCGTCTGTTATGGGGGGAGAGGAGGACTCAGTCTCCCCAAGCTCCCCTGTAATTCAAACTCTGATAAAAACGAATCCACTAATCCAGGTTATGAACTAAGAATCCGTAGTCTCTGTCCAAACCATACTTAATACAGTCCAGTTGGTAAATGATTTCTTGTTCCACATTTTCCTGTTCAAACTGCTTCTTTTTTTTTTTTGCCTGAGAACAGCAATCCTGAGGTCAAAGATGGAGTATCCAGGGAGGCTGACGTGTTCTGCCACAGGCTATTGTGTCTTTCTGCAGCTGATGTCAGATGGATGTTTGCTCATTCATTCTTACATCTAGAGATCGCCCTTTCTGTCTGAAGTAAACATCAGTGGGGCATTATAAGCAGGTGATGGAATATAAGACATTGGTAAAATTGCAGGTGAATGAACCTTGGATGTTGTACTCCTTGCAGTTAGATCCAGTGATGATGTAGTCTGTATTGAAGTGGTGACACCAGAAGCATTTATGTCCATTGCATGGCCTGGTGCTTCAGTAAGGATGAGAGTTTGTTAGTCTGTTTGAGATGCTGTTTGTGGCTGGGGGTTGTCTGTAAGCCAGGCCAGGTTTGTCTCCAAAGGCTACCTTGAAATGGTCATCCTTTTCCAGAAGGGGTTGGAGGTCATTAATGATGTGTCTTTAGGTGTTCAGCTGGGGGCTGTAGGTGACAACCAGAGGAATTCAGTTGTCCTTGTCCCAGGGTTGGTATTGTAGCAGGTTGGAGCAAGGCCTCAGTCCTGCTTTGTTGATTTCAGTGGCTACAGTTTTGTGATTGTATTGTAACTGTAGGATTCCCTTTTCTAGATCCTTAAGGTATTCATGTGAATCTGTGGGGTCAGAGCAGATCTGGTTGTAACACAGCTTGGCTGTAGTCAATGGATTTAGTGGAGTGCTTAAGATGAAAGGTGGTAGTATGAAGGTAGCTGTGCTGCATAGATGACTGGTGTCACAAGTTGCAGGGGGGCATGTGTTCCCCTGACACCAGTCAGCAACCCGGGGGGCAGGAGGGGGAGGGCAGGCAGCCGATTTCACTGACTGGGGGTGGGGGAAAGGGAGGGCTTCCCTCCGACAGCTAATCACACTCACCAAAAAGCAGCCATGCCTTCTGGAAGTCCCATGGCCGCTTCCAGAAGCAGCACA
This sequence comes from Crocodylus porosus, assembly GCF_001723895.1. NCBI lineage: Eukaryota > Metazoa > Chordata > Crocodylia > Crocodylidae > Crocodylus > Crocodylus porosus. The sequence continues at coordinate 52,670,102 of NW_017728909.1, forward strand.
GCTGCTTTTGCTTGTGTCCCCGCTCCCCAGCTGGTGCTCACAGGGGGGGACACACATGCTCCTGCCTGCCCTCCTGCCTGTCACCTAAACAGGGAGCGTGGCTTGATGAGGTGCACCAGCACTCTCAGGGGGTGCATGTACACCCTCTTGCACCTCCTATGTGTTACCACTGCTGTGCGGGTTGGTAGGTTTCTCATACCTGTGGTAGTGATGTGGCCACTGCAAACCTTGACTGTAGTGTCTAGGAAATGAATCTGCTGCATGGAGTATTCCAGACTTAGTTTGATAAAGGGGTGGAAGTTATTCATGTCTTGGTGAAATTTCTCCAAAGATTTCTTCCCACGTGTTCATATTATGAAGATATCATTGATGTATCTGAAGTATACTAGGGTGATAAGAGGGACAGTTCAGAGTAAAAAAACCATCAAGCTAGTTGTCCCCTTCCCAGCCACTGCACCACTTTGTGAGCATGTAGGGTGATTTTAGCTGCTTCTCCCCTCTTGTGGTCACCTGCCACATCTTGAATTGAATAGGAAAAAAGGAGGAGATCAGTGGACTTTGATGTTTTGATTGGTAAATACCACCCGGATGTTAAACACTCAAGTAAGGGGTTATTTTCCACAACAACAGATACAACAGATACAAGAACCTCGCCAATTCCTTCACTGGTGAGGACCTTCTGAGTTACAGATAAGGGGAAAACTCTGGTTTCTTGCTTGAAAGATGCTTTGTAACTAAATTGCATCCTCTGCCAAGTACTTCATTAGCGGAGCGCGTTTCTCTGCCTGCAGCTAGATGATGCTAGAGCAGCCCCCTGCTGCCCTCACGCTGGTCGTCCTGCTGTCTTCGTAGCAGAAGCTGCTTTGACAGGGCCAGAAACTTGTCCTGACTCCCGTCTCCCTGTGAAGTGTCCTGGGGGGGACACTGTCTCATTCGGCTTGGGGCAGAGTTGCTTCCTGGTGCCTCGGTGCTTTCCCGCACGTGCCGATTCTTACTAGTGATCTCGGGATCACTAGTAAGAATCTTTTCCCACTTTCTCTGTCCTCCTGGGGTCTCAATTACCCCCCACGTTTGTCCTCCAGTGCCTGAAGGCAATCAGTCAATCTCCCGCTGCCACTTTTATCTCCGGTTTTCGCAGGCTAATTAACGCATCTTCCCCCAGGTGTGAAAACCTCTTCACCTGGCAGGGGTCACTCCTCTCAGAGCCATCCCAAGTAAGAGGGCTCCTATCTGAGTCCCTGTTACAGTCTTCATAAATATGTTGGCATACTGGAGTGCAATTTGTTTTTAAGTATAGGGAGTCCCCAAACCTGAAATAGGGACAAAGCTGTAGAGCTTAATGGAAACAGAAACAAATTTTTTGTCATGGATCATGTTCTTTATGGCTAGTAATCCAACAGAAATGTGACATCCATGGTAGCTAATATGGCATGTGCAGGAAACTTGTCAGTGGACCCCAGTTTCTATAAGAAATTTATGATGTCTGGCATCTTCAGTGGCATATGGGAATTAGAAAGGAGTCAACATAGCCAGAAACTCCCTCCATGATGATGCCAATACCAGAGAAAATGGGGCGTCCTGGATTGCCAGATTTATGGATTTTGGGAAGTAAGTAAAAGTTAGCCTAGGTTCCCAGGAACTGGAAGCAGTACTCCTCTCCTATGTTTCCTTTTTGGGCACCTGTGGTTTCTGAAGCAGTGTGCACCACAAGGGGGAGGCAGGACCGAAGCAGCACGCTCATGGACTGCTACACCATAGAGGGAACATTGTTCACTGTGTTTCAGTAGTATGATGTTCCTCTCCTCTTCCCTTGATTCCAACAAGTTTACTGTGAGGAACATTGGTAGTTACTTTATCATTGTGCTGAACTGTGTAATCTCTCTAGCAAACTAATCACTGTCTTCTGCAGTAAAGCCAGCCTGTTTGTGGAATTTCAAGGTAAGAAGAAATATGAAATTGATGCCTCTCCATTTCCACTTCTGATCAGTTGTGCAGGCCCTCCCTCTTTGTCCTTGTGAATCCAAAGGGGAGGTCAACACAGGCTGTAAGTTTCTGCCTTCCCCCAGATTGCATGTCTTCAAACAACTCACCCTAAATTGTTTGAAATATTTGTCACTAAACCTGACCCAGGTTTTATCAAAGTAAGAAGAGTATTCCATCTTTTTACTCTGTGAAATATGAAACACCATAACCAGAAGGAAATATGACTATGTTCTGCTTATCATCAAGCAAGTTTGAGGTAAGCAGACTATTCCAACTTTTCTCTGAGCCTAACCTACATATAAAATGTACTGTTCCAAACGGGACATTTTACAACACCAAGTCTCCTATGAAATATGAATTTTAATTTCTACCCAGGAGAACGTTTACAATTTTTTCTCCTATGCGTAAAGAAGTGTGTTTGTCCCCTAAAGCTTGTAATTGAAGACATTTTTTTTTGCAAAAATCTAGTTGGTCTAATAAAAGAGATCACATCTAATACGAGTCCTGATTCCTTTTATTAAAGTAAGAGCATTCCACTGTGGTGTCAATTACATTTTTTCACTAAAAGCAGAAACAGAAAATCCTTGCCACACACAAATTGCTAACAAAAGCTTATTTTCATGGCTTTAATAACCCTGTCAACCTCATCACACTCTTCACTGGGCTGTGGCACAGATATCCAAGTGAGAATTTGCCTTGCAATTCTGAAACTGACCTTAATCTATCTGGCAGTGTTGAGGTGATCTTGTTGCTGTGATTCAGGAGATATGAGAAAAGCAAGAATTCTTGTGAGTGATATCTTTTATGAGCCTGTGGCAGGGCACCTGCAGTGCCTGCCATTTTAAGGTTCCTAGTTGGCAGTGGAGCAACTGGCAGGTGGGTGCATGACCCTAGGAGGACCATGGGCAACCTCCACTTCAACCCAGGCCCTCAGAGAGAGAAGGAGCAGTCTGTGCTGAGCAGGCCAGGAGGCAACATAGGCTGAGCTGCTCCTGGAACATCTTGGAGGTAAGGGCAGGAGCTATGGGGATGGTTTGGAGGCTCCTGGTCCTGGGCATGATCTAAAACTGCACCTGCCAGGGGATGGGTGGTCTGGTGGGGCTGTTTGCGGTGGAACAGTCCTGCAAAAATGCCAGGCCGGTTACCACCCTGGTGAAAGGCGAAGAGGGGTGCCTGAAAACCCCAACCCCTGCCTATGGCCATGTTACTGACAAGGGAGGAGACCTGGGCCAGGCAAGCCCAGAGGGGGACACCTGAGCCCAGTGTAGTGAGGCCAGGCATGGCAGCAACCACCTGAGCCCCACAGAATAGAAGACCCCAGTGGCACAGTGAGGGGCCAAGGGAGTGTGAAGAGGCCCAGTTGAGAGAGGTAAAGATGAGTGGCCCTAGTGAGGGGCAGACCCACACTGACTTGGGTAAATAGATATATTGGATGGGACAATACGGAAATACCGGATGTGACAGAAATACTGGAACTGATGACAAGGAAATACTGGATGTGAGCTGCGATGCATGAGATGCATGTAAGGGGAGGCTAGAGCATGTACTTAGACCCTTGATATCAAGAGGTCGAACAAGTGGGCAGCCTCCCACCTTAGAAATAACATTCATATTTTCATTAAGGCGTGGCTGGAGAGTGAGGTGGGGGTTTAGCCTACAACAGGTGGGTGGCCACCACTGAGACCAGGCCCTGAAAGACCAGCCTGTTACACGGCCCAACTGTATAGTTGGTATAGACATAGATAAGCTTTTTGGGTATCACACTACACTTCCTCAGCCACTGTCCTACTAATACACACTGAAATGTGCACAGGAAAGAATCATTTTTCTCCAGGTCCATTTGATCCTTGATAAGAAAGTACTCAGAGTACCTAGATTTATTTTGCACTCATAGGGGTATCCAGATGAGCATGAACTTTGAGATGCTGCAAGATGCATGCTGGAAACAAAATAATGTTCTCTGCACTGCAAATTTGTAACATGGGCTCAAAATTTGATACCTGGAGAAACATGTATCAAAAAATACCCTGGAGGAAAAAAGTGGGGCAGTGCTGAAGCATGCTGCCTGCCTATGCAGTGGAAGAAGCAATGCAAGCTGCAGCAACCCAGACCCAGGCTCCCTGCCAGGTAAATAGAAGTTGGGACCATGGGGGGCCCACTTGGCCCCAGCTTCCCTGCTTGCTCCCCCGGCTCCCTCCTCTCTCCCCAGCTTCTCCCTCATTCCCCCAGCTCCCCAACCGCTTTCCCATCTCGTCTCCTGCATAGTATGCACTCACTAGCTGTAGCAGTGACCATCGTGTCTACTCGGGGCTTCATGGCACAGCCCCCACCACATAGTGCAGGGATCAGCCCCAGCCATCTGGCACCTGTGCTGCCGCTACTGCATTGAGTGGGTGCGGCCTGGCATGGCAGGGCACCACAGGCTGTCACGGAGCTCAGGGCTGCTCAGGCTGAGTGGCGCACAGGCCCAGGTGACAGCTGCAGCAGCCCCAGAGGCCTGAGTAGGCACTATTGTGCAGCACCCTGCCAGGCTGGACCGCACCCCTGTGATGTGGCCACAGCAGCAGCGTGGGTGCTAGGTGGCTGGGGCCGAGCCTTGCTGCCCCATGGGGGGCAGGGGACCCATTGCTCCCAAGCAGCCCACCCCCCACACAGTCCCCTCCATATACCTACCCACACACTGACCCCCATTCCTCCACATACATCCCTTCCCACCTCTCTCCTGCAAACCCCACATTCCCTCATCAGACACCCTTCATGTGATAAGAAAACCAAAAGCAAACATCAACAGATAGAGATATTCAGAATTTACTTTAGTGACACTCGTAGGCTTCCAAATTGCTTTAACATTGTAAATATAGTAATAAAACATGGCTCACCTGATCTCTTTCTCTCTTGTGTTTTTTTGTTCTAACTGTCGAGGAACATGGACTTTGGGGTATTTTAAAGGGTGAATTTGGGATGCTGCTTCAACAGTCCAGTTCCCATGAGGGGCTAGTGCCCCAGATACCAAGTGGCTGGGCCTCAAAAGATCTGGAGAGCAAGTAGCTCTGAGCTGCTTGCCAGGGCAGCTTTTTATACTGCTGGGGCCAGCACAGGGCAGGCCTTTACACTGCTGGGGACAGCAAAGGTGCTGGCCCCAGGCTCCAGGTCCCCCTGGCTGCACATCTGGGAGGAGCAGGGCAGGTTTATTTTGCCCCAAGTGGCAAAATTGCCCTACACCAAAGTGCACGTTTGGGGACGTGCACTGAGGCAAAAAGCCTCAGCTCAAATTTGTGCTGCTTCTATTTGAGCTGCTGCAAGCACACCTGCCTGCATGTGTGGATGTGTCCATAAACTTAAAAAATATTATCTAATGATTCATTCGTGTGGAGGGGAAATTATATCTCCTTATTTTGTTTGAGAGGCATACTTTTTCACATTATGGAATTCACGCTGCCCCAAATTCACTGTATCTATCTCCCATCAAGTTCCATTTTCTTTCCTGTAATAATTAGAAACTGATTTCCATTTCTGTAAACTTTGCTTTCATCATACACTTTTAACATAATTGATTATAATGGACAATATGTTGGGAAATAAACTGAAGTTCTTAATGTTAGGGAAGCTAATTTTTCATTCAGTGTTGCCAGGAAAACAACAATGAACACAGCAGAAAATCTGTGCATAGATTCTTTTTCTTTTTGTTGGATGGATTAATGAGCAATGACTATGGAAAGCGTTTTTCAGAGCAAGAAGAATAAAGGGTACATTGACAACTCTAGATTTATTGAATGTTTTCACTATGATGTGTTTTATTGCTGGACCAGACAGACACAGACACACACACACACCAAAGAATACAAGAACAACCTCCTTCACCCCCTCAAAATTCAAAAAAATTATTGGGCACTTTTATGCATGCTCCAGGGGTGGAGGAGCAGCACTTCCATTGGAGTGGCTCCAAGAGTCGTGCTAACTGAAGTGCCACAGCGTCTTGTGTATCAGCATCCCTGAGCTTCAAAATGGTGGTAGGGTTACTTGAACTAAAGCTTGTTTGATGAGCTTTAGTTCAAGTGCCCCAGCTACCAATTTGAAGCATGGGAAAGCTAATACACGAGATGTGGGAGGCTGCCGGAGTGTGGTAATTGGACTTGATTAATTAAGTCTGCCCTACATGCTGTAACTATAGCACGTTGGAGCAGGCTCCATGCTCATGTAAGGCACCCAGTGAGACCAGTACACTAACACCTTAATATACAGTTGTTCAACTGTCAGCCCACAAGCTGAATGTGGCCTGAGGGAGTTTACATGTGGCCCCCAGGCCCGCCCAGCCAATACTGCTGCCTCTTTGCTCTGGCTGCAGCAGCCAGAGCAAAGGAGGTTCCCTCTTCATGCCAGCTTCCGCTATCTAACCAGCTCGGGAGTAGGACAGTGCAGCACAGCAGGGCTTCTTGTCCTTCTTGTTCTGTTCCTAAATTACCTTAGTGCTGTTTGGCAGCTGTTTTGACACATATATTATTATGTATAAGCTGCATTCCAGTAAGGCTATCAGTGTGCTACACTCTATTAGGTAGAATTTGCAATCCAAGTAGGCAAGCGGCATACAAAAGGCAGGAAGGTTATAATGAAAACATTCCATCTAATATATATTATATACATGTCTTCTGTCTGTCATGTACATTTTTAGTTAATAACTATACAAGAGCCATACCTGACAGCTCTGGGATCAGATAGGAAGGGGGTTGAAAATAGGAATTTTAGGGATCATAAAAGTAGTCTTATCATATATTCCTAATATATTTAAAAAGTTTTCTTTTGAATATCAAGACCACACACAAACAAGGTTGTGTGTATCATCGTAATAAACTTAGATGCATGCCGATATCACAGAAAGTAGTGAAATTCTCATGAGCTGATGCAATCTCACATGTATGAACACAACAAAAGACTAAATTCCACAACTAAAGACAGGAATAGAAAAATCAATGGGTAACTTCTTAACTTCTTTCAAGGAGCTCTAATCCTTCTGTCCTTTTAAGTAGTGTTTCATCAAATAAATTGTTATGAATAAAGGTTAGGGACACGGGACTAGATTCACTTCAGTAGGGGCAGTCAGAAGCTAATTTATTTCCTGGTACCAGCCCAACCTTGTTCATTCCAGGAGGATTCCCCACAGGATAAAGTAAGATGACTTGCCTTTTGCTTGGGGTCCTCACCAGAGGAAAACACATACATGCTATAAGAGACACTGCTCAATAGATACATCATGTCTCTGTAGCCTGTTTTATCTCTGACTTGTTTTTTTACATTTCAAATAAAGATATAAAAAATGTTAGTAGGTTTATGTCTACTATGATCTGGAGTGAGATCACTGACTCACTTCACATAAGCTCTGACTAGATATCATATAGTAATGTAAAGAAAATCTGTTCTTGCATACTCCAGTATAAATTCTGTGAAATAGAGTAGAATTTGGCTGAACTTGAGCTGATACAGTAAACTGTTACCAAGTCCCCTCTAAGCCATCTCTTTTTTAAACTGAAGAGACCCAAGTCCCTCAGCCTTTCCTTGCATGGTTTGCCTTGAAAGTTTCTGATCATATGGGTGGCTCTTCTCTGCACTTTCTCAAGCTTTTCCATGTCCTTGTTGAAATGTGGCACTTAGAACTGGATGCAGTACTCCAGCTATGGTCTTACCAATGCTGAGTAACGTGGAAGAATCACTTCCTTAGTTTTGCTTGAGATGCGTCAGTTAATGCATGCCAGAGTTTTGTTTGCCCTGCTGGCTACAGCATCGGACTGATGGCTCATGTTCATACTATGGTATATTATTACCCCTAGATCCCTTTCAGTCATAGTGCTAGTCAGTTTGGCGCCACCTAGCCTGTAAGTATGTTGGGGATTGTTTGTCCCCAGATGGAGTGCTTTACATTTCTTAATGTTGAACTTAGTCTGGTTCCGATCTGCCCAACTTGTCAGCCTGTCTAGGTCCACCTGTATCTGCAGCCTATTTTCAAGTGTGACCATGCTCCCCCATGGTGTCATCCATGAACTTGGCCAGTGAGCTCTTCACCCCCACATCCAAATCATTGCTAAAGATGTTGAAAAGCACTGGACCAAGCTTGGACCCTTGATGGACACCACTGGCCACTTGCCGCCAGGAAGACACAGATTCGTTCATTAGGACTCTCTGGGTCCTACCCTGCAGCCAGCTTCCTACCCACCTGACCTTCAAGCAGTTAAGCTTGCAATCCTCCAATTTTCCTGTGAGAACATCCTGGGATACCACATTAAAGGCCTTTTGGAAGTCTAGGTATACAATCCTCTCTCTTATTCAGGTGGTGCGTTACCTAGTTATAGAAGGAGATGAGATTGGTAAGACAAGACCTGTAAGTGATGAAGCCATGCTGGCTGTCATTCAGAATCCTACCTTCTGCAAGTTTATCACACATAGACTCCTTAATTAATTTTTCCAGGATTTTCCCTGGGATAAAAGTTAGGCTAATTGGCCTATAGTTGCCTGGGTCCTCTCTCCTCTCTTTCTTGAAGATGGGCACAACATTGGCCCTCTTCCAGTCTTCAGAAAGACCTCCCCTGAGCACCACGAGTTTTGGAAGCATTTTGCCAGAGGTCCCATGATGACTCTAGCCAGTTTCTTCAGCACTCTCAGATTAAGTTCATTTGGTCCTGCTGACCTATAAATGTCTAACTTTTCTAACTGATCATGCACCAGGTCAAAGTCAGCAGTAGGAAAGCAGTCATTCCCACCGTGCCATTCTGAACCTTATCTAGTATGATTTCCCCCTTAGCCCAGAGAAATACTGAAGCAAAGTAGTCATTCAGGAGTTCAGTTTTCTCCTGAGTGTCAGCAGCCAGCTGTCCTGACTTGTTAAGCAGTGGCCCCAAACTTCCATTGTTTTCCTCCTTTTCCTAAAGAAGGACTTCTTGTTGTCCTTGATTCCCATTGCTAGTTTAAATTCAGTCGCCACCTTAGCCTTTCTAATCTGCTCCCTACAAGTGTTGGCTGTTGTTGTATAGCCCTCCTTGCGGACTGTCCCAAGTTTCCATTGTTTGTATGCCTCTTCTTTTTCAAGAGGACCATAATATCCCTATTAAGCCAAGAGGGTTTACCAGCCCTTCTGCTACCTTTCGTCCACATAGGAATGGACTTCTTTTGTGCTTTGAGGTTCATGTTGTTGAGGAATAACCACTATTCATGTTCTTCTTTCACCTTCAGTCCCTGGTCCCACAGTGCTTCCCCTACTATTGCCCTGAGGGTGTTGAAATTGACTTTTTTGAAGTCCAAAACTTCAGCCATGCTAGCTGATTTGACTGCCTTGTGATGGACAGTGAACATGATGGTTTTATGGTCGCTGTTGCCCAGGCTACACTCTATAGTCGAGTTGCTCACCAGATCGCCTTCTTTGGCCAAGACCAAGTCTAGGAGAGTGTTACCTCTGGTTGGCCTGTGCACTTCCTGAGTCAGGTAGAACTCTTTGATACAGGTCAGGAAGCAACGTGACTGATCCAACCTAGCTGAGTGTTCCTCCCAAGAGATGTCTGGGTAACTGAAGTCACCCATGATGACCATGTCCCGTGTGCACGTGGCGTCTGCCAGTTCTTGAGAGAATTGCAGATTGAGCTCCTTGAGCTCCTCCCTGGTTTCATGGTCTGTAGTATGCACCTATAGTTAGGTCTCTCTCACCATTAGTGTACAGGCACCTGAGTCCTCCAATTGAGACCCTTGATTTCCTGTCATGCTGAGGGAGAACCATTCCCTCAGTTCTTGCAAGAGTGGCTCTTCTAGTGTCCCCAAATTTAGAGCTTTCTTGTGTGCCGGTCCCTGGGCATGCCCCAGTCAGGGTTTCCCTATTCCCAGCGATCTTATCTTAAAGCCCTATCTAGAAGTTTGGCTATCCTGGCCAAGAAAAGGGACTTACCCCTCCATGTGCAGTGGGTGCTGTCCCTTCCCAGGAGTCCTCTCTCCCTGAAGTGCACACTGTGGTCGAAGAAACCAAAGCCCTTAGTAGCACCACAGCCTGAATCATCAGTTCACTTTGATGCATCCTTCCTTGCAACTGGGAGCACAGGGGAAAAGATTACCTGCACCCCTGACTCCTTGAGCTGAGCCCCCAGAACCTTGTAGTCACTCATGACTCGGTCATGAGCCAAGGGTCACTCCAGGGTTGCAGGGTTACTCCTGGACCAACCCTGCACACAAATCTTAAGGGTCATGTTCCCCTCTGTGACTCCATCCCCAGGAATGTGTGCAGTGGTGGGAACCAGCCCCTTTGCCACAGCCTGGACATGATGCCCATGGCTTTATTCCACCCTCTGGTCAGGCCCTGTGGCTGTGTATTCCTGCCCCAGCTGCAAGTTTCATGCACCGCCCCAGCTGGGTAGTGCCCCAAGCTCTAGCTCCTGTCCCTCTCCCTCCTTCACCATGAGGTTCTCAATATGCCTGCCCTATTTCCCCTCCCCCATCATAGACTTTACTTGCAGGGAGCTACTCCCTACCACTACCTGGGGCTGTATTCCTGCCCACATGGAATCTAACATGGTATCCCCTGTCACAGGAACACAGGAACTCTGCCAGCCTGCAAGGAGAAACCCACCATTTTCTGCATTTTACCACAGGAAATGGAAAACCCAGATCCCTGCATGATACTAGGAACCCAAAACAAGTGCTGTCATTCAGCCTGGGACCAGGTCATATTTTGGGACTATCCTGCCCAATTAGGGATGGGTAGTCACCCTAGGTGACAGGGGAAACTTCCCTAGACACAGACTTGGGAAGAGCAGGGTGATGAAAAAAACTGACTGCTGCAGCACTGATAACTGGAAGTTGCTGCTGCCTCTGTGCCCCCCTGTACCTTGTGGCATTGCTATGCTGCTGAATAATAGTACCTTTTATAAAATGATTTTTGTCAATAGATTTCAAAGTACTTTAAAAAGGAGATAAATGTTACTATCCCCAGTTAACAGATAAAGAGAGTTGAAGTGAAATGTATAAAATCAGCCAGCAGGCCAGAGGTTGAGTCCCTACCCAGATTTAAACCGATTTTTTTTCAGATTTTTGCTTCATTAGAAGTGAGAAATTTTTACATGATATACTCTTTGAAAAAAAAAATCACACTGAACAATAAAACTATTTCTTACAAAGTTTTATTTTAGATGCAATTCGGCAAAATATGGTTCCTGAAGCCTGTAAAGCCAACCTTTAATGAGTTCAGATGTATATCAATTCTAAGCCAATAACTCCCTTACTAAAGAACAGTCTAAGATATCATCTGATTGTGGCATTACATTTTTATCTAATATATTAATTATATGTCAGTTTAGCATGGTTTCAGTACAAAATCACCTTCATCATAACTTATAGTAATAAATTAAAAGAGAACAAACAAGCTAAAGAACAATATCTGTTTTGCCGCCTCCTGTGGCTGTGCAAACACAAGCCAACATAGAAACTAGTCTCCTCAGAAATATTAAGCATTTTAAAACTTTTCAAGAATATCATTAATACAAGCAAACGGAATAGTCTAATAAAATTCAACATATAGTTCAGAAACAGGATTCTTCTAATAATTCTGCACTTGGAGAAAAAAATTGTAAGGATACTCAGCTACAAAATTAATATAAAATGGCATTAACTATAACATGATGGAGCCAATTTCCTTTAAATAAATGTAAATGGGCAAGTTATTTGATACTGACTTTCCTATAATCCAATTCAAGAGGAACCTATGAAAGTATAACCTATGATAGTCTCTGCATTAGCAGATTGCTGGTATGGTCTGGGGAAAATGGATTTATGCCTTCAACAAACATGTATTGATGTGCACCACAAAAATGCTCATTGTAAGCAGTTCATTAATTCTACATCTCATTCTATGAAAGGAATCAATTCAGTTTTGAATTCAGTTTGAAAAGTAGTTCATTGAACAAAGCAAAACATACAGAAAGTTATTGCATAAACCTTTTTGTTACTATTTTGAAAATGGTTGTTTTTCTTAATTTTTCTTTTGACTTAAGTCCCCTGATTGATTTGTCTCCTGTACTTTTCACCTTCCTCTCCATAGACGTTCATATTACCACTATTTTCATTGGTCTCCTATCATTTGAAAAAGGATGTTAAAGGAGAATCAAATGAACTGAAATATGGAAGATAGGTGAGAGTATAATGAATGAGAGTAAGAAGAATCTTGGTGCCTTCTCTCCACACATTTTTGTAGTTATATAGTTTATTCCTGGTCATTTTTACCATACCTTGAAGTCCAAGTTGCACGTAGCTTTCAATATATTGTATAAATATAAAAAATAAAAACAGTAAGGTCATAGAAAAACTCAGGAACTCAAACTCCCATTGAACTTAATGCCATTCAGGCACTCTTCAAGGTATGATTTTGTTAAAGAGAAATCCAGTAAATTCCAATCCCCCAAAAAGTATTTTTCCAGTGTATAATACTGCCTAGCTATAAAGTTAGTGTTGATAGTAGTTAGTCTGCTCCTGAAAGCACCTTTGTTGCATAATACATTACAAGTTTCTTTCCAAGTGACCATGGGGAATGTTACTTAAAGTTTATCAAATCAGTTCCCATTGATTATGTACCCCTGTGGCAAACTATCTGCAGGCTTTTTAACAGATAGCATTCTCTGTATCAGTAGTAAAGCATATAAACATGATAACATACCATTCCAGGTGGTAGCTACTGTGCCACCTGACTCTTTTTCAGATCTTTGGGGTTTACTTTCTCCAAGAAAAAAAGATGTCTCAGATATACAAAATCGTCCTATTTTTTTTCTTATTATTTAGCACTACGGATTTTAGAATAGATAAAAAAAACAATTTGCACTTAGGCTGGGTTCAGACTGAATACAAATGACTACTAGTGAAATTTTATCCTGATAGGTTGCTTAATTCTAAATTTGTTTCCCTAGTTACCAAGTACCTTCTGATACATTCAGCATTAAAAGCTTAGCCTCTGCTGAACTGCACTTAAAGAGTTAGGTTGTCAGATTTGTCTTTCAACTCACAATTTGAGAAATATCTAAGTATTTAAAATTATTAAATCTTTGTTATGATGGGCTGAAGTGTTTTGAGCAATTGAAGAACTAATTTTAGTTATCTTCCAGGAATGTTTTGCGAACACACTGTTTTATATTTTGTTTGGTGTTAAGTTTTAGCATTGAGTTATCTTCTTTATTAGAAAAGGGAATAAATTATTCAAAACCAGCTGTTAAATTAATATACTAGACTTGCTCCTAGAACTATAACACAAAGAATAATGAACTGACTTCAAATTCAGGGTCAAACTCTGTCATTCATTCTTACATTGAGCAGCGTGTCATTATGCAAGTTACAACAACATGGAAATCACTGAGAAAACCGAGAAATATGGTGTTTGTAAAATGGTTGTGTGGTGAAAGCAGATTTTATTTAAAATTCATTGAATGTGTCTTATATTTAGGGACCTATTTAAATAGTGGGTTTGCAATTTTCACAGAAACTGCAAAAAAAGTCTGTTTCTGCAATCACCGTGGAAAAAGGTGTTTCCTGCAATTCTGTGAAGAATAACTCCCCAAAAATATAAGTTTCCTGGAATACAAGGAAAATGCAGTAATCTCTGGAGCCACAGAGCATGTGGTTTGAGAGAGTGCTACTGAGGGGCTGAGCTCAGTGAAAGTGCCAGTCAGGAAAGCTAAAGGGTTTCAGTTCCATCATTTAAGAAGCCTGATGCAATGCTGCAGCAAGGCTGCTATCTGAAGAGGAATGATTGGCCTCTTGGCTAATTAGCAATGAGGGGCGGAGCCACCACAGCCAATCAGCAGGGGAGGAGAAATTGCTGTGAAAATATCATAAAATTGGCTTCACACACCACAAGTGGCCCACAAAAATCCTTTAGTCGCACCAGATTTAGATAGGTCTCTAATTATATGTATATAAAACCTTGTGTGTGGCTTTTTACTGGTTGAATTTTATGAAGCACACTGAAGAGCCAGGTGTCTGATCATTCATAAGCCTTCAACAAACAGGCTGAATACTGGCATTTCAGTTTTAAACACACCATGTCAGAGGTATCCTGAAACTAGATGTAAAAAGAAAAATTGTCTTGTTTTCCTATTTGAGTTTGTACTTAACTTTTGACAGGGTTTGAAGTATAAATATCTTTGCATACTAGCTTATATTTCAGCAGTAACTTTAGTCTAATTCTCTTACTTTTTCCTTTCTGAATAACACATGCATTATTTGATTTCCTGGAGTTATCATTTGAAATAATAGCGGTAGATGTGGTACATACTCTTATGTCAGGAGTTACCAGCTGTTTGATGTTATTTAGTCTCTTCTCCAATCTTTTCTGAAGGTTGAGAGCAAGGTTTTCACGCTCAGGAAGACTCACTCCCCTTTAGCTGTGTTGTATGTGAATTCTTGACTAGGGATCTACCCAGAGTACTCATTTTTTTGTGAAAGCAGGGTCTCTGGCCAGTTCCTGTCCCAATCAGCTGGTGAGCTCAGATGCTATTTCGCCCACAAAGCTCTGGCAGGATGCCATGCTTACTAGGCAGTGAGCTCAGAGTTCATTGCATCTGTGTAGCACGGCCAAAGTGTGGGGCATGGGGACGAGATGGGGGATGGTGAACTGTTCCCTGATGTTCCTGTTACTGGGCAGAGTTTCTCCCTGGAAACTAAACTGGTATTCATTGATATTCCTGAAAAAAAGGATTACTTGCATGCTGTTTGACTACCTCTATTCAAGGACTGACGTGTACGTGTAGCAATTACATTTACGATATACTCTGCCTCACTGATTGTTCTTCATTGCAAACCTGACCAACTGGGTTCTGGATGTCCGCTGCAATTTGCCAGATGAGCAACAAACAGCACAAAAAATGGGAGACGTATTTATTTGGCCTGTTTAGCATTATGCCTTACAGCTATCCATTAATTCTTAAGCAATCACAAAAATATATAAATTTAGTTTAAAATAAAGATGAATCTTCTCAATTGACATTATTTGTCAGGTTTGGTCAGCACAGAGCTTATTTATATACATAAAAAGGAAAATATAGAATAGTGTCTCAATATTTGAACTTGTCAAGCTATTTTTAAAGGGATTTGAAGAATAGAATATCTGTACTACATGATGTAGCATCACTGATATACCTGCATCACAGGACAACTGTATCATAGTTGAAAGTTATGACTTTTTTATTAAGTGGGCCAAATCTACTCTCCTTGCTCACAAGGGTAGGCCACTGATGT
This sequence comes from Crocodylus porosus, assembly GCF_001723895.1. Classification (NCBI taxonomy): domain Eukaryota; kingdom Metazoa; phylum Chordata; order Crocodylia; family Crocodylidae; genus Crocodylus; species Crocodylus porosus. Next base: position 52,685,330 of record NW_017728909.1, read on the forward strand.
CAGCAAAATGGCCTACATGAGTAATATTAGAAATATTGGTTTCAGTATTCTAATTGTGAGATAAATATAAATCCTTCCACTCTTACAAATAAATTGCATCTGTTAACCAACAGTTTTACAAGATTATTTATACTCCCCATACTAATTTGGCTCTTAGAGGTAAAGAATGATTTACTGAAAACAACGTAATGAGAAATGAACAGAAAGTCTTCCAAATGTATAACTGGATATGACAAAAATGATATAAACTAGGCATAAAAATGACAGCATATCCACTCTCTGTCATTTTAATCAGTGATGTGATAACCATTGCATTAATCACAACTTTCACTTCCTCCAGAATAGTTTATAAATAACTTGAAATTAAAATCCTGTTCCCCTTCTGAAAGTAACAGGAGCCCCCATTTAATTTTCTTATTGTCATTTCGTCCCAAAGAATCACAACATGTTATCGCTTCTCCCACTGAATAAATGCAGCCGTCTCTGACTTGAATGCAGCAGCTGTTTCACACTGCTAACTACACCATTGCAACAGTTTAGGACACAAAATAAATAATAAAAAATAGTTGAAAATAGAAGATAAATTTAGTCAAGCAGAATGAAATTTTCCCAGCTGGAATTTGATTGGGACACCAACGGCTGCCAGTAAGCCTAGTATTGCAAAAGTGTCATGAGATCTTTAATGACCACAAGGGTCAGGAATTTGGTCTTAAGACCACAAATCCTCTGGAATTAAAATTCACAAAGTCATTCTTGAAGTCATTTTTAAATGCAAGCAAACCAGAAGTTTGCAAACTATTTAAAGGGTTGAAATACCTAACATAAATAGTTTTGAAGATTACAAAACACTTGATTAGAGATATATTTTGCCTCCAAATTAGCTTGACCAGTTCAAGGTAGTATCTTCAGTAGTATTATCCTCCCTCCTACCAACCACCCCGTCTTAAAGAATAGAACAGCCAACACTCAATTCAAACTACTAACAAAATTAATTCCTTCCGAATTCAGAAGCAGGTACAACCAGGATTTATTATTGGCTGATCTACTGTGTGAAAATAAGAAGTGTCCTTGTTCCCAAGTAATATTTCAGACCCATGCTTAGAGAGAGAGGTGTAGTGGGGAGAGGATTTCCAGTGCCACTTGAAAAGCATAAAAATGGAGGCACTTCTGTAAACAGGTTGTTTAGTTTGCATTCTGCCTATAGCTTTCCCAGTTCTCTCATTCAGCCTTTTCATTAGATGCCCATCATTTGAAAAGCATTTTCATAAATATGTATTAATTTGTAATGGACAAAGGCTTCCATGTCTCTAATATTTTATTAAAATGCAAAGGGAGTATTAGAATTGGGAGACTGTATGGTCCAGCAGATGGGGTAGTCAGTCAAGACTAAAAATACCTGGGTTCTGTTTCCAGCTTTGCCTGTGGCTCTTTCACCTGTTTTCACTCTCTGTTTGTCTTGCCTGCTTGGATGGTAAGCTCTTTGAGACAAAACTACACCTTACCATGTATTTGTATGATGCCTAGCTTAGTGGTGATCTGGTCTCAACTGGGTCTTCTAGGTAGTGCTACGATATAAATACCTAGAAAAGCATCTGGAATTGTTCATCAGGTATAGTTCATTCAGAAAGCATGTCTTCTGACACTGCATTTGGAAATTATAGAAGGACAAATAAAGAGATATTATGCACAATGAGGTAAACTATAAGTTATTAGTTGTAAGAGAGTCTAGGTTGATGGGATTTCTACCTGAGAGGACTGGAAAAATCAGTGTAACAGGCTGATCTGCATAGGAGCACCTCAAGAGATACCTGCAAGCCAGTTGGAAGGTACTTGATGTGTAATGTCCTCAGGTTTCTTGTCAAATACCATTTGTTTATAAATGGTAAGAGATAAGTATAACATTAACATGTTTAAATAAATGTTTCAGAAATGTTCACAGAGATGAAATATTTGATTTTGCTTTCCTAAGAATGATAGAATTACAATAATAAAGAAAATGGAAGTATTATTTATAAGCCATTACTCATATTTAACAAAATAGGCCTTTGTATTGCTTTGTCAGACAATGTCAATATGGTGAACAGGATCATAAAATTGCTTAAATCCTACTGATTTGCTATGCAGACAAAGAGTGTCCAAGTTCCAACTTGGGAAAAACATCTGCGTATTTAGATTATAAAATGTAGTCATTCTCTTGATTTGGTAGTTGAAATGAAATAAATGGGTATAATTTTGGGACTGCAAACCTAAGGTTCCTAAGTAAAGACGCTGTGTCATCAAGTTCAGGTTCATGCAAAGAGTGCATTGAACTGGAACAAAAAAAATATGGTTTATTTGGGAAAGATGTACTGTTAGTGTAACACTTGGTTATGAAATAGGATCCATTTGTTTTGAAAAGCACTAGTTAGCCACAGCCAAATATTTAAAAATGATCTCTCATTATAACCTACTTCCACACTTAACTCTAAATTGTACTGTTTGTCTATTTTTTACTTCCAGGAAAATGATATTCCATCAGGTTTCATGGACTACTTGAACACTGACTTGGTCAGTGACTACCTAAATTAAAGGTGCATTGCCAACTGATGGCTCAGTCCCAAAAACCTGATGCCTGTGGTTTTTTTGTTTTGTTTTGTTTTTCCATCCACAAGACTAATCCTGTTGACTTACTGTATATTCCTTGTGCAAACAAACAACTTCCCTGGGGGTGGTGGCATATGCTCAAAGTAAAGAATTTGAAATTGTGTACATTGTCCACAGTTTAAAAGAACACTGTGAACTCCAGTGGGCCTATATTAGTAGTGTAGTGCTATTGTTCTGCATTGCACAATCAGGGCCTTAGACATTACTCTTCTGCCTGGAGATGCTGTAACTCTGGGCAAATGATACATATTTTAGGTTGTTTTCTGCATTGGGAAGTCCTTTACATATTGTCATCTTTACTTCTGTACAGTCAAGGGGAACATCAATTTCCCTTGTAGTTTTTGTGAATGTTTATGCAAAGAACATGACAGAAAACATTAGAAGTGAAATATGATTGTAAAAACTTGCAGGGAACTGATGTATTTGTAGTATTTTTAACTATTTTAAAGTTGTTAATTTTTTTTAATAGATCAAACAATGATCCTTTGAGCCCCCTTTTTTGTACCTGTTATCATTTGAAGTTGTATTTTGCACACACCCCATAATTTAGAAGCCAAGTCTAGTTTAAAAAGCAGTATAGGCTCAAACCCGATAATGAGAATGTTTGAAATATGTAGTGAAAAGTTGACTTTTTGTAGCTGGAGGAGGTGCCTGCATGAACAGTTAAAATGGCTGTTGTGTTTTACACAAGAGTGACACAGCGCGTAGCAGGAGATGCTGGTTCCTTTATGAGCCAGCATGGAAGTCTGATCATTAGGGGCACCCCCGCCCTGCTCATCCCCACCCCCCAGTCTGTTCTACTGAACTAGATGTTAAAAAAAGAAAATAAAGCCTTATTTTTTATTTTGCAGCAGGTGGCCCAGCACTTCTTCCAAGCAGGCCACCTGCCCTTGTGGCTGTAGGGTCCTGGTTTGTAAATTTCTGTGTGGCATTGCCCTGTGCCTCTGGCCACCCTAGGAATATTTCCCTAGTGAAATGGTGGGAGCGCTTGGGGCCTGATCCAAAGCCACTGCTTTCTGCAGCCTGTGCCCTGCCTTTGCCCCAAGCAGGGGGTCTGGGCAAGGGGACACCTGAGAAAGCCCGCTTCCTTGCCCAGCCTTTTGCTCGCATTACGGCCGGGTCCCGGAGTCGCTGATTTCTCCCATTCCCTGGGGTCTCATTTGGGCAGGCAGCTTTGGTCCCTCCGGCTAGCGCTTCGTTTCCCAGCGGCGGTCTTCAGCTCCGGGGGGGGTGTGAAAGGCTTCTCGGACCCGCGGGTGGAGTCGGAGCCCCGACAGCTGGGAGCGGGGGACACGCGGTCTGCGCGCCCGTGGGACACGGCGCGTCCTTGTCTCGCGCTCGCCCCTACCCGGCCCGGGGGCGGCACCGGGGGGCCCGCCCCGCCCCGCCTCTCCTCTCCTCTCCCGCCTCGGCGCCGCTCAGCCCTCCCAGGCGGCGGGAGGGGCGGCCGAGGCGCTGCGGCGGCGACTTTGCTCTGGAAATTGGTCTCCAAGCCGATTACGGCGGATCTCCCACGTGACGCGTCCGCTCCCGGCGCCCGGCGGACTTGGCCGCGGGATGCCTCGCCGTAGCAGCAGCCGCGGGACCCCATGAGGCGGCGGCGGCCCGAGCGCGGTGAGCGCGGGGCCCGGCCCGGCCCGGCCCGGGGGCACGATGCAGAAGAGCGTGCGCTGCAACGAGGGGCACGCGCTGTTTCTGGCAGCGCTGGCCCGCAAGGAGGGCGCCAAGCGCGGCTTCCTCAGCAAGAAGACGGCGGAGACGAGCCGCTGGCACGAGAAGTGGTTCGCGCTCTACCAGAACCTGCTCTTCTACTTCGAGGGCGAGCAGAGCGCGCGGCCCGCCGGCATGTACCTGCTGGAGGGATGCAGCTGCGAGCGGGCGCCCGCCCCCAAGGCCGCCGCCGCCGCCAGCGCCCGGGACCCCGCGCTTGACAAGCAGGTACGGCCCGCCCGGGCGTGGGGGACCGTCCCTGCCGCCGCGCCCACAAGTTGGGTGCTCGGGGCGAAGCGGGGAAGGCAGGCCGGGGCTCTCCTGCGCTCCCTGTCTTTCCCCCCGCCCTGCCCCGGGGGCCCGGGCGCCCCGCTGGCTCCTGTCTGCCCAGCGCCGCTGGGGGCAGCGCCGCCCTTCTGCTGCGCCGGCCCTCTCCCCGCCCGCGGTTGCACTTTGGGTTCAAGCGAGCTGGTGCTAGGCATGCGAGCACTTGCAACGCATCTCCCTAAGCCGCGGGTGGCATCTTGCTGAGAACTGCATACTCCCTCCCTACAAAACAGTTCATGAAAAGGCGTTATGGACCATTCATGATGCCCTTGAGTAGACAGTAGCTGTGCTTCAGGCCCCCTGAAACAGAGGGGGTCAGCTGAAACAATGGGTATGACAAGCACGCAGGAGCCTTAAAACATTATTGCTAGGTAATCCGAGGCTGTCTTGGGGTCCTGAGTGCTTCTGCGAGCCACTTGAGCCAGTGATTTAAAAAAAAAATCTATTTTGGAAAAGACCAAGAAGAATTAGATGGGGCCTGTAGTCAGCTTGTACTCTGGTCTAAGTAGATGCCCAGCACTTTAATAGAAGTCGGTGGGCTTCTCTGTGTTATCAGGGCAATACTTAACTAAGGGTTTCTAAGGCTAAACATATCCATATGGGAAATGACAGCAGGGAAACTGTTGACCGTTAGTCATACCAGAAAAATCTACATTTCAGTGGGATTCCTCACAACTCATGCATAATGAAAGTTGCAGAATCTGGTCATTTGAAACACGTCTCCCTAAGCTGCGGCTGGCATATTGTTGAATGCTGCATACTACCTACAAACGGTTAATAAAAGGACACTATATTTAGACACCATAGGAGTGTATCAGATTTCTGGGCTTGGCTTCTACCTGGTGCAAGCCATTGGTGTTCTTTTGATGCTATGGTGAAAACTGTAAATTTGCATGTGTTGTTAACTTCTCTCTGCTTGACAGAGGAAATCAAACAGGTGTCAAGCTGGTTTGGAAAAAATAGGTATCTCAGAGAAGGTTTCAGGTGTACTGCAATGGATTTTGAACAACCCATTTACTCTGCTGAAGTGCTGTGCAAGCTGGGCAGCCTGAATTAAGGAAATATCTTCTCTCACTGCATTATCTTAACATTCCACTTGCTATGGTCATTTTGGTCCAGTTATTTAGAGTTTATCGAACTTGGTTAATACCTACAATTGCCTACAATTAAAATGTCCTTTACTATGCATGATGACACATACTTACAAGGGTGACAGTTGCAGTTGCACAAAAAATACTTCCCAGTCATATACAAACTTTTGGCTTCCTACCCTTTCAGGCAGGGTATATGGGAACTGGGTTTAATGCATAAGATTTATACTGTTGTTATTGTTAAAGCACAATCAGACTAGGCAACCTACTTGAAAATAGTACCTTTATCTGATCTTTGGGAGGGGGTGTGGGGGGGTGTCTTTGTACTTTACTGACAAAAATGAGTTTTGGTGTTTTTGTTTTTAAATACAACGGACAAGACATTTACAAAAAAGAAAACTGGGTTCTGTTCAAAGCATCGAGTTCATTGCTAAGTTTTGATAGTGAGGTGTGCCGTGGCAAACAATACAGCTGGATTTTCAGATTCTGTTTTAGAGCTTGCAAAACTGGCAGTTAGAAAAATCTTCCCTGTAAAGTTTTATATGGAGTCACTGAGGATAATAAATATGATGCTTTCTGTGGGCATTTTGGTGACAGTGCTTCCTCAAAATCATTTAACTGTTCCTTTCCTTTAAGTGGAGGAAATGTCGCATGAACACAAATCTGTGTATTTTGTAAGACGTCTATAGTTACACTTACAAAAAGCAGTGTCTTATAATACACTAAATCAATGTAGTACTTGTGTGTGTTTTTCTTTTTTGAAGCATCCATCTTCTCACAGGCATCAAGTAATATAAAGTTAAAAAAATATGAGGTCTCTGTTCTCATAAAAGGAGGGGGGGCATAAGAGTTATGTTGTTTAGAAGTGGAAGCTCAACGTTTAAACTTTCCTACAATGATTGCTTTTTCATACAATGAATTTTCTCTTTCCTGATTACAAGTATTTCCTGATTCCATGAGCATACATGGATCATAAGTATTATATGAAAGCAGATACAAAGTTTTGTAGTTCTAATACAATAATTATTTTACAGGCAGAGCCTGTTCCCTAGAAGAGGTAATAGAGAAGTTAAAACTCAAGGTAAGGGGCTTTGCCATGTCCCTTTAATTTACCTTGGAAGTTTAGTGATTACAGGGAGGCATGCTATGCACTGCAGTACCCCATACTAAAAGGATAGTGTGTGTGCATGCGTGGGGGGTATGTGTTCATTCATCACAGCTTGTACTCAAGCTTCAATTTCTTTTATTTATATTTTACTTTAGTAGGTAATATAGGGTTAAAGTACATGGGTAACCACATTACAGCATGAAAAAGCAGAGCTGGATTATGTGAACATCATGGCAAAAGTAGTGAGATGCATCAATATTAGAAAGAATTTTCGTTTTGAAACACAATTATATTACAATATGTAAACAGGAAACTTTTGAAAGATTAACTCCTGTATAGCAGAAGGAAATATTTTTATTTTAAGTTATTTCACTGGATATCTCAATTAAGTTTGTAGAAAGTATGTTCCATAACTTAGCTAAATATTCTTTTGCTGGACTTGTAGCACGTTGTATAGCTTGCAACAACTAGCTAATTATTCACTAAATGAAAGATGGTGGTACCTTGTCTGTGTGACAAAATAATTCTTTCAGTTCTGTCACTTATAGAAGATGCATTCAAAAGTAGAAAAAAAATGCATTTTCTTAATTATTTGGAAGATCCTTTTGATTTAGGCACTGAATGTCTTGAATATTGCTCAGTGTCACCTATCAGCTAAGAACTCTTCTCCAGAGAACTTAGAAATCTGCATGGGAAAACATCAGAGCTGGTATATTTCAGTCACCAAACATGTTTGACTGTACTTACTTGCATATATATATAGCCTGACCCCCCGAAATGCAGGTGGCTTAAAGCTTCCAATTTTAAACAGAATTTACATTATGCTCTTTTGTCAATCTATCACAGAGATTATTGTACAAGGGGAGTAACTATAGTGAACATACTGAATTACAATTTATTATAATTATATTAAAAATGTAGAGTTGTTTGTATAATTTTGATTCTGACTGTGCATTTTTTTTACTCTTGTCTAGAGACAGAAGTAGCAGAACTCTTAAAATAGTTTTCTTACTGCTTCAGACCAAATCATTTGAAAAGTGCAGCATCTGACCTAGGAGTGAAAGAATTATGTAATTCATGAATCAATGGATATTCAAGAAAGTTTGGCCTTGGGCCACATGTGTTATAGATACTTAATGTATCTGCAGGTGGGCTTTTTTACTTCCCATAGTACTTTGCATTTTAGAAGGTTTTTTTTTAAATGATGCCCTTTTCACGAACCAGTCCGCGCTATCCTTACCCAAGCCTATTTTAAAACCATTTTTGAAAGAGCAAGTATAGTTTAAACATGAGAAGTTGAAAATGACGTAGTGTTTAAGATACTAGTCTTAATGTGAACAGAATATATTGAAGAATTTAAATTCTGATTGAAGTGAAAATGTTTCTGTTTACCCTTATGAGAACCACAAGCCATAAACCATAAACAGCTGCAGCTCCTAGAATGCCAGTACTCCAGTATGATTGCAGTTTTGAGAACATATATAATTTAAAGAAAGATAAATTCATATCTATGAATGGTTAATCTTTATATAATTAAAATGAAATATTTAAAGTTTGTGCTGTCTTCAGTTTCTCAGACACAGAATTTGTAATCCAGTGAATTTATTCAGCTTTAAGAAAGAGGGCTTTATGGTAGTTGAATATAGGTTGTTTTCAATGTCCTGTATTGGGCTGAGGCCCACATAAGTTATTGTATATTTTTATATTGATCAAATGTTTTCAAGATATATATCAAAATGTATATCACTTGAAATTAAGTGCTCTTCAAATATTTAACTTCTAATTTTACTATATGATTTGAGAGAGCAGATATGACTTCCTAGTAACCTGTCTGAAATAATCTTCCTTCCATTTATCAAAATTAAATGTAGTACTAAGCCTGTGCCTCACAGATTAACAAAATCCAATTATTTGAATTTTTATTGCTCCCTTTAGCTTAATGTATTTTTTTGTTTTTTTCCTAGATTTACTTCTGTCAAGGGCAGATTCTGTGATATTTGAAAACTGTTTTAAGTACAGTCTTGTAAACTAAAAAATATTTATAATTTATAAAATATGAAACTGTAAAAACATTCTTGAAACATTCATTTCAAAACAGAACATAATAATTAATAGGAAGCCCACCTTTTCAGATACAGTATAGTCAGCTAGAGTTATTGATCTTGTGGTATGAGTGTGTTCAAAAAGCATTGTGAACATTTTAGACATTTTCAATGTAATGTTGTCAGTATTTCAAAAAGAATAGGTTAATTTTGCCTCTCTATGTCTGTCTTCTAGATTAAGGGTCAGCAGTGTTTTTGGGCAAGTGCCAAAACACCTCCAACCTCAACTTGTAAGATGTGGCAGGAGTGGACAGCAGGGGAGCCACGAGGGGACTGAGCTGTGTTGTGGCAGCACAGCCCTGGCCCTTTCCCCACTGTCCGCCAGCAGCAAGTCAGGCTGGGGCTCTATGGACCCTGGGTACAGCTACTTGCAGCCTTCTGGCTGCCTGCCACAACTGGCCCAGACTCTGGAAGGCCCGTACCATTACCATGGAGCCTGCACTGCTCGCAGCTGGGAGGCTGCAAGGAGCTGCACTGGGGTGTGTGGAGCCCTGGCTCAGCTTGTTGCAGATGGCAGAGAAGGAGCTGGGGATGGACTGCCACAGCAAAGATTGGGCCCCTTGCAGCTCCCCTTCCATCTCTCCCAAAGTATGCGTGCCAAGCAAAATTCATTTTCATGCCACAGTCTGGTATATATGCTGGGGGTTGCCTACCCCTGTTCTAGATGACAGTAATTCTTTTGTACCAGTCACTATTAGAGTTCATAGTGATGCTGCTCTAAATGAGAATGTTAGTGGCATGAAAAATGAATTTTTCTGCTTTCTCTCTTAATGTATTTGCTTTATAGAAGGAAGAGTTCTTTCAAACACCTATTGCTTAAAGACTTTGGAGATATCTGTTATGTTGTGTTTTTCACAACGTAAGGCCCATTCTAGCAAGCCTTTTATCGCAGGATTGTCTCTGAGCACGTGCATTGCTCGCCTAAATGAGAGAGACTTTACGGGATCAGGTCCACAGGATCAGGTCCATTAGTGTACCTTTTCCTTAGTGACATGATTAGTAAGTGGCATACAAGAGTACAGATTATGACCTTTGTTCACTAAATACATCAGAACATATTATTTTAAGATAAATTTATTTGCGAGTAGCAACCTGAAATTAGTTGCTGACAGTGCCATCCATTTAATGTGAGTTACATTGAAAAGAGGCTGCCTAGGGCTCTTCATATAGAATTGCTAAGTGAATTTACCATGTACTTTCTGGCCTTCAGGGAGCAGGCAGTATATAAATAGAAAAGTATAATCCCATGTGTTCTTTCTATTGATGGCACTTTTCTACTTGATAGTACTTTATTGGTAATTGAGAATATACCTATTTCATTTACAGACTTCAGTATTTTTTGTATGATATGAAAGAGTATACTAAGTTACAGGCATTTACTAAAATGTAGAATTATACTGATATTTAATTGTTCACTTTTTACACCTTAAAATCCATGCATCTGTTTCATATTACTACAAATCAGGCTTAATAGAATTATAGAAAATCAGTAGAGCTATCTGTCCAAGTCATGAGTCTAAATATGTTAATTTGTACAACTGCTTTCTAAAATAATTTCCTATGTTAAAATTAATAACATTTGGGTAAGCAAACAGAACAGTGATCCCTGTCATGTGATGCTGTATTAACCTTTTATTACCTCAATCCACATTAAGGGTGTCTGTACATGTGTGGAGGCTGTTCTGGTGTACTGTATTTATAACGCTTTGGAGCAGACTCAATTAATCAAGTCTGCTGGAGTATGGCAATTACTATGCTCTAGCAGTCTCTAGCACCTTGTATATCAGCATCCCCATATTTAAAAAATGGTGATGGGGGTGCTTGAACTTTAAAGCTCAACAGAAGTCAGCACTGGTGAGATTGCAGCTGGAGTACTGCATCCCGTTCTGGGCACCACACTTTAACAAGGACATGGATAAGCTTGAGAGAGTCCAAAGAAGAGCTGCCCATGTCATTAGAGACTTATATGGCAAGCCATACAAGGAAAGGCTGAGGGATCTGGGACTCTTCAGCCTGAAGAAAAGAAGGCTGAGAGGAGACCTGGTAGCAGCTTACTACTATACTAGGGGAGTACATCAAGGGCTCGGTGAGTGACTGTTCACCAGGGCACCCAAGGGGAAAACTAGGAGTAATGGCCACAAACTCCTGGAAGACTGATTCAGGCTCAACATTAAGAAAAGCTGCTTCACAGTCAGACTGTGGAATAAGCTCCCTTTAGAGGTGGTGCAATCACCTACCCTGGAAATCTTCAAGAGGTGACTAGACAGTCACCTTGTGGGGTCACCTGAGCCCGTTATCTTTCCTGCTTGGTGCAGGGGGCCGGACCCGATGATTTTCCAAGGACTCTTCTGGCCTTACAATCTATGAATCTATGAACGAGCTTTAGTTCAAACGCCCCCACCACCATTTTTAAGCGCAGGGATGCTGCTACATGAAACGCAGCAGTGCTTTAATTACAGTGGCTGTTGGAACTGCTTTGATTAGAGCGCTGCTCGCCGTATACCCAGAGCACATGTAAAAATGCCTTACGAGACCAGAGTCAAGAATTTAAGACTGGTCTGTTATTGGCAACCTTGTATGTCTTGCTCAAAAGACAGCTAAGTCTTTGTTTAAAGTAAAACAAATTAAACCAGCTCCTTGCCTCAGTCTGGAAAACAAAGAAGCAGTGCACTAAAGGAGATGACTGTAAGTACTTCTTTATTTCCTTAAGGCAGGTGGTTTTTCAGAGAAATCAGAACGCAAAATTGTATGGGAGCCTTCATTTGGTGGGTGCTGAGCCATTAGATATCCAAAGTCTGTTTTACTGGTAACAAGACAATGCAAATCACTTTGCAGTCATTGGAAAAAAATATTTTGATTCCACACAGGAAAGTCAGCTGGCAATGGTTATTTGCAGAACTTGTGAGAGTGTGATTTCAAATGAAAATATAAAATGCTATGCAGTAAAAGAATGAAGGTGAATTTAATTAAGACTGTGTACACAAGTATAAGGACAAATTACAGGTGTCAAGAAATAGCAGAGATCAGGTTTATTTCCAGTAAATGTTGAGACAATAATGACATGGTACAAAAGATGTCTAGAGTGTGTGGGGAAATGGGTGCATTTTTCTGTATCTTAAGTCTTGCAGGTGGTTTTTAAAATAAACACATAATTCACTTGTGATCTATTTTTATTTCTGTAAGGTAAAGTTCAGTTTGTATAAAACAAAGGTTACAGTCATTTAGTAAAAAATATTAAACCCCTCCCCCCAGTGGACCAGGAACTAGATTACTATTAGATGTATCCTACCAGTTTTGTCTGCCATTAAATACTGGTTAGCTTTCCAATTTATCTGCTTTTTCTTTAACGTCATCTTCATCAAGGTACATTGCCAAAAAGACACCCCCTCCTTGCAGACAAATATGCCACCCAGGTTGTTTTCTAGGAGGGTCTTAAGAGCTAAGAATGTCCTTTAACAATCACTGGTGATCTTAACACACCTTTAATAATGTTGTTGTATCCATGGTGCCTTTCACACCTTTTAAATTTTTGGCGACCACCAGCCTTACAGATAAATTAGCTTCATAATTTGATGCTTTTCTAGCCTGATAACCATTATTGTACCATGAAAGTTGCTGAACCAAACTCAGTGCTGATGAAGGTGGTTGCTTGGCTCTGCTATAAATCTCTTCATTATTGATCTTGGCCTTCACTTTAATGTTATTCAATTGATGTTGTTTTTAGTTCTTTCAATCTTCAATCTGTCATTTTTCAATCACCCTCCACGCTCATGTTTCACTACCAGGCATTAAAACTGGTATAACCATGTGTTCTGTATCTGCAACACCACAGAAAGAACCATGTCCTGCTTCCAAAGACACCACTAACGTAGGACTGGAAGGGACTTCATTGTGGTATTTAGCCCAGTCTCCTGCTCAAGTCATCATCTGTGATTTAAGTCATCCCACCTAAGTGCAGCCTACTCTTAAAAACTTCCAAGGATGGAGATTCCACAGTTTCTCTACATAGTCCGTTTCAGTGCTTGGCCATCCTCATAGGTTGGTGATTAGGAGAAACTTCCTGACTAAATTTCCCCTGCTGCAGCTTGAGGCCATTGCTCTTAATCCTGTCCCCTACAAGCCCATCTTCATATTCTCTGTAATAGCCCTTCACATATTTGAAGACTGTTACCAAATCCTCCCCAGTCTTCTGTTCTCCAGTCTACTAAATAACCCTAGTTCTTTCTGTCTTTCCTCATAAGTCTTGTCTCCCAGGCCCCTAATAATTATTGTTGCTCTCTGCTGGACTGTTTCTAATCTGCCCACACCCTTCTTCGTGTGGGTCCCAAAATTGGACACGCTACTCCAGGTGAGACCTCACCAGTGCTGAATAGAACAGAAGAATCACTTCTCTTGATTTGCAAGTGAGGCTCCTGTTGATACAGCTCAGCATGCTGTTGGTTTTTTTCAACAAAAGCAAACTGTTGGCTTTTATTCAGCTTATGGTCTGCTGTAATCTCCAAGACCTTCTCTGCAATACTGCAGCCTACTAGATTGATTGACTGCAGACCATTTCTCAAGCCTATTCAAGTAATTTTGGATCCTAGCCCTACTATGTAGAGTATCTGCAATACACCCAATTTGGTGTCATCCACAGATTTGTAAAGTGTGCACTCAGTCCCAAATCATCCACATTAATGAAGATATTAAACAAAACCAGACTCAGGACAGACCCTTGGGAAACCCCACTTGATCTCAGTTAGACCTTGAGCCATTGTTGACTGCTCGTTGAGCACAATGATCCAACCAGTAATGTATGTACTGTACCTTACAGTACTTTCATCTTATTTGTATATCCTTAGCTTGTTAACAAGAATGTCATGAGAGGTGATACTAAAAACCTGCCTGAAGTTGAGACATATTGCATCCACTGCTCTCCTCGTATCAGGGATCCTGGTTTTCCCTGATGAAAAATCACAAATTCTCTGATAACCCCAAAATCCAAGGTTAAAATAAAAGGCACCCCCCAGCCCC
>NW_017728909.1:52699423-52718579 GCF_001723895.1 Crocodylus porosus
CTGTGCTGGTTTCCCTCACTCCCCCCAACCCCCCACAACTGCTCCCTGGCCCTGCTGGTGCTCCTAACTCCCGCCCACAGCCCCCTGGCTCTGCTGGTGCCCCTTGCCCCCTCCCACAGCCTCCTGTTCCCCCCAGCCCCCAGGTCCCTGGCAGGAGGCCACAGCTGCTGTAGTAGAGTGGAGCCCAGCTTCCCTCTGCTGCCTGCCTGCTGTGGGCTCAGGCTGGGGAGACTGGCTTGCTGCTGCTGTGCGCAGTCCCTAGAGGATAGGGGTGACCTCCCCCCCTCCCCAGATCTTAGTGTGGGGTGGAGGTGGGGCATGCTGTGTGTTCAGGTGGGGAGGTGAAGTCAGCTTCCTGGTGCTGCATGCACTCCCAGGGAGGTCAGGGACGACCCGTGCTCCCCAGATCTGTATGCGGAACAGATCCTGCTGCCCTATCACAGGGCCTTCGCAGCCTGATGGGCACAACCCAGCATGGCAAGGAACAGCAGGGCCGCATGGAGATGCTGCTTGTTGCTGTGAGCTCCACACTGCCCTGGCAATGTGTCCCCTGCATACGTGGCTGCAGTGAGGGCAGTGGTGAGGGGTTGTGCTGATCAAGGCTGCCATACATGCTGGGGATGCATCACCAGGGCAGCATGGAGCTTGCAGTGACAAGCAGCTTCTCCGTGTGGCCCCTGTGTTCCCTGTTGCGTGGGGTTGCACCCATCAGGCTGCAGAGGCCCTGGGGTAGGGTAGCAGGGTGGAGAGCCTGAGACCCACAGCCTGCTCTGACTGCCATCTCTGCCCCACACACAGATCTGGGGCGGTGTGGGTTTTCCCTGCTTCCTAGGAGTGCAAGCAGTGCTGGGAAGCTGGCCTTGGCCCTTGGACGAGCCACCCATGGCCCCATCCATCCCCACTGGGGCCTTGCAGCCGTGCATTGTGACCCCAAACCCCATGCAACGCCTGGGTGAGCAGCAGCCCCAGCCGTGCCCAACTACATCCTTCTGTCCGTCCCTACAGGGTCTCAATTCCACCTCCCACCCCAGCCTACTAACCTGCAGGAGCTACTCTCCAGGCTGCCTGGGGCCATGTGCATATACATGCACATGGCAGCCCCTGCCCAACTGCCCTCCTCCCACTCCCTCCCAGCCCTCTGCAGGCTGTAACTTTGCCAGCCTACAGAGAGCTTGTCACAACACTGCAAAATCTGTGGGCTTCTCCAGTAAAATGCCAAATCTGCATTGGCCTCTGATAAAAGGTAAAATTCACGGTTTACTCTGTTTTCCCATGGGTAACGGAAAACCCAGATCTTGGCTTATCATAGAAGTAAATCAGGTTTGTTAGGCATCACCATAGGTGGTGGAAGGCCAGGGCTAATGGGGCTTAGCCCCCATAAACACAGGGCAGCAGTGGCAGCTTGGAGGGCCACAGGGTTTGCCTGGGCACAGGCTTTAGGTGGCTGTGAGAGGGAGGGTCATGCACGGACTCAGACATATTGGCTGCACACATAGCAATGATAGCAGCCCAGTGGCATGCAGAGCACTGCCCAGCATGGCAGTCAAGTCTGTGAAGGGGAGGGAGTGGTGGGGGGCATACCGAAGCCCCCACAGTGAGGGAGGGAGTGGGGCAGAGGGAGGGGCAAGTGCAAATAGGGCCCCAGGGTGGGTTGTGGGATGGGCAGAGCCTGGGCGGCTTGTCCAAAGGTGTGTGTGTGTGGGGGGGAGCATATGCATGCACCCAGGAGGAGGCATGGAGGGCATATGCCCCCTGGATTTGTGTGCAGGGCAGAGGCGGGCTACCGCTGTGGGCTCAAATTCTGCACCTTGCCACTGCTGCTGCCGCCTCAGGAGCCGCACGAAGCCATGTGCCTCCTGCTACTAGGCGGGCAGGGGATGTGGTACAGCCTAGCCATGGGGCACACATGGCATTTTGCAGCTCTCTAGGCAACAGCAGCGGGGTGCAGAGCCTGAGCCCAGAGTGGCAGCCCACCTCTGTTCTGCACACAGATCCAGGGGGCACATGCCCCCTGTGGTTTGTGCAGCAGTGGGAACCCCTCACCTCCCTGGATGAGCCACCTGGGGTCCGCCTGTCTCACCACCCACCACAGGGCCCCTTTCATACCTGACCCTACCTCTGCACCACTCCCTCCCTCAGTGTGTGGGCCTCGATCTGGCCCCCCTGCCCCTTCCCTCTCCTCCGCGCCTTCCTCTGTGTGCGTGTGTGTGAGCGCGCATGCTCAGCCCCTGAAAACCATATTATTGACTTGCTCTTGGTGAATCCATGCTGGGTGTTCTTGATCACTGTGTTCTTCTCTAGGTGCTTTACAATGGTTTCCTTGAGGACTTGCTCCCTGATCTTTCCAGGTATTGAGGTCAGGCTGACTGGTCTGTATTTTCCTGGATCCTCCTTCTTCCTTTTCTTAGAGATAGGTAATATATTTATCCTTTTCCAGTCACCTGGAGCCACACTCAACCTCCACAAGTTCTCAAAGTGGATGGCTAATGTCTATGAAGTTACCTCAGCCAGTTCCTTCAGTATCCTAGGATGCACCTCATTCAACCTTGCTGACTTGAAAGCATCTAGCTTCTGTAAGTAAACCCTAACCTGTTCTTCTGTTACTCTAGCCTGTTTGTTCACATCCCTGTCTTTATTGCCAACTGTACTTGTCATCTGGTAGCTGAAGTTCAGTGTTTTATTCTGCTGTTCTTCTTCCTTCCTCCCCTTGGGATCTTGAACTCTTATTGTTTCATGGTCACTGTCTCTCAAGTTACTTTCCATCTTCACATTCGCAACCAGTTCCTCCCTGTTTGAGAGCAGTAAATAAAAAAAAAGCACCTTCCCCTTCTTTACCATCTATATAAAAAAGTTATTCCCAGTGTGCTCCAGGAATTTGCTGAACTGTGTATACATTGCTGTGTTTCCTTACCAGCACATGTCACAATATTGGAAGTCCCCCATAAGAACCAAGTCCTGGATTTGGAAGCTTCTTGTTTAAAGAAGGCCTCATACACCTTCTCCTGGTTTGGTGGCCTGTAGCAAACACCCAGCATGACATCTCTGCCTGCTGCTCTCCCTTCTGACCTTTATCCAGGGGCTTTCAACAGGCCTACCTTCTACTTTGAGCAGGCATCTCAGAACATGTGTACATCACCTTTATTTTTATCTATCTATCTATCTATCTATCTATCTCTAGCCAGCTACCTGCTGTACAGCCAAGGGACCCAATTACCAACTTCCTCAGTCTCTTTAGTTAGGGATCATCTTTAAATTATAACTTCTAGCACTATGATACTTACAATAATTAAATACAAATGTAGAAAAGTAGTCTTCCTAAGACTCCTGTACTGTTGTTGGGAAGCTGGGAGAACAGGGTTTTTTTTTCTCCAGCCAGGTAACCAAGATTGTTTAGAGTGGGTGTGGTTACAGCAGAATTTCTTAACTTCCACAGTAGGTTTTAGGGTTGTATAGGGTATTTACTGCTTTCTTGGTGAGGTTTTAATGATATGCTGAATGCCTACATGTCAGAAATTTAGGATGATTTCATCTTCTCTACTCTCTTTTTGTGTGTTTATATATATATATATGTGTATATATATGTGTATATATACCATTTCCTCAGGTAATATATTACCATTACCTGAGGAAATGGCAAAGATATCCTTTTGTACTTATCTCTGGAATTATGGAGGGAGGATTTTCAGCTACTTGAAAATTGTTTCCTCTTCAGTTGCAGAATCAAGAGTATTAAGGAGGAATTCACTTTTTTCTCCTCTTGTATATAGTAATGCTTGAACTTGATCAGAAAATTGGAACCTTCCTTTGTCCTGTCCAACTTGTCTTTATTTTGACAGTTTAGAGAAATATCTAAAGCCTTTGTCTTGGTTATATATTTCCAGAGAGATTTAAACTTGCAGGTCTGCTACTAGACACTGGGCGCTTCTACATGGGTCCCCCACGCCAGCATTTAGTACTTCCTTTAGTACTAAATGATGGCGCAGTAACATCCATTACTGCACTGTCCCAGTGGTTCATGGTTATTTTTAGCAGCTATGTCACTGTAGCACGTCATTATGGCAGCATAGCATCTTGTGTAGATGCACCCACTGCTAAGCAAAAAATGAGAGTAAGAACAAAGAGAATCAATGACATGGTGTAGCTAGTCAAGTGTTTGTGGCCGAATATTTGTACCAGGAATACCTGCTAGTTAGTTTGAAAGTGTTTTGCGGGTTAGAATATGGACAAAGAAAGCAGATATTTATACTTGAAGCTTAGGGAAGAAGGCAAAAGGAAAAAGCAGTAGTAAGAACATGGTGTTCATGTAGCAGAACAGTTCTTGGTCTGTTGGCACTTGAAGAGGTTCCATGGATGCATCAGGATTGTAGGAGGAGAGAAAATTGCCTTGGAACAGCAACTGAGGCAGGACAGGGCAGACTGGGACTGGAGTGAGGACAAAGACTAGCTGGAGAGAGTGGCGAGGCATGGCCTGTAACCATAGAGTACATAAGAGCGAAGTTCAGTAAGGACAAGTGCAAAGTCTTGCACTTAGGACAGAACAGTCCCATGCATTGTTACAGACTGGGAACTGGCTGGCTAGGCAGCTCTGCAGAAGAGGACCTGGGGGTTATGAGCCAACGATGTGCCCTTGTTGTCAAGAAGGCCAACGGCATACTGGGCTACATTGGTAGGTGTGTTGCCAGCAGATCAAGGGAAATGACTATTCCCCCTATTCTGCACTAGTGAGGCCACATCTGGAGTACTCTGTCCAGTTTTGGGGGTCCCACTATAGAAATGATGTGGACAAATTGAAGAGAGTCCATCTGAGGGCAGTTAAAACAGTTAGGGGGCAGGGGCACATAACTTCTGAGTAGAGGCTGAGGGAACTGGGCTTATTTAGTTTAGAGAAGAGAAGATTGAGAGGGTATTTGAAAGAGGATGGAGCTAGACTTCTCAGTGGTGGCAAATGACAGAACGAGGAGCAATGGTCTCAAGTTGCAGCAAGGGAAGTTTAGGTTAGATATTAGGAAAAACTGTCTCACTAGGAGGGTAGTAAAACACTGGAATGGGTTACTAAGAGAGGTCTTGGCTGGGATGATGTAGTTGGGGATGGTCCTACTTTGAGCAGGGGGTTGGACAAGGTGATCTCCTGAGGTCCCTTTCAACCCTAATTTTCTTTGATTTCAGAATTGGAAATAAAGCCAGGTTCATGATTATAAAAAAGGGGGAATCCACTTAAACATAGGGGTCTGCCTAACTCGAGGAGGCAGCCGACTGATTTCACAAGGAGATTTCAGGGCCAGCTTCCATAGTAAAGGTCTGATAGCAGTGATGCACCCCCACATCTCTTGCTGAGGGGCCCTGGTGGTTGTGAGGGCTGCCTGTCATGGGGCCACATCCCTCGCCACTGATTGGTGGAGGGGTAGAGCCACAAGACAGGCAGCCCTGGCAAGCAATCAGAGGCAAAGGGGTGGCAGCCATCTTGCGTTGCCTTTTGTGTGATTAGCTCTTCCTCCCTCCTTCCAGTATTGCCAGGTGTACAATAATGATCATATTTGTATGATAATTTCAGCCCTTGTACAATATACAATACTGAAAGTATTCAAAATGTACAATAATTTTTGAGGCAGTTAATTAATGCAGCACATGCAAAATCCACATCACTGTCAGACTTTTAACTGACTTTTGCATTTGCTGTCAGCACTTTCTTATGACTGCTTGCCTTAAAATAAAGAAATATTTCAACTTTGACCCAGTTCTCACTCACTCACTGGGGAGTTACAGTGAGTAGTATAAAGTAAACAACACGACTTATTTGCATTTTGATTTGCATACTATTTTTTTCAAGGTACAGTAGTTTTTCAGAAAATACAATAATTCGAAATTCAAATATGATAACTTTGTATTTAAGACCTGGCAGCGCTGCCTCTTCCTCCCCCTCAGCCCCCACTACAGTGGGCTGCGCAGGTAGACCACAGCACCTTGAGGGCTTTATTTTCAGTAAGCTTCCTCGCCCCACACAGATTTAGCAGGTTTCACAGACATTGCCCTCTTTTGCCAGATTTTGGGATTTCAGTAGGGCCCAGCTTATAAAGCATGTGCCATGTTTCTCTTTATGGTTTGCCGTATCTATAGGATGCAATGAATTAGGGTATGTCTGTATGGCCTGGTGTAGTGCAAATATCTGGGCCAACTAGGTTGGGTATTTAAAGCGGTGTAACTGCATCAGAGTGCCACCTAGACGCTGAACCAGCTGTACTGTTTCCAGTGCTGGAGCTAACTTGATACATACGTTAAGCTGTGAAGACTATTTTATGATCTGTCTGGTGGAATGAAAAGCTCCAGCCCTGGGGATGGCAATTACTGTTTTGGGGAGGGGGAAGGGTAGGTTTTTTTGTTTTTTGTTTTTAAATGAGATCTAATAAATTACACATACAAACTACAACCATAGAAAAACATTAAGAATTCAGGGCAAGAACTCAGGTGTTAGAAAATGTCAGAATTAAGGTGGACTGTGCAACTTTATTTCATCTCTGTCTCTGTGTTATGATGCAGTCTTTAAATACAATCATCACATAATATTATTTCCACAGGATCCAAGCTGCCACCGAGTTTCATAGGAGTTCTGACAAGAACAAATTAAAAGTGGCATGTAATGCTAGGTTCTTTGAAAAATCACGATCTGGGTTAAATTTCAGAACTGGGCAACAAAGTTAGTTGATTCTTTTGACCATAATGGCTCTGTGCCTCAGTTGCTGATTGATAAAGTTCACATAACATTTACTTTTCTCTTTACTGAATGTTGTGAAAATTGATTTATCAGTGTTTGAGGCATTTGGATTTTATAGCAATAAACTTCATAAAAAAGCCAGTGAAGAAAGTTTGACTCTTATTCAGCTTAGGGTTTGAATAAGAAGGAGCTACAGTGAACACTGAGAATAAAACAAAATTGAATATTTCAATATTGAATATGTGGTGATGTAGTACAGGCAATATTATTAAACATCCACACAGGAAGCCAAGTCAGGGTTGCATAGCTATATTATATATGACTTTTCTCAATTTCTGTGAGCTTGATTTTGCAATCGTAACATTCTTTTGATGTAGTGTTGTCTCTAGTTATGTGGTTTGGTATGGTACAGTTAAATCTCTGTTCAAAGCTCAACACCTTTAAATGGGACAGAAATATCACATTTAAAAATGCATATAAAAATTAAGGCCTTAGATATGGGTGATGGTTACTATAGGAATGGTTTAAATGAGACAAATACTATCCATCTTAATGCATATCCCTCCTTATTTTAGTTAGTGAGAGCTTACAGCTTCTAGATTTGATTGTTTTTATGTTTGTGCTGCCTGCTGCAGATGGAAGTTTCGTAAATGTATTACTTGGTGGCCTCAGGGAAGGCCTCGCAAGCTGGTGTCCAGTATTATGATCTGGAATGTGCAATGAGCTGAGAAAGCTCCATGATCAGCAATCTCAGAATTGCTACTGATGTACAGAAACATCATTGATGTACAACATTCACTAATAATAGTGCTTTAGAAAGAAATGTCTCTTTCTAGTGTTGTGCTGTATTCTGTAGCTCAGTGGCAGATACCTTAGCTGTGTACTAGGAAAGTGAAAACGGAACAGTCATGCACTCCAAATATGCTTTGTTGATAAATTAATGGAACAGTAGCTCCTTTTTAAGTGAAATAAATACAAAATATAACTTTTATTTGGTTGCAGGGTTTTTGAAAAAAATTAAGTTTGTCACTATTGATTATCTTTTTAAGATAGACAAAGAATTTGCTTACAGTTGAACCTGATCTCTTTTTTTAAGAAATGTCACTTCTGTTTTTCTGTTTTTGCACACTGAGTGTCACACAACATATGTACATTATAAATATGTGTGTGTGTGTGTGTGTGTGTGTGTGTGTGTAAATATACAGACAAGGTTCTTTGGGTAAATCCAATACATAAATAATACATAATAATAAATAATCCGATATAGAAATAATATAAATGTGTGTAAATATACATACACTCGCAGGCAAACATGCACACGCATATTTTATATAAAAGTCTTTGTCTGTATGTCCATAAGCTTTATTCGTACTCTGATTGGCTGACTGAACCCACCAATCAGAGTGCACCAAGAGCATTCAAACAAGAGTGCAGCAGAGCACCGCCATGATGGCCGGGACAGAGGGGACAGAGCGGGAGTGCAAGGCCAGTGATGCTGGTCTTGCCCCCCTCCCGGCTCTGCTCCTTGCAGGCAGTGGCTGTGGAGCGGAGAGGTGAGGCCAGCAGTGCTGGCTTTGCCCTCCTGCTCTGGCGCACATGGCCAGATGCAGGAGGTGGGGGAGGGTGCACAGAAGCAGATCCAGCCTCAGATCCAGCCTTGCTGCTGCATCACAGGGGGAACAGGGCCAGAGGAGAAATGGGCTGGGGCCAGATGCAGGGCTCCATCTCCGCCTGCACCCCACCTCCATGACAGTGGGGATTTAGGGCCTGGAGAAGCTGCCTTCGGCCCCCGTTTTAGCACAGGGGGCTGGATGTGGGGGGTGAGGGAGGGCGCACAGGGCCAGAGGCGGATCCAGCCTTGCTGCCTCATTGTTGTGGGGGGAACGGGGCTGGAGGAGAATCAGGTTGGGGCCGGACACGGGGCTCTGTCCCTGCCCACTGCTCCCATGATGGCGGGGACTGAGTTGCCCCTCTACCTCCCCCCTCCACCCCCACTCCCTGCAGGTGGTGGCGATGGAGTTGGGGGGG
This sequence comes from Crocodylus porosus, assembly GCF_001723895.1. Classification (NCBI taxonomy): domain Eukaryota; kingdom Metazoa; phylum Chordata; order Crocodylia; family Crocodylidae; genus Crocodylus; species Crocodylus porosus. Next base: position 52,708,161 of record NW_017728909.1, read on the forward strand.
GCATGAGGTGGATCTAGTCTCACCACTCCATCGCGAGGGGGAACAGGCCCGGACAAGAAGCGGGCTGGAGCCAGACACAGGGCTCCATCCCTGCCTGCCCTTCCCTCATGATGGCCTGGAGCAGGTGGACGAGGTCAGAGGTGCTGGCCTCGCCCCCCTGTTCTGGTGCATGGGACTGGACGTGATGGGTGTGGGAGGGCACATGGGGCTGGAGGTGGATCCAGCCTCACCGCAGCATCCAACAGATGCAAAAGAGAAAAAAAAACACCGTAAGCTCAAAACAACACAACACTGGCCACAGTCCTGCTCTTTGGAGGCAGAGGGGGTGGAGCCACCATGTCAGCAGGGACTGAGGGCCCCCTGCTTTGGAGGGGAGCAGGGGGTGGACAGGGCCAGAGGCAGAACAGTGGCAGCATGCGGCATTGGTTGGTGGCACCCTGTCCCTGTGCCCCCCCCATTATTCTTGATGGGCAATTGGCTAGTATTTACGTATTTGTGTATAGAGCACTGTATGTAGTGACACATATTTAAGTAAGCTGTCAATCAGATTATGTATGTCTACTTATTGATCTAAAATACCTATAAATGTGTATGTATGTAATATCAACAATCTGGGTTATTTGTCATTATTAGAGGAAAGATGGTCTAGTAGTTAAAATGCTCACCTGGGATTGGAAGAACTGGATTTTGTTCCCTGTTATACGCAGACCTTGAACAAGTCACTAGAGTTTTCCTTGCACTTGTTCCTCTAATGTAAAAAATGGAGTATAAATAATGTCAAACTTCTGAGGGGTGTTGTGAGGATACGTAGATTTAAGACTTTGGTGTGCTTATAGTCAGCTCTGATAGAGGCCAGACACCTCTGGTGAACAGATTTTAGTTGTACATATGTTGCTGCATATGGTGCCTTATACACAACGTAGGGTACATCTCGACCCAAAGAAGGGCTTTACTGAAGACAGCTGACTTTATAGGGTTGGACCTAGCCCCTAATGGGCTTCATCTTGTAAGTTCTTATTACTGGGTATGATGCTTACTACTGGGAATTCTTGTTGACTAGTGTGGGACAACTCAGGGTTGCAAGCAGTACATCTAATCAGTAAATGTTTATAGGACCTGACTGTAAACTAAACATGGCAAAGGAAAGGGGGATATGGGTTTCAGGGAAGCAAGAAAATCATGGGGTGAGGTTTATACAAGATAAGGTTTGGGTTTTTTTGGTTTAAAAGAAATGTTTCTGTCATTAAGTCAACCTGGCACAGAAATGGGGGTCTGCCTTGGAAGCTAAATTATTGAGTGGGTTTTAAAGGAGATGGAGGTTGTTTCAGAATATAGAAGAAGCTTTTGTGGAAGACAGAGGATCCAGGCAACTAGAGTTGGTTGAGAGCAATATGAGGAAATGCAAAATGGAACTAGTTGTGACTCCTGATGGTGAACTCTGACTTTGATGAACAACAAGAAATGATGCATTTTGCATGGGTCATTTGAAAGAGAAGTGTTGCTATTTTTTCTCCAAAGAGAGGTAGTAGAGTTGTAACACATTTGATACATATCTAATATCTTTCTGATTCAGTGTCAGGGGTGGGCAATTATTTATGCCTTGGGGCAACTTAAGAAGTTTAGGTGAGCAGTTGCATGCCAGGTCAGCACTGCACCCCCCTGCCCCATCCCTCCAGCGTGCTCACCAAGAGTCTCTAAGTGGTTCTGCTGCATGCTCAGCTGGGTGGCTGGGATGGGGCTGCGGATGGGCAAGGAGTGGCATCCGTGGAGTGGAACAGTCATGTGGGGCTGTGGCTGGCAACGTGGAGCAGTGATGGCATGGGATCAGGGCCTAGGGCAGAACCCTGATCCGCTCTCTGAATGTCTCTACAATAGCTATCGGTTTCTCAGTGGGCAGGAGCTTGTGGGGAGTGGGTCGTGGCTCTGCCCTGGGCCCTAGCCTCATGCTGTCACCTCCCTACACTCCTGGGGTCTTCTTGGAGACTGGATTGGGCACGCGGCTGGGTGGACAGGATGGGGCCACGGGTGGGAAGGAGCTGTGTCTAGGAGTAGGATGGATCAGAAGAGCCAGGTCTGGGACAGAGCTGTGATCCACTCCCTGCATGTCTCTGCCCACAGAACCAATGCCTGTCGCAGGGACATGTGGGCAGGGGGTTATGATTTTGCCCTGGGTCCTGGTCTTACACTGTCAGTGCCCCATGATTCCACCCTGCCTGCCATTCCCAGTCCCGGACACCACCCCCTGTCTACCCATGGCCCCATCCCATCTGCCCAGCTGTGTGCCCTGCCTGTGCAGGTCTTGCCCCTGGTGGTTGGTACAGGGTAGATAGGCCAGAGTGCCTGGGTAGCAGGGCTGGGAGTAGCACTGGCAGCTGGAAGGAGCTGCCACTATCAGGACTTCCAGGAATTGAGTGTGGCTACCATGCAGCTCCCGCCCTGCTGAGCACTTGGGTGCAGTGGGACCGGGTGCATGAACCACAGCCCTGGCCAGTCAGGACTGAGCACCCGCTCTCCCACCCAGTGGGCTGGGTAAAATCTCTTGGTGGGCCAGAGTTGGTCTGTGGTCTGTATTTTACCCACTCTTGTTCTAGGTGCTGTTTTTTTCCCTATGTTTTTGTGGTGAATGATTTTACTTAAGGCATCTGAAGAAGCTGAACTCTTTGTAGTTATACAAAGTCCTCCTAATGCCACTTACAATTAGATTCTTTTTTTTCAAGACATATTTTTGGGGGAACATTTACTGACTTTGATTGATATATTTATTTTGTAGACTTATTATATATGCTTTGCCATCTTTGTTATATTTTCTCTTGTATTGGATCAAAGGTACTATATACATTGGGGCAAGTATCCTCCTCGTGTTCAGACAGTGCCAGAAACAATGGGTCCATAATTTGTGACTGGGATCTCTAAGCACTACTACTGTGCACATGTGGCAAACAAATTCAACAAAACATTCTCCTGATGTCAACTCCACGCCTTTCCAGAGCAACTATTTTCTGCCCCAGCTTAATTTATAATTTCTTTAAAATGTGAATCTTTTTTTCTACCCTTTTGGCTAAATTATCAATAACTTGCCTTAATTGCTATAATCACTTCGTTCCATTAGATAGGCTTTAGAACTCACAGGGTGCATCTACATATGTGCTTTACTACAGTTGACTAATTAGCTGTGCAGTAAAGTCTTGCTGTCTACACGTGTGCCCATACTAGGGCACAGTAAACTAATTTATTGCTCTAGCAGGGACAAGTACTGTCCTGCAGCGAAGTAGTTACTAGCGTTGAAATGCATGTGTAGGATGGTGACTGGGGATGGCTGGGGCACGAGGATGCTACAGTGCGGGAAGCTGCCTGCTGGCTAGCTCCACACTATAGCACCCTCATGCCCCAAACAGCTCCTCTGCAGCACACTGAGCTGGGGCAGAGCAGCCCTGGGCTGGCAGGCTGACCCTCCCTCCTTCCCAGGCCCCTTGCCAGCCTGGGCTGCTCTGCCCTGGCTCATTCTACTGTGGTCCCAGGTGCACATGTAAATGCTATGCCCAGGAACAATAAACTTCAGAGTGAATTGCACCAGAGTTTATTGCTACATTCTCATTGCACATGTAGATGCACCCACAGTGTGGTAAGAGAAAGAATATCTCACCCTTATGTGGGCCCCAGTATGTGGAATTCAGTTACATGTTTGTAATCTCTTTGAAGATCCTTTGTGTTGTGTGTTCCAGGTTTTCCATCCTCAACAGTTTCCTCACCCGCCTCCAGTTTTTAGGCTGCTTCCCAACATTCTCCTGCTACCACCTTCCCACCCACAATGTGCTTCTTGTCTCAGCCCTCTCTTTCTTGTCCCATTTCTTCGTTGCTTAGAGAAGATGTCATCACCACCACCAGTACCACTCTAAATTAGCTCCGTTACTTCCTTGTTGTTGTTCAAGGTCATGCCTTCAGGAGGGAAAGAAAGTAGGTGCTCAGTGAGACTGAGAGACTATCTCCGAGGTTCTGTGAGACTATCTCCGAGGCTGTGTAACAACTTGAACAGAAATTGTAGTGAACCTGATGCTTGGCTGCATTCCTTTACGGTAGTTGTATAATTAGCATTAGAAACAAATGTCACTCTTCCACAATATACATCTAGATTGTAACTTCACTAGAATGTAGCTTTCTCCAAGAAATCAACCAAGTAATTCAGAGTTCAATTTTTTGTTTTCTTTTGCTTTTCAATATTCTAAATGGGACAAGAGGCCTGACCTGTTTGGGACAAGAGGCCTGACCTGTTTTTCAGTCCATGTGCCTTAGGGGGATAGTCAGCCTGTATTTCCATTTAAATTTCCTGAAATGGTTTCTCAGTGCAAGGTTATTTTTATATGACCCAGAACAGGAAGGATACAGATGGGGTGGAGTGTTGTGGGAAATGCAGCCAGTTGGTGGAAAAATATTTGAGGGAAGCTATAGGAGTTTCCAAAGTAGCTTCACTGACACACAAACAATGGGAATTGACCTGTGTTACTAAGTACTTTTTTCCAGTCTTGTCATCTCTTACAAATGTGTGTTTTGTTTTCTCATTAATATCTGGAGCAAAATCCTGTAATCAGTATTCAGCAACAACTTCCACAGATATTAATGGCCCTGTAGCAGGTTGCCTCACCTGCAGGCTTTGCTTTCTCAGGAGCTCCTCAGTCAGTTCATACAACTAAGATAGAGTCTTTTAACAAACAGACAAGGAGACAAAACCATGTTGTCCTGTCCCCAATACTGGGAGGGGGACCTCTGTAGCTCTTGCACTAGTACAGCAGTCTGTTTCCTCTATGCAGCAAGCAGTTCAGCTCCCAGCTTGCCTCTGACTTGCAGCTGTTTCGTCACAGCTCACTGCCTTGCTGCTCTTTTTTTTCTGTGTTTTTTAAGTTCCCTTAGTAGCAGTCTCCTCACAGCTATAGTTATTCAACAGAGTTGACTCTCTTCTCTTAAGGGGAAATGCCATCCTCTTACAGGCCTCTGATCTTTTCTTTCTCATACTCTAAAACAGGGGTATCAAAATCATACATCCCCAGCTGCTAGATGATGGGGGTGGGGCTGGATCAGGCCCAGAGACTGGCTCTGTATGCTGCAGGGCTGGTATGTGCTGCATGGAGTGCACGGGACCCACAAGCAGCACTGCAGATCGGATGATAGGGTTACATGGACTCGGCGTTGCCTGCATGTTGCATCTGACACCTCTGCTCTAAAACATAATTTGGGAGTCGTGGCTTAAAAAGTGAGGTCTATCTTAATTTTCTAGTTAATATTAGGTAAAAAAAGACTGGATATTGGAGTACCTCACCTCTGTTTAAAACAGAAAAAAACAATACGTAATGGAAGGTGAAGGGGAAAAGCAGAATTGGTAGATAGCAACCAAATAGAGTAGTTCTGGGGTGTCAAAGATCCATCCTACTGGCTGGATCCAGCCCTGTGGAGCTATCAGTCATCTCATGGGCCCAGAAATTTGATGGTGGGACAAGCAGTTGTAGCCTTAATTGCTGCTACTCATGGCTCCCAAGTTATTGCTACCATTTATCCAACGAGAACATTTCTGGCCTTGTGTATACCTTTATGGGGTGGATCCAGAGCACAGAGCTATGTCATTTGACTTGTGGAGCTAGAAATTTGGTGTTGAGAGGAGTCGTGGCTGCTATAGCTCTGGAAGCTGTGACAATTAATGCTGCTGTCATCAACTTTTCAGCCCCATAGGGAGCTTTGCAGGCCAGATGATGCTACCCTGCGCTCCCGATCTAGCCCCATGCAACTTATTGGGGAAATGTGGTTGGATTAGTTTGACACCCCTGCAGTAGAACATATAGTATTTTCTGCATACCACATACCCCCAGATAAAATACTTACCTTGTTTTGGGGAAGGAAGAATAAAGAATAAAATGTATTTCTAGAGTTATGGCTGAATAGAGCAGGGACAAAGCCTAATCTTCAACTCACTCACACTTCCTTACCTACTCAGGTAGAAGCTGTGGTTTTAACCCATTCACAGCTAAACTGTCAGCAGCGCTTGCCTGTTCAACAAAAAGCTCTGAGACATTAGCTGTTGTTGTAGTCTGGACTCTATGGGTGAATCTAGGATTTTGAAAAGAGCTAAAAACAGCCTGCAGAGGTATGAAATAGGAGAAGGGATCAGGGGGGCCTTACAGAGAGCAAAACTGCTGAACAAAGTGTAGTTTAACTAGCAGAACATCAAGGCTGTTAAAAAGACAGGGTTGTTAACACATGCGGAGTAAAGAGCAATTGGCAGGAATCAGGTAGATTATAAAGAACCATGAATTCAGCACTGCCTGAACAGAAATGCTACTCCTGCTAATTTTCAACGTTGAGTGTAGCAGGAGTCAAAGCAAAGTGTAACTGCACCACTGCCTCTTCCCTGCATCTACTGCTGCTGGACTGTGCCCATCCCTCATTGCAGATGCTAGAGAGAAGAGAAAGGAAAAAAGCAGCAGCTCTTTTCCATCATCTCCATGCTTCTGTTCTGGGCAGAGGAAAAAAAATCAACTTCCTTGCTTAAGACATGCACACCAATTTTGGAAGGTTAGTTTTTGGGGGAAAGGTGCATATAATTTGCAAGTAAATATTCAATTTCTTGAATTTGTTGTTGTTTCCATTTTCAATAGAGAAGAAATTTAAAGGGAAAAACTTCAGAGACTGGAAAGCCATTATGTCACTAAGAACAGGGATACTTGTTTAAGTATAATAATAATAATAATAATTAAAATAAATAAATAAAATAACCATATTAAATGGCACTGAACCTTGTATTCTAAGTTGTAGTTACACTGCAACAAATCATGCTTGCACATTTTCTCCAGCCCTGCACAATAATAAAATTCTCTATCAGATTTGTTTGCCATCTGATATTTGGAGTCACTTTTTATGCCTTGTGCTTTAAAAAAAGTATAACATATGTATGTGTAAACAGCTACAGTTTTTTAAATGTATAGTTCATTCATCTTTTTAGAGCTAGCTAGTTCGATAGTGTTTCAGGAGGGCAGTTATTTTTGCTAAAACCTGTTGGCTGCCACAGTGTCTATTATGTTATTTAACTAGAAGTTAAAAGTTCAAATAGCAGTGAGTAATGTAATTGCTTTAAACTTATATCTAATGTATTAACTAAAACTGCCTAAAAATTGGTTTCCTAGTCACACTCCTACACTTGGATCTGGAAATTGATGTCTGGCACATTGCCTGAGATAGCATTCTGACATCATACAGTTGATCATTAAGATACTCCATTATGAGGAACACTTCGCAGTAATTAATACATTCTCATGCCCTTCTGGTTTCAACAGTGCATTTACTGTGGAAGTACTTTGCAATTTACTATTACTTAATATATCTGCTAATTGTAAAACTTTGGATAGTTTTAATCTGGGATTTAGTAGAACTGGTATCCATATATTTGCAGGAAACTATCATATATTAATAAACTTTATAGCAAATCTCAGCAGTACTGCTTTCATTTTGGGTGGGCATGGATTTGAAATTATGTATTCATTTTATAAGCATTTTAATTGTTACTAATAAATTACAATTGTTATATAAATGATACCACTTATCCACAAAAAGGATACACTTTTGACTAATAACATAAAATATTTGTTGCAAAGGTAGTGAAAATACCATGCCAGTCAAATTCTGGTTATGACCAAAAGCATATTTTCACATATTCGGTGCTTCTGTGAAATCCTGTTCCACCATCCTTGAATGTTTGCACAAAGTTGGATACATCCTCCTCCAGGCCTCTTGTTGTGACTTAGGTTGCTGACAAGCATTCACTTAAAGGTGCCATGGGATCTGATCCACAATCCCAACAATTGTGCCATGCAACATGTACTTGGCAGGAGGTACGATTGTGGGTTTGGGGATCAGATCCCAATTGTGCCATACTGCTGGTATAGGGGGAAGCCTGAGATCATGGCTGGGAGTACCAGTTAGCTGATTGGCACTCCCAGCCACGGGAGTGCATTGGAGCCAAGGGCTCAGTCAGCTGACAGGCACTCCCAGCTGCAGAAGTGCACCTCAGCCTTTCAAGGCTCCAATGCTGGCCATGTGTTCAGTTTGAGGTGGGTTGGGACCAACCACAAAGCTATTACACATTTTTGGGTACTATAATAACTTTGTGGCTTATTTACTGTTGTATCTCACTATTAATTAAATGAACATGTGGCTGTATTACTGCTTAAAGACGTAATTAACTGGTTAGTCACGTCCTAAGTGTAACATCTGCCATGGGCCCTAGCCTTAAGGTTAGGATGAAAGCACATTACAAAAGTGACCATTTTCTTCAGGACTGCAAGCACAGTGGAACAGAATCACACTTCGACACTTAGATCCCTAACAGGTAGAATAGGATCTGACCCAGTGTGTTTAGTGCTGAAGAATAAAGAGTCCTCTTGTGACCTTGGACAAGTCACTTGCCCAACATTTTACAGATGAGGAAGTGAGGTTACGTTTACCTCTTTACCTTGCTGGGGCATTGCATTGATAGTTTTTAAGCACTTAGGTACTATTGAATTAAAGTGGGAGATAAAAGTAAGAAGTGCTCCGATAACTATTTCCTGCACAGAATCATGATTGCTCATAGTTTTCATTAAAAAAGTAAGATGGTAATTTTCAAGAACATAGCATAAACTCTATTTTTATAATATGTTAAAATACTTCAAAAAAAGACACAAAGGAAAACTGTCAGAAGTTCGAAACTTTAAATACCTATGTGTCTGCTACCAAGACAACATGTTTAGTTTATGTCTGCATTGCAGTTGTTGCTATGACTGGCAATGTAGAGAAGACATATGTAAGCTAGTTTTAAACTAACTAGTTTGGGTACCAGTAGTAGTCTAGCCACAACAGTGTGGAGCTCAGCGTGGGCTGCAAAACACTTCTGGAAAGCTGGGTAAATGTTCAGGCATTTTGTTTATGCTGAGCAGCTTGTTGTTAATGGTGTTCTGTTGCTGATACCCGAGTTTAAAGCTAGCTTGGGTTATCTACCCAATGCTGTGCTCATAACAGTGACTGCATTGTAATTATACCACGGTCTGTTTTTAAGCATATGCCCATAAATATCTTTGGAATACATTTACTGTTGTTATAGAATACACAATATGTAACAATATTTTGCAGAAGTCAACCTGGAGGATTTCTAAGGACCGTAGAAGAAAATCTCACCATTGCGTGGAAAAGCTGCTTTCATGCATAATTAAATTAATATTTAGGTAAAGAATATGAAGTGTTTTTAAAACACCTTTAATGCTTTTTATATATATATATAAAAATAAGAATGACCATTTATTTGCATGTGTAAGTTGAAGGGTAGAAAATTCTTGTCTAATTGCATCTTCATTTTCTGTATTGCAGCCAACACATATATTTGTTGAGTTAACATGTTAATTTGATTATGAATTGTATGATTAGAGGTATACAAATGAAATTTTTGTGTTAAGTCAAAGCAGCCAATTGCACATTGGATTATTTAATTTTTATATCAAGGGCACGTCAATGAAAAAATTGTCAGGTTTTTAAAAATTAGTGATGTTTAAAAAATTAATTACTTGTTTTCATTGCTATTACTTGTTAGCTGCAATTTGTACTTTTTTTCTCTCAGAAGCATTCTTTTTTTCTGTATATTCTTAAGTTTATGACAGTGAGATAGTATTACAATCATGATGTAAAGTAGGGATAGGCAACTTCTGGTGCATGTGCCAGAGCATGGCATGCAAATACATTTTACTTGGCATACGTTCCTTGGGGCAAACGGTAGGGGAGCTGGAAGGGGCCCAGTCCTTGTTGTGGCAGTGCTGCCCTGGCCCCTTCTCTGCCGTCCACCTTGAGGTGTGCATGCACTCACTGCTAGCAGTGAGCTGAGCCAGGATCAGATTCTGGTGCAGCTATTTTCAGCCTCCCTGCTGCCTGATTCGAGCAGCTCACGCTCCATGATGGATAGCAGGGGCCTGCCCAGAGCCCGATCTGGCCATGGCAGGCAGCCAGGAGGCTGCAAGTGGCTACACTGGGGTCCGTGTAGCCCTGGCCTGGCTTATTGCTAGCAGTGGGTGCAAGCGTGGCTTGGAATGGATGGCGCAGAAGGGGCTAGGGCTATGCTGCCACAACAAGGATCGGGCTCTTCTCAACTCTGTGCCGTTTACACATTCCAACATCTTACAAGTCAAGGTTGTGGGTTTTTCAGCACCCTGCCCAAAAATGTTGCTGACAGTGTAGAATCTCACTAATTTCAAGGAGTGACTGGCAAGGTCTAGTGCAGATCATGGAACATTGTGAATTATAGTGGTTGTGCAAACAAAAAGCAAATCACTGGCACTGTCAAATACTTTCTCAAGCATTACACTCGCACTGTTGAGGTAAAAAAAACTCTCTCTCGGTTCGTTTCTTTGGAGGCTC
>NW_017728909.1:52718590-52733511 GCF_001723895.1 Crocodylus porosus
TTGGAGTTTTTCCTTCAGTTTCCAACCCCCCCCTTCCCTCTCTCATTAAGGAGACAAGGAGGGCTGGCAGCCGTGCTTATTCAGAGGACAACACTATTGATGGGAGCTAACAGCTATTGATAATGCATTTTTAATAATATTTTTAACACTGTGATCACATTCAATATACAATAGAATAATATGTAAAAGTAATGGCCTTAGTGAAGCAAGATCTCATTTACAGTGCTACAGCCCCCAGTTCAGCACATTACTTTCATATGTGTTTGTCTAATTAAGTACATGAGTATTAATTTGCTTGAAGTGATGTACTTTTATGAAATAGGAAAGATATTAAAGCGGAAAACTGAGACTGTTGAATGGTGAGAATTAGTGGCTTTTCTAGGATGTTGGAGGACAAAGAAACAGGGAGGGATTGGATGAGAATGTGAAGGTGGAAGGTAGCTTGATCATGAAATGATGAAGTTCAAGATTCTAAGGAAAAAAGGAAAGAGAGCAGAAGAATAAAGATATTATACTTCAGAAGGGCAGACTTTCACATACTCCAGGAACTAGTTGGCAAAAAATGCCTTGGTAGGCAAATCTGGAGAAAAGGAGTCCAGGTTGTATATTAAAAAAACATGTTAGGGGTGTAGGAACAGGCTGCCTGATGTGAGGAACAGATAGGAGATGCAACAAGAGACTGGCTTGGATAAACTGTGAGCCCTTCAGCAGTTGAAACTCAAAGAGGGATCATACAGAAAATAAGCATGCAGGGAGAAAATCAGGAATACCAAGGCACAAAATAAGATGCAGCTAGCATGGGACATCAAAGTCAACAAAAAAGCATTCTGCAAGTATGTCAGAAGTAAGAGGAAGACCAAGGAAAGTGTAAATCTTTTACTGAGTGGAGAGGACAGTCTAATACAGGGGTGGGCAAAATATTCTATGTGTCAATTGTCTGGCCTGCAGGCGGCAGCTCTAGCTCCTGCCTCTGCTAACACCATGGGGAATGCTGGTTGAAGCAGCCCTACCCATCTGGCTTTGCACAGCAGGCTGTGGGTGAACCATACTTGGGCCCCAGCATCCCTGCTTGGGCTGGGCCAGTGGTGCCCTGTTTGCCAGTGGCTTGGAGCTGCTAGGCCCTCCCCACCCTGCACTCTAGGAGGATGCAGTGGGTGCTCTGCATCTGTGTCCAGAGGTGGTGGTAAAACTACCCCAGTGCCTCCTGGCAGGTGAAGCCCAGGTCCTGACCTCATCTCCCACCTCACCCCATGCAGCACCCCAAGCCAGCCCAGCTACCTCCTGTCTGCAGCGAGTGTGGCTCCCATCCTATCTGCCCAGGTGAGGCTGACCGTCATGGGGCTGGGCTACCTGGTGGCGGGAACCTTTGGCTTCTCTGTTTGGCTTTAAACCGTGTGCTGGACTTTGCACAGCCAGCTCTGAGAAGGAAATCTCTTGTGTGCCAGGCAGCTCAGCTGAAGTTGCTGCTTGCAGGACTTAAAGCCCCTGTAGCGGGGGTAGGGTGGGGGGGAGACTTGTTTACCTATTCTGGTTTTAAAGTCCCCAGCAAGAGAAGGCCTTGGACTGCACAGGAGCTGTTTGAGACTCGTGTGGTCCTTGGGCTGGGGGAGCTGTCAAACAAGCCCTGTTGTGCAGCTGGCATCAGGCTGCATGGCAGGAATCCTGAGTCACGTTTAAGGTAAGGTGTGATGGAGACGAGCCACAAAATTATTACACAAATTTTTTGGAATAATTTCATAGCTGGCTTCGTGTTTTGTCACACAGTTAATTGTAGCCAGGTTACTATTTAGGACGTGTGGCCAGGTTACTATTTAGGATTTTATTACCAGGTTAATCATGTCTGAAGTGTAATGCCTGTCAGAGATTTACTTTTGCTGGTACAGATGGGAGTATTATGGAGCACTAGATACTAGCATCTGGACCACTGAGCCCTGTAAGATTCTAATTTTGTTTCTCTTGGGAAGAATCTTGATTTTGGTCTCACACTGGGTCAGAAGTACTAATCACTAAAGTTAGTGATGTTATATGTTTTACTCCAGTATAACAGTTCAGAATCTTAAGGCTCTAAAAGTATTATTTCCTTTGTTTCAAACTGATTTTTTTTCTCCCTGTCTTTTTCTTTCTCCAAATGTTTTTAAGCAAGAATTTGAAAATCCTTCTGTGCTGAAGGGAGAATCAGAAGAAATTTCACAAAGTTAGTGTCATTGAGATCTTGTTTCCAATGACTTCTGCAATTGAGGGAATTGAATTGTTGGTTTGTTTGTTTTTTAAATTTTGCCTGGAAGTTAAGCGTGAAAGGTAAATTCCCATTCCAGTGAAAATCAGTGGTGTTTTGCCACTGGCTTCAGTGGTGACAACATTTTACCCCAAGATCCTTCTGGCACATAAAACTTAGGACTTGTTTTGAAAAAGTAAATACCCACACCATCCAGAGAGTTCAGGGAGTGCTACTGGAAGATCAAAACTTCTAAAAATCAGACTACTATGTTAGGAACTTATTTTGAAAATCTTCTGACATATTAATATCTCTGGAATAGTAGTAATCTTTTTAAGTCCTTTGCTTTTGAGGAAGCTTGAAGTACATGAAGTATTTTGGGTATTGCAGGATCTTTTGCCATGTACAGAGAAGAATTTTATGCTCCTTGATCTGACATGCCTTTCTGTATGCAGGCCCAAAATTACCCTGGGATTTTCATCATCCCAGTGCATTTCAAATTTGTACTGAACTTGTTTGGTTAGCACTGCTCTTTGGCATTAACTTACTGACTTACTATGTTTGCTACACTATATTCTTTAGGAAAAGAGAATAAAATTGCTCTTTACTGCTTCAGTATGTAAATAACGGTTTTTCAGCCAGAACCATTGTTTAGACTATTACCTATGTGGTGAAGATTTTAAAATGATTATCTGGTATAAATATTTACATGAGACGGGCCTCAATGACAACTTGAAATTACTAAAAAGCAAATCTTTTGAACATCTAAAGAACTGTGATGTTGCTTTTAATTTTTTCAGCATGCTTGATGATCCAAGCAACTATTGTGCCTCTCTAATTAAAGATGTTAAATTGCAGATTTGAATATACAAACAATTTTCCAAGGTTTTTTAATGAATGAAATTTAACCATGTTTTTATTGAGCAGTTTTGCCAGTGAGTTCCCTCTGGACCTAGCTGAGGAATGATGCTTTATTTTAATGCAGTGGAGATAGAGCAAGGGATGGGGAGGGAACATGTTGTGATTTCTGTCAGCAAAATTTAAGCAAGATTGTATGGTTATCTCAAGGAGACATTCAAGTGGCCCACTTCAGGTGGCTTCTGCTATGTCTATAGCACCACATTCTCAACAGTGCAAAAGAGTTGCACCAGATTCTGCTGGTGACTTCTGACCTTCTATTGGTGATCATCTTTTGCTATGGCTTTGGAAAGCACCAATCCTGTCAAGAACTGAGAACTGTATTATGTCATATACTACTAGCTCTTTATATTTGGAATAGTGCTTCAGGCTTGCTCTTTGAAGATTTTGTAAAATGATGTTATATGGCGTCCCTATATAATTGTATTAAGAAAAGCATACAGCATAGGAATTTCATCAAAATTATTTTGGACAGAAAATTAAGTTTTCCAAAAATAATGGCACTACCTTCTACTACTACTATTCTTCTTCCCTCGCTTGTCCCATCTAAATGGGGTCACTGTTGCAGATCCTGGCTTTCCACTGGCTTTGGTATCTTCTTCTTCCAACTCCTTTTCTCTCATGTCCTTCTCTACTATATGTCTCCATCTCATCTTCAGTCTTCCTCTTCCCCTTCTCCTTAGTATTGCCATTCTGGCAACTTCTTTCCCTACATATTCTTATCTATCTTATCCTGTAAGATGTATTCCTCAAAAAAAAGAATTACAATGTTTTACTTTAATCTCATTATCCATTACATTCCTTTACAATTAATTCCCTTAGTACAGGGGGCACTGTTTTTAGTACTGTCTGGTTACCAAGTACAAAATCAGATAATTCTTTAGGGCAGTGGTTGTCAGCCTTTTAAAGCTGTAGACCAGATTGACCAGACTAGGTTAGAGGTGGCTGGGTTGGTCCTGAGACCCAGCAGTGGCATACAGAGGGCACTCACAGCCAGTACTTTTTCCTATGGAGTCACAGGGAAAGTGACTGCTACCAAAGCTCCCTGCTGCCAAAACCCCGCATCTGTTGACTGGATCTGGCCCATGGGCTGTAGTCTGCTAACCTCTGCTTTAGATCACCTGTTGTGTGGCTGTTAGTGCCATATGTGTTTATCATTTAAATAAGATAGTACCTAGTCTGAACAAGCTACAGACAGATTAGATTGGAAGGGGGGCTAGTTATACTTCAACCTTCATGTATTCCAGCTGTTATTCAGGCTACCCCATGATTCAGGAAAACACTCAGGCATGTGTTAAATTTTATGAACACCTATGGTATTTTAAGTGATTTAAATGTAGGTTCTTTTAAGTTTTGGAAGGGTATGAGAAGGCATTGCCAAATAATTTTAATACTGCATTCATGAAGTTTTGAGGCAATTAATACATGAAGTATTTTGATTTTTAAAAATGTACATGTTGTAGAGCTCGAGTAGGCAACCCTCAGCACAAGTGCCAGAGCATGGCATACACAGGCATTTTGCTTGGCACGTGCGCCTCAGGGTGGATGGTGGGGAAGAGGCTGCGGCTATGGCTGCCGCTTCCCCGCTGTCATCCCTTGGCATGCCAACATCATGCGAGTCAGGTTATGGGTATTTTTGGCACTCTGGCCAAAAACGTTGCCAACTCCTGTTGTAGAGGTACCTGAGTTACAGAGTTTGTTCATAGTGCAGTCCAACTAGCTAGGAAACAGATTATGGGTATTGACTACTTGTTTCTGATTGTGTCCATTTTATAAATTGTTAAATTTGATTAATAGTGGCAGAATGACAAATGTATTAGAAACAGAACCTCTAAAACCAATTTTTGAAGATGAGGAATTTAATCTTTCTCTAAAATTTGTAAGTTTCTATCTTGTTATAAAAGGATATACCAGTAATTGTTGAGTCACTTAAAAATGGAACTTCTTCATGCCCTTCAGTTTTGTGCCTGATTCTCATGATGGTGACAAATTAGATATAATTCACAAGATTATTTTAAGTACCTTATATTGCATAAATTCTGAAGTATCTCAGTAGAGTCTAAAGGAAGAGTCTATTGAATATATGACAGCTGACATAATCTGAAAGGTTTTAGTAAGCGGTTGAAAGGAAAATGTCTACTACAGATAAACGTATAGTTCACTGGTGAAATGTTGAAAACTGGGATTTTGACTTAAGGAACCTTTTGTCTTATTTAATATTTTAGTGGGAGCTTAGATTAATTATGCTGTGATAACAACTTTCCGAGACTCGTTATAAAACAGTGATTTTGTCATTTTCAGTTACTTAGCCTGAAATGCACATAACTGGGCAGTCTCTGGTCATTTTTAAAGTAATTGTGGACTTACCAGTTTTGTAATGCACTCCAGCCTTCAGTTCTTTTCCGGTATAAAACGTTACAGGATATGGTGGCAGATTTTCCCAATGTGAGATCCTTGTATATAAATACAATATTTTCATAGTTAAAATACTTTCAGAGATTGGCTTCATACATTTTAGTATGGAGGAAAACTGCAGGAATCCATATACAAATCCAGGGGTGGCATTAAATAGTCTGCACCTGCAGTTATGCTGTTGTGGAAATGCTAGATTTCCTGTAGGCTTGCCTACTAAAACAATGAGGTAACAAAAGACAATGTCTGTAAAAACATCCAAAACCCTTGGTTCTATATTTAACACTGTTCTTGTATAGTAGGGCACAGTAGTCCAGTTGTCTGGAAGGTTGACCATCCTTTGTCTGAACAAGTGCTTTAAGTGGCATGGGCATCCTATGTGTGGCACATAGCAAATCAGGGAGGAGGCAGGCAGCACAGAAGCAGAAAGCAGAGCAGGAAACCAGGCATGAAGCGAAAATTAAAGAAGGAGATCAGACAGGGAGCATAAAGCAAGGAATATAAAGCAAAGCAGAAGATTGTGCAGAGGAAAGTGATTGAGTGGCACTTGGGAGACAGGAGACATATGGGGCTGGTTTGTGGCACACCTGCCCGAAAGGTTAGCTTCCACTGGTGTAGACCTTCAATGAGCTCCATAGCCCTATCAAACCCCCAGTTGCTTAGATATGTTCACTCCAGAGCCTGTCTTGCTGTAGGAGATCTTTTTTTTTCTACTTGAACCCTTAAGAACAGTGAAATAGGAAGGAGCCACAGATTTAACAAAGGAACTGCTATTAAGAAAGCTTGGTGAAACTGTATGGTGTTAATTGAACTCTTGCAGCAGCCTTCCTCAGGTTCTTGCCACCCCAGCATCCTAAACTTGTAGGGTTTTTCTTGTTCTTAGCCCAGGAAGACCTTCTAGCCTCTCTTGCTTGTGGCAATTGAATGGACTTTTTTTGCTTTGAGAACATTCTTCTTTTAAGACAAATAGAGGTGCACTGATACATTGGTCCCATATTGGATCGGCACTGATATGAGGAAAATTGAGAGTATCAACAACCAGCTTTTTTTGTCTGATGTGGCCTATTAAATACTCCATGCATGCATGCAGCCACACAGGGCCAGGAAGCGTGGAAAGCAGCCAGGTCTGGCTGGTAAGTCTGTTGTGGGGAAAGTGGGGAGGAAAGTGTCAGGGGGGCAAATCGAGACCCCCCCCCATGGTGAGGGAGGGAATGGGAGTGGGACAGGGGCAGGCACTGCCCACCTGGGGTGGAGCAGATCACAGGATGGAGCCGCGGCTCATCCAGGGGACATGGGGGAGGGGTGGGCAGCAGCTTCCAGCACCATGTACACCCTGGGAGGGCATGGGGGGGGGTGTGCCCCGGATCTGCATGTGGGGTGGGTTGCTGATGCAGGCTGGGGCAAAGGCACTTCCCAGTGGGGGGCTGGGCCAGGCAGCACTTGGGGCAAACAGTGGCAGGGTTTGGAATGGGGGCTGGAGGGCCTACAGTCACCTCAAAATTTGCTGTAACCTCAGCGCCACTGCTGCATGCCCTGAGCACAGCCCGGACCAGCCCCTGCTGGGAAGAGCCCAGTGCAACCCCAGCCCTAGCCTGCAGCGGCAGCCCACCCCACCTTGTGGACAGATCTGGGGGCACATGCCCTTCTCCCCATGCCCTCCCCAGGGTGAGTGTAGTGCAGGAGCTGCCCCCCATCTCTGTGCCCCACGGATGAGTTACAGCTCCATCCCATGCCCTGCTCCACCCAGCAGCACCTGCCCCAGCAACAGCCCAACTCCCTCCCTAACCATGGGGGCCTCGATAGGCTTCCCTGTCGTATGGGAAATGAAGGTGACTATCTCAGGTGAGAATTCCTGTGTCCCCACACGCACCACTCAGCATCCGCACTCCCAATCTTCCCAGCCTCTCCAGCAGAACAACATGACACAAAACTTTCAGGCTCTCAGACTCAGCTCACACAGCTTTTCAGCGCACGCACTCTTCACCACATATGCAGACATGCACACGTGTGTGCGCTCCTACACATTCTTGCACACGCACACACACTGAGATGGTGCCTCATGCTGGCTTAAGTAGTGGCTGCCTGACGCTACCTGCCAGTCATACCATGGTCCAATCACTGCTTGCACATCTCAATCTATCAATGTCACTCAACAGTATCATTTTCCTGGACCACTCATATTCATTATTACTTCATAACTTATTAACATAAAGTTCCTGCTCATTGGTTATATAACAAGGTTTCCACTGTGCATGCCTCACTTTCCTAAGTAGGTCATAGCATCATCAAGGTCAGAAGTTTAGATGTTCCAGAAACTTCTAACCTCTAGCCATCCTACGCATGCGTAATCGCGATTATGACTAGGCCAGGACTCACACTGTTTACAATTGTAGCAGTGCAACCCCAGCTTCTTCCCTGACATCTGCAGCAAGCTGGGCCAGGGCTCCATGGCTGCCTGCTGTGAACAGTGGGGCTCTTCTGTGGGTGGTAGGGGGCTGCCCAGAGTTTGGGCTGGCTGTGGTAGGTAGCCAGAAGGCCACAAGTAGCTGTACCAGAGTCTGCAGAGCCTCAGCCTGGCTTGTTGCTGGCAGTGGGTGCATGCGAACCTTGGGGCACACAGTGGGGAAAGGGTCAGGGCTGCGCTGCCGCACACAGAGAGTGGTGGTGGATGGGTCATATTCGACCTGGAGGGATGTGGGCAGTGGGGTCCCCCAGGGCTCGGTCCTTGGGCCTGCACTGTTTAATCTCTTTATTAGCGACTTGGACGAGGGGGTGAAAAGCACCCTGTTCAAATATGCTGATGATATCAAGATCTGGGGCGAGGTGGACACACTAAAAGGGAGGGACAGGATACAGCTGGACCTGGACAGGTTACAAGGGTGGGTGAATGAGAATAAGATGGGATTCAATACCAACAAGTACAGGGTACTGCACTTGGGCAGTAAGAACCAGCAGCATACCTATAGGCTGGGGAACTCCCTTCTCGAAAGCACAGTGGCAGAGAAGGATCTTGGAGTCATTATCGATTCCAAAATGAACATGGGCCGCCAGTGTGAGGACGCAGTCAGGAAGGCCAACTGCACCTTGTCATGCATTCACAGATGCGTCACAAACAGGGCCAAGGAGGTGATCCTCCCCCTCTATGTGACAGTGGTCAGGCCACAGTTGGAGTACTGCATCCAGTTCTGGGCACTGCACTTTAGGAGAGATGTGACCAGCACCGAGAGGGTCCAGAGGAGGGCCACTTGCATGATCCAGTGACCAGTGACAGCAGGGCAGACCCTACGAGGAGAGGCTACGGGACCTGAACCTGTTCAGCCTTCACAAGAGAAGGCTGAGAGGGGACCTGATGGCCATCTACAAACTTACCAGGGGGAACCAGTGGGGAATGGGAGAGGCTCTGTTCACCCGAGCACCTCCTGGAATAAGTAATAACGGCTGTAAGTTGTTTGAGAGTAGATTCAGGCTGGACATTAGAAGACACTATTTCACAGTCAGGGCAGCTAGGATCTGGAACCAACTTCCAAGGGAAGTGGTGCTGGCTCCTACTTTGGGGTGTTTAAGAGGAGGCTTGACAGTTACCTGGCTGGGGTCATATGAGCCCAGTATTCTCTCCTGCCCACGGTAGGGGGTCGGTCTTGATGATCTACTTAGGTCCCTTCCGACTCTACATCTATGAATCTGTGAACCTATGAACACAGATCAGTCCCTTCGTACTCCTGCTGTCCGCCCCTGGCATGCCAACATCTTACAAGTTGAGGCTGCAGTTGTTTTGGCACTCTACCCAAAAACATTGCTGACCCCTGCTCTAGATAGAGCTTACGCTGAGTCTGAAACATGAGGTTGTACGTCCTTTTCCAAACTCTTATTTTGAACATTAAGTGTTACAATTCTGGGTAGCCTTGTTAGACACAATCTTCTCGTCTCTCACTAAATGCTGTTCAGTTTAGCTGTTTCAGATGGAGAAATCATACAGTGGGCATATATGCTCATTTAATGGAAATTTTCTTCGTAATGACTATGCAAGGTGACTATGAAGCATGATAGTTTAGAAAATCTCTTCAAAAGCCCTTCCTTTACCAAAAAAAAAAAATCTTTTACATATATATATATATTTAAATCAATGGCCATTTTAAAAAAAATGTTCGACATTGCCCCCATTGGACAGTAAGGTCTGTCTCAGAAAAAAACTGTATGTGAGTGTTTAAATGGCTACTTGTATTCCCTCGTTTTGAAGCCACAAGTGCCTCCCATCTAGAGGTGTAAGTATGTCCATTTTGTCCTGTATCCCATGCCACCATGTATTCACTTGAAAAGAGGTTCCCTTTTCCTCAGGGTTTATACACACAATATGTTTATATTGGTGTTCAGCACTTTGATTTTATTCACCAGTGTAAATTATGGTGGGATCCGGAATGAATGGGCCTGCAGCTATGTTGGAGTAGCTGCATGCAAGAGCTGGTTGTCTGTTGGACCAAAAAAAATAGATAGCCTGGGATAAGCTGTGGAAACACAAGATGTATGCAGATATAACTTAAACAGGTGCAGTTTTGCCCCCAAAATAATTTTCTCCAGATTTTAGTAGATTACCAGAATACGGCTCTTCATCATATGCCCTCTCCTTTTTTTTTTTCTACTTGTATGAAGGCTGATTACACATGTTTATATATGTATATCATTTCTACCAATCATTTTGTAGTTAGAATTTATATAGTAATTTATGCAGGAAAGACTTGACATAAGCATGAAAGTGGTTGTTACTGAATTTTAACTCATGCTCTTTTACTGACTTTGTTGCTTCATCTCAGGTACAAGTGGGAACCACTCTTATAATAATCTTAGTTTTCCTTGCTTACACTACAGCTAAACTTAAATGTCTGTCCATATCTTTATGTGTAAAATGGGCATTGTAATTCCTCTCTCACAGAGGAGTGCAAAGATTAGTTACTGCTTGTAAAGCACTTTAAAGATGACAAGTGCTGTGCATGCAGATCTTTATAATTGGATACTTGCTTGCCAGAAGACTAACTCTACTACCTTGAGGTTGATGTTATACAACTGTAATATTTGTCCAGTGTCTAGAGCTGTGCTTGGCTATATTTTTGTAAGTCATTTTAGGCCATTCTAATTCTAAGTGCGTATTGTTCTCTTGCTTGAACACAAGTCTCAGTCCCAAGATAAACTGTTGTCATGATCTTGTATCTAGTCACTTGCATGATTTATGCTGCTGAGTAACTCTGTTAGTTTTGTTCCTTACTCATATCAATTTAAACACTCAAAATAAAAGTACACATTTTTAGCAGCAAGGACAATTTACAGAGGGAGTGAAAAAGTACTTGAAATCTTTATATTGACATTGACTGCAATCTAGCTCATCTGGAAGTTAGGAGCTTGATGCAAGAACTGTGTGGTGAAATTTGGTGGCCTGTATTATGAAAAAAGTCAGACTTACATGATCATGTTGGACCCTTATCATTATACCATCTTGTCTTGCATACCACATGACTCCGAATAAAACCTTCTTTTTTTTTGGAAGCAGAAAGTAGAGAAAAAGACTTTTTCAGAGTCATGGCTGATTGTCTGACACATTTGAAATCCTCTTATGAACACAGTGTGGTATCCCAGGAGACAGTCTGGGTGAGGCAGAAGGAACTTTCTGATGTGGCTGCTCAGCAACAAGAGCAAGACTCTTACTTTATATCAGTTCCTATAAATAATGTGTTGTTTCTAGTCTATACCACAAGTCTCATCAAAATCCCGCAGAGTAGCTCACTCACCCTCAGCTAGCTTAGTTGTCCTTCAGCCAGAAGCTGTTAAACCACCAGCAGCTGTGAGAGGGTTAACACTGGGCAACATCCCTGCTTTTTGTAGTCTCCCCACATGTCCGGAAATTTCATAAGGGAGTGATGCCACCAGTTGTCCCGCTCCTTCCCCCAACTGCCAAAATTTCTGGACCCTTGGGGAGTTCCATGGACCAGATCTGGCCTTGGGTTAGACAAACACTTGGAGGAGACAGGTTGATAGAAATGATACCTCCTTGAGTAGAGGGTTGGATTAGTTTACCTTCTGAACTCCTTCCAGCCCTACTTTCCTGTGACTGACTTTTCTAGGCTTGCATTTGGCAGCAAAAATTCCCATTTGACTGTAGCAAGTGCGTTTTTGAGGAGGAGCTTTGCATTGGTGTTAATCATTAGCAGTGAATCGTTGCATCTTCTATATTGTGACTTTGAAGTTTATACATTTCTTTTGTACTGGTTTCCTTGTTTTTTACATTGTGAGTTTCACTTCTCTGTGGCCCTGCCTTTTTCTTCCCAATAAGCCACTCCTAATGTATTCTGACATGCTGTATATTTGAAAAATATTTATCTTTTAGTTTTCTAAGACCGAAAGACAAACACTATAACTGTATATATTTGGTATTTTTCTTATTTAAGGCAATAGATGAAGAGGGGGGGAAATTGTGGTTCTCTGGTGCGAATTAATTATATTCTTTCCACTTTGCATTTGCATATAGATTGTGTGCTCTATATGAGGTTTCCCTTCAACATTAACAAGTATTCTCTGGATTTATGTTGTATATGGGCATATTTGCACCATGTGCAAAATTATGGATGGCAAATTTTAAATATAATTAGCATCAGAAAATCATAATTCTTAGTTGAAACAAAACATAGAAGTGATTGCCCATGAAACAAAGTGATAGACCCCAGATTTTTATCTTCAGCCATCAATTTATTAACTTATGATTTCATATGTGCCCACTCAGTGTTATGCAGAAGTTATTTTAACTGTGTGAAGTCCATGGCGTTACAGTGCAGGTTTGGTCCACCACTTAAGCCCAAACCCATAGTAGAAACCATGGCTTACCTAGGACTTGGAAGTGAGCCGAGCCTGGTAACATCCATCCTGAGAAGGGAAGTAAAAGGTACCCACATCTGATCTTTGTCTGCGATTATTTTAGGTCTTACCTATCCTAACAGGCACAAAGTCCTCCATCAAAAAATCTGGGTTTAATTTATTTTAGGTGCTTGACTTTTTTACTCTTGGCTGAAGTGAATAACCGCACAGTTGCAAATTGCAAGAAATTAAACACTCTATATTGCAGCTTAAATGTTAGATTCCTAAGTCCTAATCATCTTTACCCAAACTGTGTCTCCACAGTATGTCAGTGTGTCTCTGTAACCTGCAGGACTCAGTCTGCCTTGCTAGCTCCCAGGCCTCAGGTTTATGAGCTGCAGATCTTCTTGTCAGCTGGCTCTCCACTCTACCTGTTAATCTGCCTGGGCCACCTGCTGCAGCTTTGCTTAGCTGCTTGTACTTGGCCCAAAGAGCTATGGTTGTTTTTTGGCCACGAGCTTTTCAACTTTCTTTTTCCTTTCTGGGAGCATTACATTCTCTAATCAGTGCTTCCACTTTAATAAGGATCGTAATTTGCTGCCTTTCATTCAAGTATTACTAAGCAATCTTGGAATACTATGAAATTAGGCATAAAACATTGCTCAAGTAAGAAGTAATAATTGGGTTTAATCTCTCTCTTGCCCATTAACATTCTAGTGCTAGGTAATTCATACAGGATTCCAGTGCTCTGAAGGGTGAGCACAGCCTTAGAAGCCATGAATGCTGATATTTTGACTTTTTTCCTTTTATTTTTCCCTTTTTTCCCTAGGATTTTAAAGCACCTTTATGGACATTAGTAGTCATTTTTACCCTTGCAGTTCATATGTAAGGTACACTTGACAGTATTTTGCAGATGATTAGTCAGAAGCTGGAAGAAGATAAGGCTGTTGCTTAAAAACTAGTTCCAAATAAATAATTTTAGATGTTAGCCTTAAACACCCATGTTCTAATTTTTCCAAGCTGTTTAACATCCATACCTCCCACTCTCCTCAGTTTCAAAAGGTTGGGAATTTTCCAGAAATTCTTTTGAAAATTTTGGTTTAAGTGATTTGTCCAATGTTACATAGTAAGTGTGGTATCAAAAAATAGAGCATAATTTTATTTCCTAGATTTAAACTCTGAATACCAAATACCTTATACACTGAGATAATAAGATACATTATTCTGTCATGTCAGGTAAGAGCTGTGAGGGAATGAGGCATACTTGCTGAAGAAGGAATCCTGGGAGACGATAATAGCATATATATATGGCTGTGTGTGTGCGTATGTGTGTTTGTGCCCATCCCCATGTCCATCCAGTAAGCCTCTGCAGTAGGGCTTTAATGAGACTGAAAATTTGGCCAAATATTCAAAAGGCAGTTCACTGTCATGTCATCGTGCCATAGTTCAAACGCACGCTTCAAACCTTGGAAGCACGTCTCAGTGAAACAATTTGAAGATTTTTTTAACATGTCTTTTTAATGTGAAATGACTTTTGGTTTTTTACCTATTTTGTTCTTAGAAATGGTAGAACTGATCCAACTTAAACCTTCCAAAAATATTTAACCTAAGAATGACATTTAGTCCAAATGGTTATTTGGCAAAGTATAAGCAGCTGAAAACAGTCTTTTGAAATGGAAAGCATCAGGCAAGCTTAATTATAGAATACCCAAGGAGCTTAAGCAATAATAATAGCAACACTCATGTAGGGAAGTCTAGGACTCATGCGCTACTTCCTCCACCTCAACCATCTAAATAACTTTGAAAATAAATATTGGCCACTTTTTGTAGAGGCAGCTACAATCTACAAATAGAAGAGATCTGTTGGGTGATTTGGGTAATCTCCCAATAAAGAAGCAACTAAAGAGAAGGATGGGCAGCTTTTAAAATAGAAGCAATAAAAATGTAGACTAAGTCCTTCCTAAGTCCTTTAAGTCCTTCCTTGAGAGGTAGGTGCTCCCTGCTTACTTGGTAAAAGCTTTATTTTTGCCTTTATTTGTTACTTCATAAACAGGGAATAC
Source organism: Crocodylus porosus (assembly GCF_001723895.1). Classification (NCBI taxonomy): domain Eukaryota; kingdom Metazoa; phylum Chordata; order Crocodylia; family Crocodylidae; genus Crocodylus; species Crocodylus porosus. Next base: position 52,733,033 of record NW_017728909.1, read on the forward strand.
CCTTAATCCATCACATAAATGAAATTATTCCCTCTGTAGAGAAAGTAGAAAATTGACCAGGTCCTAGGGAGTTTATAGGGGAGCCATATCATAATATGCTACAATATAGAGGGGGTTCCGCAGGGCTCGGTTCTTGGACCTGCACTGTTCAACATCAGTGATTTGGACGAGGGGGTAAAAAGCACCCTGTTCAAATTTGCTGATGACACTAAGATGTGGGGGAATGTGGGCACACTAGAAGGAAGCAACAGGCTACAATCAGATCTAGACAGGTTACAGCCGTGGAAGAAATCAAACTTCCTGTTGTGGTTGAATCAGAACTGACAGAGCCAGCTTTTCTTCATTTAAGGCTATACTGTGATCACAGGGAGAATTCCATACAGCAAGGGGAATCACCCTTGTCTGTTTCAAAGGATTTCTCAGACTCTCTAAGGTTACAAGCGTATTTATACTAAAGACAGAGAAAGAGATAAAAAATA
>NW_017728909.1:52733522-52738874 GCF_001723895.1 Crocodylus porosus
CCCCAGTACTCTTTCCTGCCATGGCAGGGGGTCGGACTAGATGATCTGCTCAGGTCCCTTCCGACCCTAGAAACTATGAAACTATGATACTATATGACATAGTATCACCTTTTGCTCTATCATTTTTTACTCTTTCAGAAACATATTGTGAAATGAAGCTGAAAATGCCATTAATGGCATTTGACTGTTTATGTAGACATTTTAAATCAACTTTCTGATCTTATTTCAATATTTTCTAATAACTAGGAATACCCAGCAGATATTTACCATGTCTCACTGTATAACTTTTTTCAGTATCCTGTACAATTTAAACTAGTGGGAGTTAGGGAAGTAAATGGTTAAACAAATTACATTTATACCATTTACCGTTTACTGTTTAGTGACCCGTGGCAGAAATGGCCCTGGCTACAGACCCTCCTATCTTCATCATGTTCCTGGTGCTGTGTGGGTCCCAGGCCACTAGCAGGGAGCCATAGGTGGGAGGTGGTGGGTGCATCTAAGTCACTAGTGAGCGCTACCCAGCTGTGGAGCCATGGCTTCTCTTCACCCTCACGGGCATCTCTGCTATGCTTAGGTCCCACTGCTACTGAAAGGTTGGAGGGGAGGGAGGCACTGGGCCCCTGACAAGAGTTAGGCAAAGTCTTCCCAGTTGCACAGTGGGGTCTGGGTGCAGCAACAGGCAATGGGCTCCCTGTGCCTCCTACCATGCTTGTGCCACTGTAGCCTGGACCTGGAAGGCTCCTCCATGCTTCTGGGCCAGGCCCTCCCCACCTCACCCTGGTGGAAGGAGGGTGCCAGTCCCAGTGGCATAGCTTCCACCGGACACACTGAATCCTTCTTCCTCCCACCTGTGGTGCTAGGGTTGTGCAGGGCCTGGCCCAGCATGGAGGTGTGGCTGAGCATGGGGCTGGCTCAGCCCAAGGAGGTGCCACAACAGCTGGAACAGGTGGCATCAAGTCTGAGGGGTCACTGCCAGCCCCTCACATGGTGAGCCTGGTCCTAGGATGTTCCTGAGGGGTGGTGGTGCATCAGAGCAGCACAGCTGGAATACTGTGGGGAGCATTAAGTCTGCAACAGCAGCCTCCCACTGAGGAAGGCCTGGTCCAGCAGTGCAGAGGAGCCTTTCATGCCATGGCACAAGCATGGTGGGAGATGCAGGGAGCCTTTTGTCTTGCCTCAGCCCTACTAAGCATCTGGGAGTCTCACTGCTATGGCAGGAAGGCCCTGCCTGACCTCTGTGGGTGATGGCTAGAAAATGGTATTTAGAGGTTTGTTTTTGGGAATTGATTTGTAGGTAAATATATACATATTAGAATAATAGTCCAGGGTGGCAGCAAGGGTTAATTGATTTTTAAAGTCCTGGTCATGCAGTCACACAGTTCTCTTAGCCTTTAAGGCAGACAGGGTGTCTAACACAATGAGGTCAACAGATAGTCACGTAGCCTTGGAAATTGTGGGCATGTACCACGCTGTTCCATAACATGAGATAGGGTGGCACCAGCTCACTAGGCCCAAGAGTGGAGGGCTTGAGAGTTCTGGTTTTGGGGGAGCAGACAAATTAGGAAGAGACCAGGAAAGCTTGGGATATGTGCATGCGATGAGCTTGTGAAACAAAGGAATATGCCGACAGGACAGAACGTGGACATTATGATGACCACAGAAAGACCAATCAGTGATGCCCATGGATGAAGAGATCAGGAGGAAAAGAGTACAAAAGAAAGGACTTTAGAACAGCAAAGTCCCATTCCTGTCCCTGAGAGAGGTCCCCAAGAGGGGAACCCGAAGCATCATGGACAGAGGGCATACCACCAGCCCATCTCATCCACCCCACTGTGTGGGGGCAGGTCTTGGCTTCCAGCCTCCAGGCTGCTGACATCTCACAGTCAAGAGAGAACCTTGGAGTGAAGCTCGTATCCTGATCAGACGTACCTTGACTTGGATGACAGCCTTAGGATTGGTAGCTATAGAATTGCTTGTATTAGTTTTTTCTGTTACTACTGTGTATCAAATTTCTCTATTATCAAACAGAAAGGTCGTGGTCTGTCTGGCTGGAACAAAGCATCTGGGTCATAAATCCAGTGTCAACAGTGGGGGGCCCAGAACCTCTCTCCTTCCCCCCGACCCTGCGGTGGCGGGATCTGGGCAGAGGAGAGGTCTGCAGCTCCAGCCTCTGCCCCTGGGTGTGAGGGGAAGCTGTGGCTCTGCAACTGGGCAGCGCCCCCTAGTGGTTCAGCTGTGCCTGCTGGCCCCTGCCCTCGTCTTGCTTTCTGCCAGTGGTGTGGGGCCTGCATAGTGCCAGGAGCACCGTGAAGACATAAGGGGCTGGGGCCAGGGCCGATTCTGTCAGAGGTTACTAAATTAGATATGTATCAGCTATTGGTTAACCTTCTAATCAATGTAATTGGAAGCTGTTAAATGTAAATATCATTTAAATTATTATCATCCCTAGTGGGAGTTGGGTACCAATAGAAATAATAAATTAACAATTTCCTTCAGTTCTGGGCTATCCAACTTCCAGGTGGCTAAGTGCTGCATACCCTTTCAGGCCTGAGCAAGGTGAGCCACAGCCCCTGGGATACACAAGCCACAGACCTCCCTGCCGTACTCAGGTTCACCCTCAGCTTTCTTGAACAATGTTCAAATTGCCAGGCTTACCAACAGCTCCCCATACTGTCCCACTACCTGCACTTTGGCGTGGGGGCAGAAAGCAGCAGCTAGAGAGATGAGGAGCCTGGCTACTATAGCAAAGTGATACGGGGAACAGCAGCTGAGTTGGTACCTGGAGACCTAAATTTAACTGCATGTAGGCCACCAGCTAGACAGCCTTGCTTTAATGCTTGCATATGTAGAAGACTACCATCTTTTCCACTTGGAGCACACCTCTTCTTTTCTTTGACATTTTTAACAGTGTCTTGCTAATTAGGTAAGTCCTATTCTTTTTCCATATCATACCCTGAAAAAAAGGAGTAAAAAACTTTTCTAAAAGAACTTTTCTAAAAAAAAAAAAAAAAAAAAAATCAATCAGTGGCACATTGATGTATTTGAGTAAGGAAAAGAGAGCCTGAGAAGGAATGAATGAATCTTTTTAATATACATAAAATACAGAATGTTATTCAACCTTTATCTTCTACAAATTTTTTATTAAATATTTTCAGGAGAAACAGTAGTAAAAATAATCTAGCTAAACCTGATGCCTAATCCTAAAACATAAATGTCTGGCTAATGGTGTGTTTACTAAAAAGTTTTTTTTTCTTTTAAATTACTACTGTCTAAGTAGTAATCATGTGTGAAACTCAGCTGTTGAAGACTGAACAACAATACTCTGGTTATTTATATATGTTCACACTCTTAATATTTTAAATTAATCCATCTTAACGATTTTGTTTGTAGTAAATCTTCTCAGTAAATAAGAAACATTTATTTTAAGAAGTGGGTGAAGCCCAAGGACTATCGTAGGGTGCGTTTTTAAAATGTATGGTACTCTGCTTATATTTATTTGGTGATTGAATATGTATGCTAAGGTCACCTCTACACATGCAGGTAAAGACACAGTGGGATGTAGTATGTAATCCACACAATCACACCTCCTGCCATGCCACATGTGTATGGCAGGAGGCACAATTGTAGGGCCATGCATTAAATCCCATTGTACCCTATTGCTGGTACAGGGGAAGCCTGGAATCATGATCCTAGGCTCCCCCTGCACTGGCTTCTATGGCTGCAAGTCCTGCAGCTGCATGCAACCACAGCAGGGGCAGTGTTCCCCTGTGCTGTCCCTGCTGTGAGCTCTGCAGTTGATGTCGGCTGTGGAGCTGGCAGCAGGGAGAATGCCGACCTTTCTGCATGCCTTGTGAGGTGTGGGCTTGTGGTGGAGGCAGTGGGGAGAATGTGGCCACCTCTGTGACTAGTGTTCTCCCCACTGCAAGCCCCACAGCTGACAATGCTGCCACCATGGTGAGCCTTGTCAGCTATGGGGCTACAGATGGTGTACCCCTGTGGCTGGGAATCCCTCAGCTGATGGAGCTTCCAACCATGGAGGAGTACTTGACTTGACTACACATTCAGTAAATGGTGCGATTAGAACAAGCTATGAAATTATTACACATTTTTGTAAGTCTAATTTAACTGCTTGGCCCTATACATAAAAGCAGTTAAATAACTTTGTAGCTTATTGCTTGTTTATTTTGCTCTTAATTGGTTGAACATATAACTGGTTCACAACTTAAGGTATGTTTACCTGGTTAATCGTGAGTGTAGAGGTGCCTAAGTATCGGTTAGTGTGTGATACTTGACACTGAAATGGATGAGTGGTACATTCTTATTTACTTAAAAGGAGAATTTTAATAACTTCCAAAATAAAGATCCTTTAAAAATAGTGTTCTACTACACCATTCATAAGCACCCACCAACTATTTCTATTTTATTTTAAGTCAATGGAAGTTTGGCTTCAGTGGGAACTGAATCAAACCCCTAAGCTGATATTGATGGCATTTTCCTCAGTCTGACTAGGCATTTATATCATGCCTATCACCATAGTAACTACTTTCTTCAACAGTGTTCAAATCCTAAAACAAAAATGAGATCTAGGTTATCTGAACTTAAAATAAAAAGTAGAAAGAGATCTGAAATTACTTGTTCTCTGTCCCTCCTACTTCAGTCCCACACAAATGGAATAAATTAATATTTATTTATATAGGTTTCTTTTCCTTCTTTCTATATTTAATTTTACATCTTCATGAAGCATGTTAGAAAACAAGAACAAGAACTTAATCTGTGGTAGGCCACATTGATTTGTTTTTAAAAATACAGGTTTCCCTCACTTTGTGCTATACATGCATTCCTAGAAAATGGCACATAACTTGAATTCACATAAAGGGAACCTACTTCACAATGTAATAATAGGAATGTTCCAAGACCTCAACTATACTGACCGCCAGGGCCATTTCTGCCACTTTTACAAGAGAATTTTGGTACCCACCAACACCATACAGTACACACAAGCACATAGCACTATCATAACAGGGATGGCAACTACAGAAACACGAGTTACAGAAAGCAAGCAAGGAGCACAGCTCTACAGCGGAGACTATATCTTGATGCATGTTACTCCCACAATGCACCACACAAAACAGCTGATTGCAGGCTTCCACCACATCAATCACGTAAGAGTAAATTTACCTTGCATATAACAATTTTTTGGTATAAAAAGGGTGATTGTTGCATAAAAGTGAATTTGCATATGGAGAACCTGCATTGTGATGGAGTGGGGCCTAGGAGTGGCCGTGAACTCCCTAGCGCCCCCTACCGTCACGTTAGGGTGGACTCAGCACCCTCAGAATCTCGCCCGCCACG
>NW_017728909.1:52739644-52746156 GCF_001723895.1 Crocodylus porosus
CTGCTCCTGCTCCTGCTCCTGCTCCTGCTCCCGCGGCAGCCAGAAAGGAACTGCAAGGCAGGCTCCGGCCTAAGCTGTTTATAAAGGCCCGGCCCTGCCCCCTTCTGGCCATGTGACCCACCTGGTCGCCCTGGTAACCAGCACCTGAGCTGCCCGGGTGATTGGCAGCTCTGCCAATCACACTCACAGTCACGGGGCACTTACGTGATTCCGTGACATGCATAAAGTAAGGGAAACCTGTACACTTCGAAGTGGTCCAGTAATTCTACACATAGCAGGTATGTCTACATGTGCATTAGATCCAGGAGCAGTTGACTTGTGAGTAAATGCTCCTGGGCAGGAGTCTACATGTATAGGGAACTGGAAGCCGATTGGCTGCTAAGCAAACTGCTCTCTTCCTGGGGCCTTGCAATGGGCCCCTGCTGCCCTGAGGGGGAGCTCTAGGTTCCCCCTGAGTGTTAGCCCAGGGGATGGCAGGGAGTACCAGACCAAGAGACAGCTGTCTCCTGGCCAGGGCTGGGACATTGCTCCCTGCCACTGGGGTGGGGGAGGGGTGGGTACCAAATTTACTTATGCTTAGTGAGGTTTACTGTGCAGTAAGCTTGTGCATGTGTAGACTCACATGCTTACTGCCTAGTAAACTATGCTACTTCGCAGTAAGGCATCTTGTGTGGACGCCCCCATTATGTAAGAAATATGGTATATGTTTTCTTAGAATAATTGTTTTCTGTCTTTTTAAATAAAAATTTGAACTGCATTGTGCTATATGGAAATTTTCATCTGATACTGCTAGGGAGGATCCCACCACATCTTACTGAATATCTTCTACATTATGTGGTGTTTGGGTTTAATGGTAAATATTGTTGAAAGATCATAGTTTTATAGAATTGTCCTTTAAGTTATTTGCTGACTTAGACTTGGTGTGTGTACTAAGACACTTCAGTGGGTCTGAGCCTTGCATTTCATTGTATACCCTATTAAATGTGAACTTTCTTGTTTTAGCTTGTTTCTTTGCCTTTGTTTGTCTTGCTAATTTCAATCTTTAGTATAGAAAGGTTTTCTGGAACTTAACCAACAATCTTATTCAGGGATGAATAAGTTCCTTTTTATGAAATACATATAATAATCTGACCATGTGAAGATAGCCTTTCTGATGCTTATTAAAATGAAATAAAATATACCAGATTCTGAAGTAGCATGCAGGCAATTGGATGTGATAAATAGATGTATTCTAATTTATAGGTTCCGCTTTCCTTTTTATTCATTGCAAAAGAAGCAACACTTGGTGCATACTAGAGTTTAGGCGTTTATCTTGGTTTGAGGGATGATCAAACTCTTATAGAATAAATCATGCCTTATCAGGTAGTCTCTCATGGACAATCTCCTTTCCATTTGCAATTAGACATTCAATATAACATATTAATTTGATAATACTTGTAATCATGTCTGAATAGAACTTGTCTGGTATTCATATTTAAATTTTTTTCTCTTCCTCGGTTTTTAAACATGAAACAGCATGAAAATGTAACTTACTATATTTACCCAAAATCCAAGATGCCTCTGAATTTAAGACTACCCCCCCAATAATTATATTCTACACATGGAAAAATATTTATGTTTATTAACACATTCCATCTATTGAATCTAATTATTGTAGGATTGCCTTGAATTCATCCCCCGTACTACTGTAAGGGACAGATGATGAGGGGATCAGTAATGGGGCAGGTGGTAGGGGGACAGGTAGTGGGGGGAAACATGGTAGGATAGGTAGTGGGGGACAATAATGGAACAGGCAGTGGCAAGGTGATGTGGGCCAATGGGGGTGCAGGCAGGGGGTGGGTAATGGGGACAGGTGGTGGAGGGAGCAGGCAGTAGGGGGGGCAGGCAGTGTGGAGGTGGTGGGAGAGGCATGCAGTTTGTCCCCTGCCACTTGTTCCTCCCTCCCCCCATTTACCCTGCTTGGGTCTACTCCCCACAGCTTCAGTCCCTTCTCCTCCTCCCCTTCCCTATTCCATGCAGCTTCTGCTTCCTGTAGCCTTGGGTACCCACCCTCCATTTCCCTCTTGCCTCCCCCCACCAAGTCTCTACCCCTTTCCGACTTCTCCACCCCCCCTTACATTTGCTATGGCTCCAACAGACTCTGTCCCCACTTTAGCCTGGGGCGATAAGCATGGCTCCAGCCTGGTCCCATAGCACTGGCACTGAGCTGGCACTGCTGCTACAGGGCTGGGCTGGGGCCGTGCTCCAGGTTGTGGCAAGAATGGAGTCTGCTGGCACTGGAGCAAAGGTAAGGGGGAATGCTGCAGAGGTGGGAGGGTGGGAAGGAGACATGGCACAGTGGGGAGACTTGGTGCAGCAGGGGTCGAGGCTTCAGGAGAGGAGTGGCAGGGGTACAGAGGTGGCAGGGGGGCAGGTGGCATCTGTGGTTCTGGCCCCAGGCCAAGGTTAGGGCTAGAGCTAGAAGTGCAGTAGCTGCCTATCCCCTGCCTCTTCATTCTCAATTCTAAGACAAGGGCCTCTCCTATGATAAATGGAAGGAAAAAACCCATAGTCTTTAAATCAAGTAAATATGGTATATTTTATTGATGATCTCTGCAGTTATACTGGTATTGTACTTAGCTCTGAGAAGCTCTTGTATTGGCGTAACTACTGAGATGTGAACTTGATCTAGAAAGCAAAATGTTTGTTGACATCACTTCAGGGTTACTATTTGTAACAATGCCTGGTAGAACAACAGAAAGGAGAATGACACATTTTGCTATTGATTAGAATGACATTGGGGTATGTGGTTAGGTTGCAGAAAATAAATGATGGAGTCATAGTTATGCTTAGTTAAGAGAGGATTTGCTCTTCACATACTCTGCACCTACTTGTAAAGAATCATTGGGCGCATCTACACAAGATGCTTTACTACTATGCATTAGAGTAATCTAATTAAGGGGGAGCTCTGCCAGCTGCAAGGGCTGCTGTCTCCTGCACATTGGGATGGGTCCAGGTGACAGCTGCCCCTTCAGCTGGCACAGCTGTCCCAGCCCTGTGCCCATTGGGACCACCCCTGCATCCCCTGCCAGCCCCTGGGCTGGCACCCAGGGCCTCCTGGAGCTCCGCCTGGCTGCTGCAGAGGGGCAGGGCAGGGCAAGAGCAACCCTGGACTGGAGATGCTTCTGTTGGGTGGAAATCTGTGCTTAGCAGGGCGCACGTGTAGATGTGTTCCTGGCCACATTACTGTGCTCTATTTTACTGCACAGTAACCTTACTGTGCATTAATTTCATGTGTAGATGTGCCCATTTTGCATCAGATGGCTGCATGTAGTACCTTATTCTGTGTTCTTTGCACTCTTATAACTCCCATTATGTTTAGCAAGGGTTTGGATTTACAGGGATGCAGGGCTGGCCACTTAATGTGGCATATTTACAGAATGGATTTGATAGTGTAGAAATAAATGTTATTTTTTTTTATTTTTCTGCTAAACATTTGGTTTCTAGTTATTATCAAAATAGCTGATAAAACATTCCCTTAAAAGTTCTGCTTCCTATAAGACTTACTGTGAGCCAAGTCATGTTTGTTTTACTTACACAAGAAGTGCCATATAATAAATTACATTCCTTGTATGATTTAGATTTTGTTGTGATTGTTTTGAATAACTTTGGTGCAGGTAAAGCAGTTTGAAAAATTTGTTTGATAATATTTTCAATTTGCTCATTTCTACAGAAAAGACTTTTTCTTAAGCTTATATTTGAGAGAAAATTTAGATTAATGTAAAACAACCTTAAGTGAAAAAATGTGAAGAATTATGAAATTCAAAGGAACCATTGTTAAATCACTCTATTGTATCTACATATAGCAGCTACTAAAGGAATTGTACTTGGAAATTATAAAGCAATGAACTATAATACCATGCAAGTCTTTATACTAATGCACAGTAACATACTTTCAGGATATAGTTTTGTCTTCAACCTGCGTGGCTTATTGCCAGTTTAAACCAGATGCTTGTAATTTTATGTCTTAGCTGTATTGAGATTTTTAACATTTTATGGTAGGTTGTTATGCTATATTTTATTTAGTAGCATTTTTAAAACTTTTTTTCCCTTAAAATTTGCAGCATTACTTCACTGTTCTCTTTGGCCATGAAGGTCAGAAGCCACTGGAGCTCCGTTGTGAAGAAGAAACTGATGGGGATGAATGGGTAGAAGCTATTCACCAAGCTAGGTATGAAACCTACATCTTAACTTATTCTAAACTGTTTTACTGTTGAGAAGTTGGTTGTGATTTTAAATACAAATGCACTCTCTAAAAAGAAAATTATTTTAAACAAAAGTATACTTACATTTCATTGGTGTGTTGACTCAGTACAGCCTTACAGTGTGAACTGTAAGAGAACAAATGCAAATTGAACAGTTTGTTGTTCTTATCTAGACAACATTAGTTTCAGAAAAAAAACATTTTTCTGAAAGCCCGAACCCTTTGCATTGAAGTGTAAGAGCTGCTTGGCCACTTGATGTATGTACTGAGAAATAAGCAAACTGTAGAGAAATAAGAGAAAATATCTTGGGATTGAAGAGAGAACAAAAGTGAGGAGACTAAACTACATTTAAGATGAATAAAGAAAAGTAAATAAAAAGCCAGTCAGAAACCTTATATGCTAAACAGTACCCAGTATTAGGGTGACTATTTTCATTAGGACTGTCTGATTTTAAACAGCTGTGTCAGGTGTCCCATCAGTTTGGTTAGGTGAATGCTTTTTGTCCTGGTTTCAGTGAAATGTTCAAGATAGCGGTTTAAATTGAGACTGTCCTGGTGAAATGGGATTGTTTATCAACCTCCCTCTCCTTCTCCAGCTCTCCATCTCCCTTTGGTTTTCTGGTGTGCTCAGGTGGCACTGGAGCTTGGAGACAGCTGACTGAGAGCAGTGTGAGGGTGGGGAAAACAAAGTGTCCTTTCTGAGCCTTGGTATACATGTCCACCCTATCTAGAATACAACAAATGAGTTTTATAGACCTGTCCGCATCAACTTTCCACTACCCACTTCTCAGATGAGGTCTGTGGGCGATGGAGCAAACTCACACCTTGGAAGGCAAGTTGCAGAGACAAATGCCCTTTACTGAACTGCATTTCCTTTCCTCAGCAACCTCAGCTAGTCTGAACTGCCATGGTAATGCATATGGAGAAAGGCAGCCTTTGAGTTATGCAGGACCTAAAACATGTAGATATACAAACAGGAGCAATTCTGCTTTTGCCCTAAAAATGAACATGAGTTTTAATTTTAAATTACTGGCTTTGTCAAGGGTCCTGGATTTATTCATTCATACTGCTTATTTACCACACGAGGCAGGGTTAGGCTGAAATGTGCTATGTTGTTTGTTCCACATTTGCTACTTCCTGAACCAGAAGCAGTGTGGCTGCATTCACATGGTGCTGTGCTGAGGCTGAGTAGCTCAAATGACAGAACTAATTAGCCCAAACAAACTATTGCTTCCTGTTTGGGAGGTAATGCTCGCAGAGCAGTATAGCATCTTTCATCTCAGTGCTACCTGGCACACCGAGTTAGCAGTATAGACGTGCCTTTATGGCATAAGGTTTCTGCAACAGATGTCTTATTTTGTGTCCAGTTCTAAATGACTGTATATAACAAGAGTTTCACAGTATCTAAATTCTCTCTCTAGGAAGCTGAGCCCTTAAAATACCATGTTCAGTAGTGCAAGTTTCCTTCCAAACCAACCAAAATCCAAAGTCATTGGTATGCTGTTGTTGTAAAAAACAAACAAATAAACAAACAGATAACCCCCAATCTCCTTCCCTCCAAATCCAAAACCAAAACCCTTCTGTAACAGGCTCAGGGTATCTGACCTCTCCAGCCTCTGATGCCCCTTTGTGGTCAGACTTGCCTGCCAGTGCTCTCTGACCTGCTCCACCTCCCATGGCTCACCAAAAGCATCCGAGAATGTCTCCTAGCTAAAAGGGAAGCATACACCCAATGGAAGGGAAGGGCCATCACCAGGGAGGACCATACTGCGTTTGCTTAGGGCTGAAGGGGGGCAGTCAGGAAGGCCAAAGTGGAGATGGAACTAGGACTAGCTACCCAGATCAAGGACAACAAGAAGTCCCTTTTTAAATACATAGGGGGCAAAAAGAAGGTACTGGGTAATGTGGGGCCCCTGCAAGACATGCTAGGAAATCTGGTCGTCACACCAGATGACAAAGCTTACATATTTAATGACTTCTTTGCCTCCATTTTCCTGAGCAGGGACTGGATCAGCCCCCCCACTGGGCCCCCCTCAGGCCCCAGGGGAGGCACACCTAGGCCATGGGTCAGTAATGATTTAGTCAGAGAACTTCTGGAGGGACTGGATGTATTTAAATCAGCTGGTCCAGATGATCTCCACCCCAGAGTGTTGAGGGAATTAGCTGAGGTCATTGCAGGACCCCTGGCATGGCTTTACGAGCACTCGTGGTGCTCTGGTGTGGTGCCAGAGGACTGGAAGAGGGCCAATGTGGTTCCCATCTTCAAAAA
>NW_017728909.1:52748569-52771881 GCF_001723895.1 Crocodylus porosus
AGAGAAGGCTGAGGGGGGATCTAGTGGCCTGTTACAAACTAGTCAGAGGGGACCAGCAGGCACTGGGGGAGTCCCTGCTCCCCCGAGCACTACCAGGAGTGACTAGAAATAACGGTCACAAGCTGGCAGAGGATAAATTCAAATTAGACATCAGGAGGTGCTACTTCACTGTCCCAGTGGCTAGGATTGGGAATCAACTTCCAAGCGAAGTGGTGCTGGCTCCTACCCTGGGGGTCTTTAAGAAGAGGCTAGACAATCACTTTCTTGGGGTCGTTTGACCCCAGTACTCTTTCCTGCCACGGCAGGGGGTCAGACTTGATGATCTGCTCAGGTCCCTTCTGACCCTACCAACTATGAAACTATGTCTTGCCTGCTATGACTTGCTCTTAATATATATTTGAGGGGAGGCTGCCTTGAGAGGCTGGATAGCCTCTTTTGTGGTGTCTTCTCTTCTTTGTCTAGTCCTAGGGGTTACTCCCCACCCTATATCAATCCTCGGGGCTGGTCTGCCCAAATTCCGTGGGGCATACTTCCCCTTTAAGATGGCCCTAGTTGTGCCTTAGTGGCTATAATCATGGCATCCAGACATCCACATAGCCACACCCATGCCTCACAGATTACTGTAAATTGCTACTTGGCAGAGACCTCCAGGTCCCAAACTGACATTGGGCTCCTCAGACCAAAAACCGTTGCCTGGGCTTCAGCCTTCCTGGCTTTCGCCCTTTTGATCTCGCTTAGCCTCCTCAGCCCAGGCCCACTGCTGTAGACTCAGGATTCCTGGGTCTCAACCCCACAGATCCCTGACCAAAGCTATTCTTAAAACACAGAGCATCCCTGGCATCCTGTTTCATGGTTCCGACCTTCCCTACAGCTACTACCTAGGTACAGAATCATAGAAAATTAGGGTTGGAAGGGACCTCAGGAGGTCATCTGGTCTACCCCTCTGCTCAAGGCAAAACTATCCCCAACTATATCATCCCAGCCAAGGCTTTGTCTAGCCAGGATTTGAAAACCTCCAAGGATGGAGATTCACAGCCTCTCTGGGTAGCCTGTTTAACTCTTTTACTACTTTCCTAGTGAGAAAGTTCTTCCTAATATCTTGGGGGAACTTCCCTTGCTTGCACCTTGAGACCATTGCTCCTTGTTCTGTCATTTGAGAGGAGTCTAGCTGCATCTCCTTTTGGACTCCACTTTAGGTAGTTGAAGACTGTTATTAAATCCCCTCTACGTTTCTCTTCTCTAGACTAAATAAGTCCAGTTCCCTCAGCCTGTCCTCAGAAGTCATGTGCCCCAGCTCCCTAACCGTTGTAACTGCCCTCCACTGGACTCTCCAATTTGTCTATATCCTTCCTGTAGTGGGGGGATCCAAAACTGGACACAGTACTCCTAATATAGTCTCACCAGTGCCAAATAGAGGGAAATAATCACTTCCCTTGATCTGCTGGCACTGCTCCTTCTAATGCAGCCTAGTATGCCATTAGGCTTTTTGGGAACAAGGACACACTGTTGGCTCATATTCAGCTTATTGTCTACTGTAACTTCCAGGTCTCTTTTTGTGGAGCTGCTGCTTAGTTGGTTGGCCCCCAGCCTGTACCAGCACATTGGATTGTCCTGTCCTAAGTGCAGGACTTTTCAGTTGTCCTTATTGAACCTCATGAGATTTCTTTTAGTCCAATCCTCCAATTTGTCGAGGTCTCTCTGAATCCTAACCCTGCCCTTCAGTGTATCTAGTACTCTCCCCAGCTTGGTGTCACCTGCAAACTTGCTGAGGGTGCACTGCATCTCATCTTCCAGGTTGTGGATGAAGATACTGAACAAAAACAGCCCTAGGACCAACCCCTGGGGCACTCCACTTGATACCGGCTGCCAACTAGCAGTTGAGCCATGGACTACTACCCTTTGAGCCTGATGATCCAGTCAGTTTTCTATCCACTTTACAGACCATTCATCCAACCTGTATTTCCATAGCTTGCTTGTGAGAATGTTATGAGACTGTATCAAAACCCTTGCTAAAGTCAGAGTATATCACATCCACTACTCTTTCTGCATCCACAGAGCCAGTTATCTTGTCATAGAAGGCAATCAGGTTGGTCAGGCATACCTTACCCTATGTGAATCCATGCTGACTGTACCTAAGTACCACAACCTCCACCAAGTGCATAAAAATGGATTCCTTGAGGACCTGCTCCATGATTTTTCAAGGGACTGAGGTGAGGCTGACCCATCTGTAGTTCCCCAGATGCTCCTTCTTTCTGGAAGATGGGTACTATATTTGCCTTTTTCCAACAGTCCTGAACCTCTCTCAATCACCATGAGTTTTCAAAGATAATGGCCAGTGGCTCTACGGTCACATCGGCTACTTCCCTCAGCATCCTCAGGTGCATCGCGTCCAACCTCATGGACTATATACATCCAGCTTTCTAAATAGTCTCTAACCTGTTCTGTTAGCACTGTTGGCTGGTCACATCCTCCCCAAACTGTGCTGCCAGGTGCTGTAGTCTGGGAGATGACCTTGCCTGTGGAGACTGAGGTGAAAAAGGCTTTGAGTACTTCAGCCTTTTTTGCATAATCTGTCATGAGTTTGCCTTCCCCATTTAGTAAAGAACCCACATTTTCCCTGATCTCCCTTTTGTTGCTGACATACTTATAAAATGAATCCCTTTTTGTTACCTTTCCTGTCCCTTGCTAGCTGCAACTCCAGTTGCACTTTGGCCTACCTAGGTCTGTTCCCATGAGCAGGAGCATGCATTCCTTGGGGACAATGAGCAGCAGCACATATTCTCCTGTGCAGTATAAAGAAATTTTACAATCTTTGCATTTCCTTTGCCTGAGGAAGGACACGTGAGCCTGAAAGCTTACAAAGAAAGATTTTTTTTGCAACTATCTAATTGGTCTAATAAAGGATATTGCCTCTACCAAGATTTATGACTGTTTTGGCAAACATCACCAAACTTCTGGGTAGCTGAGAGCTGTCACCCCCTCCCTCAGACTGTTACATATGATTAATGTGGCCATACCCTCTATGGGGTAGAGAGGGACCAGGCAGCCTTGTGCCTTATCTGCATATAAATTTTTGGAGGGCCCCAGGACTAGTGACAAGAACACCGTTCCAGTTGTGATTTGGGGGTGGGGGTAATTAGCTTGTGGATCCATTATGAGGGGTATCTGGGGTACAAGTGCTTGGTTGTGTGGTCACCATGGTTTGAAATGCTGTTGACTGCTGGGGCCCAGTCCAATGAATTATGTGGTAAACTGGAACCTTTTGGCTCTGAACTAATATCTTGTACAGTTTGTACTATGTTTATGGAGGAACTATGCTGAAATTTGCAGTGGCCATGGTTGGGGCCAGAATCAGACCTACAACAGTCTCTTGTTCCCCTCTGCAGTTTCTGCTATCCTCGGTATCCGCTTTTCCCCACCTCCCTCCCCTTACTGTTACATGTAACTCACTTCCACATTGTGGTCAGGGAGGGTCCTGTGAGCAGGGTTTGTCAGTAAGGTGGGGCAGGAAGGCTGCAGGGGAAAGAAATTGGGGGGACAGAGAGCAAGGGAGCCACCTGATGCCCCCAGTCACTATTTTCCCTGCGTTAACACTAGGAGGGGAATGAATTCAAGACAGCACTCTGATAATTGGAATCTGTACCTGGAAAATTTTAACAAATGTATACATTTGTTATGTATAGAATCTAATTATCGGGAGGGTTATCTTATATTCAGGATCGTCTTGCATTTAAGTAAATTCAACAGATTCCTGAAAGCAGAGTAAGACTGGTAGGTGTGGAGATGTGCTAGCTCTCCTCAGCAAGAATAATTTGCTGGAGGACAGACACTGTTTTAGAATCATATTGGGGCAAAGGCTTCGTTTTCTGGCCTCTTAGTTCTGTTTTCCTCCCTGCACCCTAGTCCTGTGTTGCCTACCTGATGACCCCATGCACCTTTTATGATGGCTGTTTGTCTCCTTTATATACTGATGCGCTGTGCTCAAGACAGCAGGATCTGGGCCAAACCTTTGCAACTTCTGTGAATTTTACAGGGAATCCATTAAGACACTTCTGTCATCTGCCTATCCTGTGCTTCTGCCCAAATCTCATTTGTTTTGCCAGATTGTTATTGAACCACTTCACTTTCAGGAAAACTTTTCAGGGTTTCAGTAATTTTATTTGGTTCAGCCTGTGTCTTTTTCTGTCACATTTTAAGAGAATCATTTCTCTTAACAAAATATAATGATGTTTTCCAGGAAAATATAAATTTAACACCATTTCACTTTTCTTGTATTGCTGTTCAAGTTAAAAGGGTAAAACTAGACAGGATGGTTGCAGCTGGTTTATATATTTTTTTCACTTTCAAAATATTGAATTGTCAAGTCACAAGGTAGCACTGTCTTTATTTAAATGAAAGATTTGGACTATATACTGTGTGATAAATTGATAACTGTGTTGAAACCAACCTCCACAGCAGGGTGCTGGTGCAGCTGACTGCTGTGGCACACCATTCTCTAAGTTTCTTGAGGCATGCTGGGGGTCTCAGATGCTTGATGGTAAGCACAGCAGGCACTCTGAGTCTAGGTCCTAGCTTTGGTGGGTTTCAACAGACATTATGAACCCAGTAAATAACAACAAATGCTGTATTAAAGCTGTTGGAAATAAGTGTTGCAATTACTGTAGGTGCAGTTGCTAAACATAAGAATAAAAGATAATGATAAAACTCAGCAAGTCCCAACACAGTCAACAAGGGTATTTCAGTAATGGAATATGAAAGCTTAGTTCCTCCAATTGAGGGCCAGACTATGCACTAAAGGCAACCCTTCTCCAGAAGAATCTCATGGTTTGTACTTGTTCCTGGCCAGTGTTCAGAGGCTGTAACGTCACTAAGGCGTGTCCCTTTGTTTCCAAGCTGCTCCTGAAGGTCTGTTAGCAGAATCTGCCACCCCTTCCCTTGCCAGTTACTGTCTGCATTCCAGCTCAGCTCTTAGTTTATAAGTCCCAGCTCTTAAACTGCCCAACCTTCTCTTTACCTCCAGCTTGCCTCCTGTCTGTTGCTCCTGCTGTTATGTGGCCTCCACCTGCTACCTGAGCCAGGTCTTCTGTATGATCTAACCATATATATTTCCTTTCCCTGTTAGGGAGCCTCCACAAGCTAGAGGTGTATTGGAAGTGAACACATAGCCCATTAACCAGCCAGCCTATTACAGATGTTGTGTTGCCAACTCTTGGTATCTCATCATGAGTCAAGCCAGCCTTGTGGCAATGTAAGAAGTTCCATCAAATCTCAGCCCTACCAAATAACCCTCTTTCACCTTTGACTAACTTCTTTTCTCCACTTCCCTGCTTCTTGGTGAGAGTTACCAATTAGGAATCAGACAGCTCTCTTCTACTTCCTTGCTGGAGCCAGAAGGGGCTTGGGGGTAAGGGATGGGAGAGGAGAGGGAAAAGCTAGCGTCATTCTCACAGAAAAGTCTTTCTGGAGCTGGCCTTCTCCCTGTGAAGACCTGTGAAGCATAAATGAAGATCCTTCTTTAGCTTACATAGCCCAAGCCTAGGGAACAGGAAAGAAGACTCTTACAGGGAATGTAGAGATTCAAGAAAGAGCAGAGGAAAGATGTGGGGTTTGGGGCAAGTACAGGATTGGTGGAGGTCTTCAGGGATTACACCAAGCTACAGGGGAGTGTTATTACACTTGAAGACAGCCTGGCAATACAGGTCAACCTGGACGGGCTCATGAAGTGGGCAAACCTCAGCCTCATGTAATTTAATAAAGAGAAATGTAAAGTGTTCCTTCTTGGGAGAAATAACACACAACACACTTACAGGCTCAGTAGTGCTCTGCTTGCCAGCACCACAGCTGACGAGACCTGGGTGTCATGACTGACAACAAAATGAACATGAGCCACCAATGCAATGCCCTAGTTGGCATCTACCAAGGTATCTCAAGCAAGGCAAAGCACATCATCCTCCTGTTTCCTGGCGATCTTCAAAAAACACCTTGACACCCATCTTGCTGGGATCGTTTGATCCCAGCAGTCTATCCTGGCCATGTGCGTGGGGTCTAGACCCAATGTTCTGCAAGGTCCCCAGTCCCTAACAACTATAAAACTATGATTGCATCATTAATTTCTAGGCTTGAGACTTTGTGGTTATGCAGGGTTGGGAGGGCACAGAATTAAGGAAAACGTTGAGGTTTGGGCAGAAGCCAGAATCCATATATAGTCAGAATAATCCTAGTAATCTGATTTCATGTGTTGCTCCTTCAGAAGATGGGTAAAATCACCTCACTAAACTTGTAACAGTTGGTAACTTTCTAGGGATCACATATACAATGTGCCAGGAAGGATTAAAAAATTAAGACAGATGAAAAGACATCGTAAATTTCCCGTGATTATTTTGAGTTGATTCATGAGATCATTGATGTGTGAACTTTTGAGTTTGGCAGTGTAGTGACCAGCCAGCAGTGCTAACAGAACAGGTTAGAGACTGTTTAGAAAGCTGGATGTATAAAGTCCATGAGGTTGGACGCAATGCACCTGAGGATGCTGAGGAAAGTAGCCGATGTGACTGTAGAGCCACTGGCCATTATCTTTGAAAACTCATAGTGATTGAGAGAGGTTCAGGACTGTTGGAAAAAGGCAAATATAGTACCCATCTTCCAGAAAGAAGGAGCATCTGGGGAACTACAGATGGGTCAGCCTCACCTCAGTCCCTTGAAAAATCATGGAGCAGGTCCTCAAGGAATCCATTTTTATGCACTTGGTGGAGGTTGTGGTACTTAGGTACAGTCAGCATGGATTCACATAGTTTCACAGTTGTTAGGGTTGGAGGGGACCTATTAGATCATGGAGTCCAACCTCCCTGCCCTGGGCAGGAAAGAGTGCTGGGGTAAGCTGACCCCAGCCAGGTGTTTGTCCAGTCTCCTTTTAAACACCTCCAGGGAAGGGGACAGCACCACCTCCCTTGGAAGCCTATTCCATATTTTAGTGACCCTCATTGTAAAGAATTTTTTCCTGATGTCTGACTTAGACCTTGTTAGACCTTGTTTCCCCTAGCGCCCCCTGATATAACAAGGAATAACGGACATAAATTGTTGGAGAGTAGGTTTAGATTAGACATTTGTAAGAACTACTTTACAGTTAGGGCAGCTAGGATCTGGAACCAGCTTCCAAGGGAAGTGGTGTTGGCCTGAGGGTCTTTAAGAAGAGGCTCGATGCCTACCTGGCTGGAGTCATTTGAGCCCAGTTTTTCTCCTGCCCGCGCAGGGGGTCTCACTTGAAGATCTACAAGGTCCCTTCTGACTCTACTTCTATGATTCTATGAAATTTGCTCTCTTCCAGTTTGTGGCCATTGTTTCTAGTTACCCTGACAGGCGCCCAGGTAAACATTGTATCCCCTGTTTCTTGCTGTTCCCCCCATTGAGTTTGTAGGCAGCTATGAGATCACCTCTCAGCCTCCTCTTGTGGAGGCTGAAGAGGTTCAGTCCACATAGGGTTTTTTCTGTGGGCCTTTAACCAGATGAGTGGCCCTCCTCTGAATCCTCTCCAGGCCATACACAGCCCTTCTGAAGTGCGGTGCCAAAAACTAGACACAGTACTCCAGCTGTGGCCTGACCAATGCCACATAGAGGGGAAGAATCGCCTCCCTAGACCCTACTTATGCAAGAAAGGGTGCGGTTAGCTTTACTTATTACCTCATCACACTGGTGACTCATGCTCGTTTTGGAGTCGACTACGACTCCGAGATCCCCTTCTGTAGTTGTGCTACTTAAAATGGTCCCTCCCAGGCTGTAAGAGTGTTGATGATTCTTCCTCCCCAGGTGCAACACGTGACACTTTTCCTTGTTAAACTTCATCCTATTCTGTTCGGCCCATTTCCCCAGCCTGTCCAAATCAACCTGGATTCGCTCCCTGCCATCTGGTTTGTATACCTCTCCCCATAGTTTGATGTCATCAGCAAACTTGGACAGGGTGCTTTCTACTCTCTCATCCATGTCATTAATGAAGATATTGAATAGTACCGGTCCCAGGACAAAGCCTAGGGGGACTCTGCTGCCCACGTTACTCCAGGTAGAAACTGACCCGTCAACCACCACTTTCTGGATGTGTCCCGTAAGCCAATTTTCTACCCACCGGACTCTGTAATAATCTACATTGCAACTGTTTAGTTTATTTGTAAGAATTGGATGTGACACTGTGTCGAAGGCCTTCTTGAAATCTAAGTAAATCACATCTACCTCTGTTTCTTCATCCAAGCATTTTGTGACCCCGGTCATAAAATGAGACCAGGTTAGTCAGGCAGGATCTGCCTGCTATGAACCCATGCTGATTGCCTCTTAGCATCATTTTACCTGCTGGTCCCCTACAAATGTGATCCTTAACAGTTTTCTCAAAGGTCTTGCCAAGGACAGAGGTGAGACTAACTGGCTTATAGTTACCTGGTTCCTCCTTCCTCCCCTTCTTGAAAATAGGGACCACATTGGCCCTTTTCCAATCCTCTGGGACCTGTCCTGAGCACCATGAGTGCTCAAACAGTTGTGCCAGCAGCGCTGCTATGACACCAGCTAATTCCTTAAGTACCCTAGGATGAAGATAATCAGGACCTGTTGACTTAAATACACTCAACCCCTCCAGGTGCTCCTTTACTATGTCAGCACAAACAGTTGGTGGGTTGGTGTCTATACTGGGCTTACCTAAGGTCCCAGTGGGATGCATATTTGAATTTGTGTCCAAGAATACGGATGCAAAGAAATCATTTAGAAGCTCTGCTCTGGCCATCCTATCTGTTACCAGTTGTCCTAGTTTGTCCTGAAGGGGCCCTAAATTACCCTGCACCTTCTTTTTGCTTCCTATGTAGTTAAAGAATGCCTTTTTTTATCCTTGACTTTTGCTGCCAGCCTAAGCTCCATTTCAGCTTTGGCTCACCTCATTGTTTCCCTGCAAACTCAAGCCAAGCAGGTATACTCCTCCTTGGTGGCAGCCCCCTGCTTCCACAGCCTGTGGGACTCCTTCTTTCCCTCCAGACTCTCCTGGATTTCCCTGCTCTACCAAGAGGGTTTCTTTGTTTTTTTACCCCCTTTTATGTGTACTGGGATGGTCCTTTTCTGTGCCTGCAGGATTAGTCCCTTAAGAAACGCCCACCCTTCCTGGGCTCCCATGTCCCCAAGGCTTTTACCAGTTAGTCCCTCCCTAACTAATCTCCTGAGCTTGTTGAAGTTGGCCTTTCTGAAGTCTAACACTTCTGCCCTGCTAGTTATTTTCCCCACCTTTCTCCAGATAGTGAAACCTATCAATAGGTGGTCACTATCCCCTAGGTTACCTTGCACCTGCAGATCCCCCCCACTAAGTCGTCCCCTGTGGCCAGTACCAAGTCTAGTAAGGCATTTCCCCTAGTGGGAATGTGTACCTCCTGTGATAGGTGAAGGTCCTGTAAGGAGGTTAGAAACTTTCATGAACGGGCAGACCTGGCTGCCTGTTTCTCCCAGCAGATGTCTGGGAAGTTAAAGTCACCCATGATGACCAGGTCCTTTGAGCGCGCTGCCTCTGAGAGTTGTCTTGAGAATTCTAGATCTATCTTGTCCCCCTGGTGTGGGGTCTCCCACTACCAGGTCCTTTTCACCCCGACCCCCTTGTAACCTGACCCCTAGTGCGTCAATATGCCCTTCCTCTTGTCCCAGTTTAACTACAGAAGATATACATTGCTCCTTAACATAGAGAGCAATGCCCCCCCCTTCTCCCCACTCTGTCCTGACTGTACAGCCTATAGCCCTTGATGTCCACTGCCCAGTCATGGGTAGGATCCCACCAAGTTTCTGTTAGTCCAACCAGGTTGAATTCTTTGTTTGCAAGCAGGAGTGCAAGTTCCTCCTGCTTGTTCCCCATGCCCTAGCATTAGTATAGAGGGATCTAAGCCCCCCAGTGGGTACCCTTCCTACTTGCCCATTCTGATTCTTAGTGGGGCCCTTGGTACTTACCTGGACTGTTTACTAACTGAACTAATTTACCATAATAAAAAAAACAAAAAACACTTTAGTAGCATAGTGGGACATTCCACACTTCTATCTTTTTCATAATACGTCTGGAGAAAAAATATTTTATTATGGCTTTGGGATCTCCTTCCCATTATATGAAATCTGAACTTGTGTATCAGATCAACAACTGAATGTGATAGCTATACTAAATCTTGGCCACTTCCTGTACACAGCTAAACTAATTCTTATCGAATTGATAGTTCATGTACAAAGTTGAAGTGTCAGAGAATATGGATATTTGCTTTTAAAATTTTTAAATACTTTTAGATAAAGTCCCCAAATAAACTAATGAAAATGTTAATTATAAATAATTTCTACAAAATAAGGGAGGATATGTAAAATTAAAAAATATTCAGTAAGGCTAACTTAGTGCGATCCTTTTTATTCTAAGTCCTTTCTTGCCAAAAATTTAAAAGAAAGTCAGTAGTCAACATTTTGCCATAATATTATGGGTAAAAATTAAACCACAGATCATTTAAAAGAGCACACACAGAAGGTTTAGAGCTTATTTCAAGAAGGTGCCATGCAGTTTGGCTCATATTTAATAAAATGGTTTCAAGCATGTCAATACTCTGCTTGACTTCAGTAAGCCATAGACTAAAAGTTAGGCACATGCTTATGTACTTAGCTGAATTGGGGCCAGAGTAAATGGTACTTTGTAGTTTTATGTTCTTTTTTGTACAAAACAGTATCTATTTAAGTGAGAATCAATTGAATGGAAAAAAATAGTGAAGCCAAGATTTTAGGTAGGAAGAACTGACTTTAAAATGTGATACCATGAAAGTTCATGAAGTTTCTCCTTTCCCTAATAATGAGTTTGGTAATGGTATATGATATGGCTTAGAGATACAGTGTTTTGTCAGAATGCAGGAAATAAGACACCAGGAAAGGAGAGAGAGAAAAAGCAACCGTGGTATAATTTCTGAGACTAATTGAAAAAAAAGTCTATTGGTATATTAAATTGGCTTAAAAACCCCTGAAATATATAAAAAACAAACAAACAAACCCAAAACTAAATATTTCATTGTATTTATTAAATATGAATAAAAAAGTCTTACTTAGGGCATATCGCCAGATTAATAGGTGCAGATAGAGTGAATGCCAAGTGTGACAGGGCGCTGTTGGTGCCTGCCACTTTAAGAGCAGAGCCAAGCAGTTAGCAGGTGCTTGATTGCAGCGACCATTTTAGACCTCTGGCCACCTATATAAATATAGCAGTTCACTGTTGGCAGGCCAGGCAGTATACAACATCCTGGAGGTAAGGGCAGAAGCTGTAGGGGATGGTTGGAGGCTCCTGGTCCTGGGCATGACCTAAAACTGTACCCTGCTGGGAGTGGGTGGCCTGGTGGGGCTCTCAGTGGTGTGGGAGCCCCCAGGAAATGCCAGGCCAGTTACCACCCTGGTGAAAGGTGGGTTGGGGTGCCTTAACCCCAGCCCTCACCTTTGGGTGGGTCATGTGACATTGGAGGTAGTTGAGGCCAGGCACAGCTGTGACCACCTGAGCCCTGTGGGGTGTAGGACCCTGAGGAAAGGTAGTTGGGGCCAGGCATGGATATGGCCACCTGAGCCCACCGGGGAAGGAAGCCCTGTGGCCCCAGTAAGCGGGCAGTGTGGAGCCCCAGTGAAGGGAGGCCAAGAGATGCCCGAGGCTGCAGTTTGGACCAGAGGCCTAGTAAGGGGGCTCAGTCCGAGAGAGGGGTGTGTCCTGACCCCGGTAAGCCCTCCACCACTGGGAGGCTGAGTGTGGGTCGAAAGTAAGAGCTATAGTAGAGCACAGTGACCCGCTGCTCCAGAGGGGGAGTGAGAGTCCCTGTGAGACCCTGGAGCACTAGTCGTGTGGGTTAAGAATGAGTGGGGGCCAGGCACAGCTGTTGCCACCTGAGCCCTGTGGGGTGCAAGACCCCGAGGAGAGGTAGTAGGGGCCAGGCATGGCTATGGCCACCTGAGCCCCACAGGGGAGAGAAGCCCAATAGCTCCAGTGAGGGGGTGGTATGGAACCCCAGTGAGGGGGCAGAAACGAGGACCCCCAGTGAGAGGACGGCTCCAGTGAGGGGGTGGGTCTGGAGCCCCAGTGAGCGGGGTAGTGTGAGATGCAGAGCCCCACTGAGGGGGCAGCTTCAGTGAGGGGATGGTGTGGAGCCCCAGCCCCAGAAGAAGCCAGGGCAAGCTTAGACTCGGTCAGGTAATTGGCTGGCCACTACCCTGGTGAGGGTCATGGGAGAGGCCCAGAAGACTGTACATCTGCCACTCAAGGTATGAGCTAGCTAAAGCCTATGGCCTCAGGGGCCCGTTCCAAGAGGGAGCAAGGCGGTACAAGTTGTCGACGTGCGAAAGAGACCCTGTGAGAGACCTCAGGGTGAGAGAGGGTGGAGTGTGTGAGGCCCTAGTGAGAGAAGGGTGGTATGAATGTGTATGTGTCTGGTTTGACAACGAGGGCTAAGCTTGGCCTGGCTGTAGGCCAGGAGCTTTGGGTCATCTGGATGCCATCTGCCAAGGCATGGCAGGTGGGTGGCATGCCCAAAGGCAGGTGGGGAAACCAGCACTGTGGCTAATCAGGGACCCCACTTTGCCACACTGAGTACTGTATTTTGTTGCATATAACATGCACCTTTCTCCTCAAATCAGCCTTCTCAAATTGGGATGTATGTTAAAGGGAAGCAGTTTTCTTTCCTAGAAAAGAAGCACACCTGGATTCACTGTGCATGTCATGCAGCTGCCAAGATGGCTGCCACTAGTATGGCTTGACAAGCTGGAGGGGGAGAGTCTTGTGTTAACCCCCTCACAGCTGTTGCTGTTGGCTGAACACTGTAGTTTATGCCTGAAAAAGCAAGTGAACTGCTGGTACTATATTGATGAGGCTTATGGTATGGCAACAGTATTTTAGTTACAGGAACATATATAAAAAACTGCTGACAGTTAAGAAGTAACAGTCTTGCTAATATCCTTACAAGAGTCTGGGTATAATGTTGTGTGACATGGAATGAGTCATCCTGGAAACTTGGTGTGAGTTGTTCTGGGAACACAGAGTGTCCAGGAAGTGTGGCATCCCCAGGAAACAGTCTGCTACACCAGGCAGTTCCTATTGTCTCATCAGTTTCTCCTGCAATGCCACACTTGTGGGTCACTCAATATCACACAGTTGACCAGGACTGTGGAAAAATCTTTTCCCCCCTACATTCTGCCTTCCAAAAACAAGGCATGTGCTTTATTTGTGGATATGCTGTATGCAAAACAATATGGTAGTAGGAAATACAAAGGAAAAGCAAAGCATTAGATGGAAAAAATAAATTAATAAAGTTCTTGGGCTTAGTCTGAATACAATATTTTTAAATAAAATACCTTGTTATTGTTTTCCCATATGATTTGACTACCAGAACTTGTAGTAATGATGAGACAGACCTATCTTGTAAAAGTAAAAGATATTTTAAAAGCCTGTAACATTTATAAGTTTCAAAGTTTTCTGACTGTACTAAAATGTTTATTTTATATATATAAAATAAGCATGATTTTTAAAAAGGAGTGTTACTTACCATAAAAGTGAGTTTTTCTCTGTCAGCATCTTCCAGCAAGAAACTTTGGAAATTAATATTGGGCTATTTTACTAATTTCATTATTTTCATTTCTAGTTACTCAGACATTCTGATTGAGAGAGAAGTGTTAATGCAGAAGTATATTCATCTAGTTCAGATTGTAGAAACTGAAAAGATTGCAGCCAATCAGCTTCGACATCAACTTGAAGATCAAGACACGGAAATTGAAAGGCTTAAATCTGAGGTATTTGCTAAAATTAGCATGTAATTGCAAATTGATATGTCATTGATGTAGTAGAGTTTGATTTCTGTATTACTATTACTGCATGTTGTATTGCTGCATTTTTTATGGAAATATAGCAGTAAGGTAAAGAGCCAGTAGCCATCTTGAAAGCACTAGGTTCAAAGTTTTCTTTTTTAAAGTACCTAGCTCCTTAGGTCCTAAAGGCCCCGGTCCCTCCAGAGGCAGAACCAGAAGGCAGAAGTTGCAGAGAACAGGGGGAGTCTGGAGACACTGGTAGCGGCAGCAGCAGCCAGAGCAGTGAGGGGACTGGTGGTTGGGTGGGAGCCCTCAGATGACAGATATTAACACCCTTTGAGCGGCAAGTTGGACAGCCCTTATATAGTTTATTAGACTGCTGTACCAGCAGAAAATTTTTAAAGACTTGTCATCTTATGTTTTGGATTCTGTTACTCATATTCCTTGATGTTTCTCTTAACAAAACATTGTTGGGTCCTCAAAACATTCTTTTTGGTTTGATATCATATGTTATTCCAGAACTGCACTTTGCACAGAGGACACTATTTGATTATATAATGGACTAGTTACTGTGATCGATTATATAAGGGGGTAGTTACTGTAATTTCAAAATGATCCTGAGCTAGCAAGTTGTAGAAAATAAACACATCTTAATACTGGCTGAATCAGGAGCAATATTTTTAAGAGAAGGGTATGTCCAGGTCTCCTTGACCAGAAGGAAGCTTATGTTGTGAAATCATAAAAAGTTTTTAGAAGGGGCTCTGAAGAGAAAAAAAGGCCCTACTTTAGATACTATTATGGAATGCATTTCAAAATCTTGACATGCACATAAACAGAATATGTTCCTTTTTCAGATTGTAGCTCTCAATAAAACCAAGGAACGAATGCGGCCATATCAAAGCAACCAGGAAGACGAAGATCCAGATATAAAAAAAATTAAAAAGGTAGACTGCGATATACTCTGCTTGGAGAGCCCAGTGCATGTCTTATTTCTGCACACAGCATACAACTTTTGAAAGACCAGAAAGCAGTTTGATGTCAGTTATTAACTTGAGCTTTTTGGTAGCAGTTGCTTCAGGATATGGCATTCAGCGGGGTACCAATCCAATTTTCATTTAAATATGTAACATGCAGATACTCAGGTTTTACTACTCTTGATTATGGATAAAGATAACCATGCTCTAGAAATGTGCCGGTGTGTGTTGCATACATATTTTGCATACCCACACACAAAATAATTTTATAGCTTCAGTGTTAGGGCCTGGAAGGGACCTTACAGATCATCGGGTCCAGCCCCCCTGCACTTGGGCAGGAAAAACTGCTGGGGTCAGATGACCCTAGCTAGATGGGCATCAAAATGCTTTGTGAAGATTGCCAGGGTGGGTGACTGTACTACCCTTGGCACTTGGCTTGTGAAGAAGCTTTTCCTTACGCCTAGCCTGTAGAGATGGAGGATGACATCCTTAGCCTTGCTTGAGATGCCTCAGTAGATGCATACGCTGGATTAGTTCTGCCAGGTATGGCATCTCTGGAAGTTATGTTCTTGAAAAAGTCATCAGTCTATTTATGTCCCATCCCCGGAACATGAAATTCTTGTGTTATTACTTTCTGCTTAGGTTTTCACTTGCCTCTTCTTGTTGAAGTGGCCCAGGTTGCATTCTGGAACAGTGTATCTGGACATAATTTGTGTAACAGGGGGCCTTCCCCGCCCACCTGTTTCTGGGCTAACCGCCTGCCTCTCTTACCTGCCACGCCTTGTTGTTTAATAATTGGTGTTTTAATTAGGCGGGAGGCTGCCCTTTGGTGGCCCTGTTCTCCTGGGCCTACGTATGCAGCTCCAGCCACCCCTGTACTGCATCCCAAGCCTTGCAAATGAAATGCACATACATAATGTTCCCTCACACCACGACTGGTGCTCCTGGGTCTCACAGGGGCTCTCACTCCCTTCTTGGAGCAGCAGGTTATTGTGCTCTCCCTTGCTGTAGTTTTTGACCCACACTCAGCCGCCTCTCAGTGGAGGACTTACCAGAGTCAGGTTTCACCCCAGCTTCCTGGCTGAGCCCCCTCTATTCAGCCTCAAGCCCAACTACAGTCTTAGGCATCCAGAAACATACCTTGTCCTACTCCCCACACATGGGTTTCCTGCTATGCCCACTACTCCTCATCCTGGGGTCTTCTCATCATCCTCACACTCAACTACTCATGGGGCTGGCCCTTGCGCTGCCCTTCAGGTTTACTCCCAGTTTGGCCCTACTCAGCCCCCCTCACGCATAGTCCTTCAGGCCTATTCCCATTCATCCCTACTCTGTGTAGGGCCACCTACATCCGTGCCCACTCAGGGACTTCATAACTCTCCTCTCTCTCTGGGGCCACACAGCTATCCCGAACCAGGGGCCTCTGGGATCTTCCTCCCCTGCTGGCTCAGGTGGCCAGAGCTGTGCCTGGCCCCACTCCTCTCCTGGGGTCTTCCACCCCCAAGGGCTTAGGTGGTGGTAGCCATGCCTACCCCTCATACCCGCCAAATTGTGGGAGCTATGGGTAAAGATGCCCCAACCCACCTTTTACTGGGGTGGTAACTGGCCTGGCATTTCCTGGGGCCTCCCATGCCACCAGGAGCCCCACCAGGCCACCCATCCCCAGCAGGGTGCAGTTTTAGATCATGCCCAGGACCAAGAACCTCCTAGTCATCTCCATAAGCTCTTGCTCTTACCTCCACATGTTCCTACTGCAGCTCAGCCAGGCAATGTTCCACCTGGGCTGGCAGCAGCAAACTGAAGGCTTTATATACCTGGTTCTCAAAATGGCTGCCACCATCAGGCATCTGCTAGCTACCTGACTTGCCTTAAAGTGGCAGGCACTCAAAGGTGCACTGCCAAAATTTGCTAAATGAACAGGAATTTGTAATGAAACTTCGAATACGAAGACTGATGCTTCTCTGTTGTATGGCCATACAGTTACTGAATAAGTACACATCTTCTCAGTTGTGTTATATTGGCAGCAACTCTGGCAGTGGATTTGATAAGGTTAAAAGTTAGCTGTGGCACTTACAATGAGATAGTAAGTGATTACTGAGGAGTAATCTCTGTTCCTTCTGCATGCAGCAGGGAGTCCAGCACACTGCCAACCCCTGGCTGCTATTCCAGCATCCCTATGCCTCCATTCTGGAGTGGAAATTAGCCTCCTTGCTTAAAACATGTACTCTGATTTTGGATGCCCAGTATTTGGGGAAAGGGTGCATGTAAATATGGTAATTCTAATTCACTTTTAACTTGGCTGCATACTGCACTTCAGGAGAGACTTGCCATGTCCTAGAAATACCTTTTAAGAATAGCAAAAGCTTCCTTCTTCTTGGGTAGTAGTCTATCAGCATAGATCTATGGCAGCAGGTGGCTGCCAGCTATTTATATGTACACACAATACATGTGGTGCTATACAGGCATATGAAACAAAGCATCTTATTTTATTGGAATTAGTCCAGATTTATGCTAGTGAAACTGAATCAAAATCTGCCCTAGGTTGCCTTTCCTAAGAAGAATATAATGTAAGTTAAAAGAATGACAAGTTGGAGAATGAGAGGGAAAGTGCGATGGGACTGAAAGAAGGGGAAGAAGCAGTTGTATTGATGGGAAGAACATATACAAGGACACAGCATTTAAGCATATGCTAAAAGATACCATTGTATGTGTGTAATACTTTTTCAATATATTTTCTGATATTTTACTAATCAACTAGTTTTTTTCTTAATGAATGAAAATCTTTTCAGAATGAATTTGCAAAGCAATTGTAGAGTAATAAAGCAGTAGAGAATGCCAACCCTTGGCAACTCACAAGAAAGCTAGGCCTTGGCAGTTAACATGGGAGCTTGCAGAGCTTCTATTTATGTGTGTGTGTGTGTATGTATGTGTGTGTGAGTGTGTGTGTATATATGTGTATACATTTATTTATTTAAATGAAGACATTTGTCATACCAAGGATCTTGCCATGACATTAAAAACCAGTTTAATTTATTTGTTGATATATTTCTGTAAATGCTTTTCAATATAGTCTTTGTTTTCTGTTTTGGTCCCTTTTAGGTCCAGAGCTTTATGCGAGGCTGGTTGTGCAGAAGAAAATGGAAGACCATTGTCCAAGATTATATTTGCTCTCCCCATGCAGAGAGCATGAGAAAGAGAAATCAGATAGTTTTTAACATGGTCGAAGCTGAATCTGAATATGTGCATCAACTTTATGTTCTTGTGAACTGTTTTCTCAGGCCATTAAGAATGGCAGCAAGTTCGAAGAAACCACCTATTAGTCACGATGATGTTAGTAGCATTTTTCTCAACAGGTATTTGATTTTTGTCCACTTCACCCCATTGCAGTCTAATTTACAGTAGCAAAGCAGTGAGCTATGTGGTAGGCCTGCACTGAGTTACCTGCCTCACTGCGCCCGACCACCTTTCAGGTTCTGAATGCATCCCTGGAGGCGCCTCACACCTGGCCAACCCCCTTCCTGGAGCACACCCGCAAGTCTGGGGGTAATGCTGCGACTACCCAGAGTCTGAACTGATTTTGGCCCTGGGCCCCCTGGGAAACACAGGCCTTATAGTCCTTGAGGATACTTGACTCACTGCAAGAACTTGGGGTACTTCCCATAGTTTGAAGCACAAATGATGGTCTCCCTTAGTCAGCCAAAGCAAGGGGACCCCAAAGCATTATCTAGACCCTCTCCCAATAAGTCACCCATGCTAGGTACAGAGGAGAACTTTATTGGTTACAAGGAGTAGGCCTGGAATAGGGTACAGAGTAGAACAATATCAGAGAAATCCCTTAGAGCAAACAGTGGCATGATAGTCTTTGATTACGCATCTGTGTTACTGCAAGCTATGTATCTAGTTAGATCTCAAGTAGCTTACTCACAAGATCATTGAACATGAGTTTCAAGAGAGAGCGCGAGTTTCAGATGGTTCAGCTTCTCTGAGAGTTCTCATCATGGCTGCTGCCTCACCTCCTGGGCAGTCCTTAACTTATATAGACCTTATGACCTCATTTACCTGATCCAATGAAGGCCAGCAGCTGCTGGCTGCCAAGCAACCAATTTGAAATGCATCACTAGTTGCCAGGTAGACTGGCAGGGACATTGCTTAGAATAATAGGGAGCTTAAGCCCCCACCCAGGTGTGTGAGGCCAATCACATAGGCAGAGGGAGCAGGTTTCCCTCTCCCTCAGATCCAGCTCAGGTTACAGCTCAGGGTTACCTCTCTCTGCCCTTTGCAGTGACCATGGTAACCAAATTGTCAGGTAGGTCATCAACTTGATAGCAGAGTTTGGGGAGAGACAGAGATGGCTTTCTGCCACAAGCTGTATTAAGCTTCCATCCCTTTAATGTTGTAATGAACTATATTTCCTGGGATGTAAAGCAAAACAAAATCTGGCATACAGTTTCAGGTTATACCTCTTAGTCAGCTTTGTGATTTTACATTCTGTTTTTTGATCTGCTAAAAGAGGAAAAGGCAATCCAGTCATTTGATTCAGTTGTCAGATACTGCCTTCCCTCTTTTTCCAGTGTTCTTGACAAAGCAGTATAGGTCTTAATGGCTTCATGTGATAGATTCTAAAGATGGCATATCATGCCTGAGAACACTCTGTGTTTCTTGCCTGACTCTCCAGGTTATTTATGTCTGTAGGGAAGAAAGTGTTTTTTTGCAAGAGTCATGGTATTTGAGTTGTGTTATCATCCTGTTTACTAATACTATGGCAATAAGCATGGGCGACTGGTGCCTCCTGAGTCACCACTGGCAATAAGTTCAATAAAATATGGACAAGTAGGCAGAAACTGAAACAGAAATGGAGTTGAGTTGAGTGAGTGCTACCTCCTAAATCCTTTGGGTAAAGGATTTACTTCTTCAAACTTAATCAGGGGACAGGTAGTATTAACCCATTTTTGCCTGTTTCACCCTTTCACAGTTTCCTCTTAAGACCCCATCATGCTATTACAGCATTGATCTAAAACATTATATTGTCATTGCCTTTGTGGCTGGGGCAGACATTACACATAAACCAGCTTAAGTGACCAGAAACTGATTTAAACCTGTAACAGAACAGATGTTCAGTGTACATAAACCAATTTGAAAATGGCTGAAACCAGTTTGAGATAAACCTGGTTGAATGTAGTATCAGACTTAACTGATTTGGGTCAAACTGGTTTATGCAATGTCTGTACCAGACCTCTTGCTGGTTTAGGTTAAACCAGACTCCCCCAGCATCCCATCATGCTCTCTGGGTTGGGCAGGGCTTTCTGCTCCACAGCAGAGCTGGCCCCTTCCCTCTGCTCGCTGGCTGGAACTCCACAGAGACTGCAGGCATCTGCCTGGCTTCCCCATGCTCCCTCCCTCCCCTCCCCATGCCCTGCTAAACAGGGATTGCTCCATCTCCTCTGCATTACACAAACACCTCTCAGCATTAGCTAGCAGACCATATGCTGGCTATGGTCCGTGCTGTGGCAGATGGGACAAAGGCAGAATCAACAGGTAGCTGGTAATGTCCCTCTGTTGTTTTCTTAATGGGGTGATGAACACACTGAGTTAGGGGTGATGAACATTGTGTTATCAATTCCCTGCTGGGCTGGCCAGAACGGGGGGGGGAGGGGGAAGGAGACCCCTCCCTAATCAGAGCATCCTGTCAAGGCCTGGCCATAGCCCCCCTCAGCCCAGCGCTGTGGAAGGGAAGGGGGGACTACTGTAGTGCCCCCACCCCACACCTCTTCATGGCTTCTGCAGGCATGTGCCTGCGTTTCTGGGATGTTTGTGCAGTTACAAACTGATTCAACATAGCCGGGTTAGACTAATCCGGAAAGATTGAAACAATTTGGGCTCAGTCTCTTTGAATGTCTGTCCCTAACCAGTAAGATGAAGAACAGTTTTAAAGCACATACCTAAGAAAAAAGTGATAAGGTATGCTTCATCTGTATAGACAGTAAAACTTAGAATAAAGTTGAGTGTGGCTTTCTGCATCTTACTGCTATGCTGAAATTGCTATGTTATTATTATTAAATAATATGGGAATTTGGAGTAAGTGAAGCAATTCTTGGCCAAATTATTGCAAGTCAACTAGTATGTGAGTAAGAAGAGAGAGAAAGGTCAATTTCTTAGCCTCTGCTAGGAGCCCCCCATGAAAATAGTGAGCCCCCCATGAAAATAGTGGCTGTGTGTTAAATTTCTTATTTAATAAGCACCGTTATTAAAAGAACTGAATCCTTAGTTACGTGATCTACTGTGAGTTTTTAAACCTTTACATCAAATTATAGTTGAAAAAAAAGTTGTATTTTAGTCATTAAAAACTGAAACAATATCTGGAAATAGAATTGTTGACTTCTTTAATGCAAGTGTTATAAAAGAATAGCTCAATGCACAAGTACAAAATGTTCTAATAATTAGGAAGGGGTGTTCTTCAGTGAATTGTTAATGGGGAAATAAGGTATGAATTTTTTAACGCTTGTTTTTCAGCGAAACTATAATGTTTCTTCATGAAATATTTCATCAAGGATTAAAAGCAAGAATAGCAAATTGGCCTACATTAATTTTAGGTAAGTTGTTACTACTTGAGCTCAGATGATTAGACTTCCATAGTATGTTTTACCATCATGGTGACTTTTAAAATTAAATTGTCTTTTTGTGCACTAGACATTTATAGAATTAAACCATCCAATTTTATGTTAATTTGGAAAATGTATGGGTGTTACTTTGTGATCATTCTTTTTGAGGAATAATGGCACCCTGTTAATACTGGCACTGACTCTTTGCAGTCAGTTTCTGTTACAAGAGCCTCTAAATAGTGTCATCGAATTTTCCAGTATTATTCTGCAGCTATTTTAGGGTCAAAATAGTGATTTTTTTCCCTTTTTTTTGTCACAAAAGGGGAAATAAATGTTGTAGATACAATGGAATCAGAGCTGACAGTAATTTCACTTCAGCTTCTATCACTGTTTATATTTTGGAATACATGGAATGTCCAGTGAATTTGGCAAGGGAGGAATACTTAGATAATAATTTTCTTGATTCTTTCTAGCTGATTTATTTGATATTCTGCTGCCAATGCTGAACATTTATCAAGAATTTGTTCGGAATCATCAGTACAGTCTACAAGTACTAGCAAACTGTAAGCAAAACAGAGATTTTGACAAACTCTTGAAGCAATATGAAGCTAACCCAGCATGTGAAGGAAGAATGCTGGAAACGTTCCTTACTTATCCCATGTTTCAGGTAATCTCTATATATTTTGTGGTTCTGTTTGTTTTTTTTAAAGTCCAGTTGAATCCTATTGTGTTACAAAAATTAATGAGTTCTGAAAATAGTTTCTTTATTAAATTGGTAACATATATGTTAATTTAGTCTTTCACTTATCTCATTATGTTACTAATACTGCTTGTAATGGTATGGAATTGTATTCTCCAAACACACTTGTTTCATTTTATATTAAGGATCTTACATGCATATATACATACAGGAATCCACACATGAGGATTTATGTATATAAATAAATAAAAACCAAGAAGCCTTATTGTTTACCTTGAACACCTCTAGCAGTCTAAAACTGTCCATAAGGAACTGTATACTGTGTGTAAGTTAGATCCGCCCAAATCTAGTACATGGCACATGATCATGAAGCAGTCCTGATCCTCAATGAGTCTGCTGAGTTCAGTGACGGATGTACTCCTCCCTCCAGCCACCCAGAGGGGTTTCCATTTAGGCCTGATGGCCAGCCTGCCTTCCTCCCTTCTTGGCAGTCTAGCTCAGCTGCTTGTAGCTCTGTGCTTTTGGGCTGCTTAGATGTCTGCTCCCTGCTTAGCTTACTTTGCAGCTAGCCCTAGGACAGTCTGTCCTACCCTGCTGTTACTGAGCTGCCTGCTTTCTGGCAGCTATCTCTAACAGCTAGCTTTTTTCCTAGCTACCCAGCTGCTGGCCCCCACACAGCAAACTACAGAAAGCTCACTAGGTTAAGTGAGTGGGCAGAAAAATGGCAGATGAACTTCAATGTTAAAAAGTGCTAGATAATTCATGTTGGGAAAAATAACTTATGTATACAATGCTGGGCTCTGAACTAGCTGTTACAACTCAGGAAAGACACCTTGGAGTTCTGGTCCTTACATCTTAAAAACAATGTATTAGAACTAGAAAAAGTGTAGAGAAAGGCAGCCAAATTGATCAGGGGCATGGAGTAGTTGTCATACCAAGAGAGACTAAAAAAGGCTTGGACTCTTCAGTGTGCAGAGAAGAAGTCTGAGGGGGGATATAGTAGAGATCTATACAGTCTTGAAGAGGGTGAAGTGAATGAACAGGTAACTTGTTCACTAAGTCCCAGAATACTAGAACTAGGGGGAACATGCTGAAATTAGTAGGTGACAGGTTTGAAATTAGCAAGAGAAAGTACTTTTTATGCAACATCTGCCATTAAGCTGGCAAGTCAGTCAGCAACATGGAAGTCCTTGACTTCAGGAAAGCTGACTTTGACAAGCTCAGGAGGCTTGTCAG
>NW_017728909.1:52771981-52785422 GCF_001723895.1 Crocodylus porosus
TTGGCCTTGGTGAGGCCGCAGCTGGAGTACTGCGTCCAGTTTTGGGCTCCACAATTCAAAAAGGATGTGGAGAAGCTTGAGAGTCCAGAGGAGAGCCACGCGCATGATCAGAGGTCATGAAAACAGACCTTACGATGACAGGCTGAGAGCCGTGGGGCTCTTTAGCCTGGAAAAGCACAGGCTCAGAAGTGATCTGATGGCCACCTATAAGTTTATCGGGGTGATCCCCAGTATCTGGGGAAACGTTTGTTCACCAGAGCGCCCCAAGGGATGACGAGGTCAAACAGTTATAAACTCCTGCAAGACCGTTTCAGACTGGACATAAGGAAGAATTTCTTTACTGTCCGAGCCCCCAAGGTCTGATTCGATATTAGCTTAATTTATTCATCTTATTATATGATACGAAGATATCACTGTTTATGCTTTTGCGATACATGGAATGTGAACTACTGTGAAACTGTAAAGAGAGTTACATAGCAAAAGCAAAAGCAGGTATCAACTTTAGGCACTAATAGCCAAGGCACATTAATGTACGTGTAGACGCGTTAAGGCATATTAACACTGTGTATGTACTGACGTGGGACTAACTTTAGTCCCACGTCAGTCCACGCACATGATGTTGATGCGCTTTAACGCGTCCACATGTAGATTCATAGATTCGTTGATGTTAGGGTTGGAAGGGACCACGATAGATCATCGAGTCCAACCCCCTGCATAGGCAGGAAAGAGTGTTGGGTTTAGATGACCCCAGCCAGATGCCCATCCAACCTCCTCTTGAAGACCCCCAGGGTAGGGGAGAACACCCAGGCCTTGGCCACTCTAACTGTGAAGAAGTTCTTCCTAATGTCCAGTCTAAATCTGCTCGCTGCTAGCTTATGGCCATTATTTCTTGTGACCCCCAGGGGCACCTTGGTGAGTAGAGCCTCACCAATTCCCTTCTGTGCCCCCGTGATGAATTTATAGGCAGCCACAAGGTCGTCTCTCAACCTTCTCTTGCGGAGGCTGAAGAGGTCCAGGTGCCCTAGTCTCTCCTCGTAGGGGTTGGCCTGCAAGCCCTTAACCATACGAGTGGCCCAGTTAGTTTTGCTGATGACTTCGTCACACTGACGGCTCATGTTCATCTTGGAGTCCACTAGGACTCCGAGATCCCTTTCTGCTTCTGTGCTACCGAGCAGGTCATTTCCTAGGCAGTAGGTGTTCCGGACATTTTTCCTCCCAAGATGCAGCACTTTGCATTTCTCCTTGTTAAATCGCTTTCTGTTGTTTTCTGCCCATTTGTCCAACCTGTCCAGGTCTGCCTGTAGTTGTTCCCTGCCCTCCCGTGTGTTCACTTCTCCCAGTTTTGTATCATCTGCGGACTTGGACAGAGTACACTTCACTCCCTCGTCCAAGTCACTGATGAAGACATTGAAGAGTATCGGTCCAAGGACTGAGCCCCGCGGGACCCCACTGCCCACATCCTTCCAGGATGATAGTGTCTCATCCACTACCACGCTCTGGGTATGACCCTCTAGCCAATTTGCCATCCACTGGACTGTGTAAGCATCCAAGATGTGAACCTAAATTGCCATAATGTGCGTTAAGCTAATGTGCAT
This sequence comes from Crocodylus porosus, assembly GCF_001723895.1. Taxonomy (NCBI): domain Eukaryota; kingdom Metazoa; phylum Chordata; order Crocodylia; family Crocodylidae; genus Crocodylus; species Crocodylus porosus. Next base: position 52,773,577 of record NW_017728909.1, read on the forward strand.
TGCATTTAGGTGTGCCTAAATGCCCATGTACACACACCTGCAGTAGTGCAACATACATTTTATCCATGTGCAGATACATCAGACAGTCTTGAAAATCTTGGTGGTTGTTATTTTTATCTGAATAAAGCCCTCATATTAATGTATATTTGTTGCCAATGTTTATTGAGCAACTCTTGCCTCTGTACAGTAAGTAGAACCTGGTTATCTTAAATATCCTAAATTTCTCTGAGCTGAAAGTCTCGTTAACAGTATGTCTGCCTTAGAGAACAAATGGAAATCAATATTTTTGGCAATAGTTGCACTGAGAATTCATGTAAAAGCATTTAAACCATTGAAAGCATTATCAAAAAAAAAAAAAAGACAGATTTCTTTGTAACTTTAAGGATTTTTCCTGCATTCAGAAGACCATCATCTATCTAGTTGCGTAGATCCGGGTTGTGGATACTAGTCAGTAAAACTCTGAAACTAATTAGAATTATTGCTGATTATGAAGTACTGATATGATGCTTATTTTGCTTTAAGATTCCTAGGTACATCATAACGCTTCACGAACTTCTGGCTCACACACCCCATGAGCATGTGGAAAGAAAAAGCCTTGAATTTGCCAAATCTAAGCTAGAAGAACTTTCAAGGTAAGGTTTTTTCCGGTATTAATAAGCTTAGGTGACAGCTTTATCCTTTTTCTAATTGAAAGTTTTGCTCTTTTTTTTTTTGCCAAGACAGGGTTCAGACTGTTTTCCCCTGCATCTTTTGTGGACGGGGGAGAAGGTGGAGAGGTGCCTGTTTGTCATAGTGATTTACTATATTTATGTATGAGCAAAGCATTTACCATTAACTGACAGGAAAACATTGTAATTTTTCCATAGTTGACAAAAATGGTAAATTCTACTCTATGACAGCAGAAGCAGTCAGGGTTTTGCAAAGTGCTCAGTTCTAAACTTGTATAATATTTTATAAATATTAATGACATTCATTTTGACACATATTTTTACCACCACATGTGGCAAAAAGGGAACTTCAAGATCCAAATATCCCAAATATTTTAAGTTCAGTGTTTTTGTACATTACTAAAATTCTGTTCCCTCCAAATTTCTGCAAAATTAAACTCTATGCAATCAGTGTCTTTTACAATTGTCCCCCTGCTTAAACCCATATAAAAATTTAACACTTTGTCTTGGGAGCAAAACTTTCTTGTATAAACATGGCATAATTGTAGAAATTCTGTATTACGAGTTTTCCTGAATTTTCTGCATGGCAATGCCACTGTTCCCCAGCAAAAGCAGTTTTTTACCTGTGCTAAATTTTTGAGTTTTTTGTTTCCCACTGTTTCATAGCTCTTACTCATTGAACAATCAGTCATAGAGAAGTAGGGCTGGAAAGGACCTCCAGAGCTCGTTTAGTCCAACCCCCTGCCTGAGGCAGGATCATCCCTATCTAAACCAACATATACAGTGCATAATGTAAACTCTGTGTAAACTCCTGTCAATCCTGACCACAGCACAGCTAACATCCTAAACCTGCCAAAGGTAAAGCAGGAGAACTGTGGCAGTCAATGTCCTGCTTCTATGCAAGGTTGTCAATATTTGCTCAGGAGATCCAGTTCTTTATCATGTATTATTCAAACTTAGGCCATGGACACATTAAAGGGATTTTCCAGGAAAACCCAACCGTCCCAGGAAAAAATGTTTGAGACAACGCTCTAATCCAATTTTAATCTTCTTAGAAATATGTTTTCAGTTAGTCTGAGAGAGTTTTTACATCGATGGCTCAGGATAGCTCCATTCATTTAACTAGAGACTTACTCAACAGAGACATTTTCCATTGGCTTCCAAGATTTTTTCCCTCCCTGAAGAACCATACTCCTTCCATAGGCTGTCTCTTTAGCTGTCTTTATTTTCATCTCATATTCATATTTAGAACCAGGCAGATGCTTTCAGCTCTTCATAGAAAATTCAAATAGCTAGACATGCACCAAATCTGGTGGAATGGCTATATTCACATTCCTTCAGTGGTAGACGTACAAGACTGCTGTTGGCATACCCTCTCTCTCTCCCTTCCTTTCCCCTCCCAAATGGGGCCATTTAGAGGAGGAGACCTCAGCTAGGTAAGAATATTTTCAGGGGTGGTAAAAATAACTAGATTGGAATGAATCTATGAATGAATTTGAGGAGGTGAGATTAGAACAGGGGTGGGCAAAATGTGGCCCGCCAGGCTATTCTACCTGGCCTGCAGGGCCCCTAAAAAATTTAGAAAATTAATATTTACCTGCCCCTGGCTGCCTGTCATGCGGCCCTCGATGGCTTGCTAAAACTCGGTAAGCAGCCCTCCATCCAAAATAATTGCCCGCCTCTGGATTAGGACAAGGACTATGCAATTTAAGAGCTACTCTTAGTATCATTTTATAATTGAAATTTATAGCAGCTTGCTATAAATAAGCAAATACTAATGTAATCAGTTGCTGAGACAAATTCTTGGGGAGGCAAGCTACCTGCATGTTTAATTCAATACCATTGTGCATTAAAGGTACAAAGGTGCATTTCAGGGAATTTAAGAAACAGTTTATATTGTGTCTGACAGGGTGATGCACGATGAAGTAAGTGACACAGAAAACATCCGGAAAAATCTAGCCATAGAAAGAATGATAGTAGAAGGCTGTGATATATTGCTAGATACCAGCCAAACTTTTATACGTCAAGGTAAGACATTTTCTTAAAAATCTTCTCTAATAATGAAAAACATTATATTAAAAAACAGTAGAATTAATGTTGGCATCATTGGGAAGATGACACCTTTGGACACAACAAACATCAGAAGTCTGGTGTTGTCCATGTAGGATAAGTTACAAGTTGGCCCGTGATAAATAGTTTTGGGCTGTATTTGAGCCCCACTTTTATGGTGTTTTTTACAGGGGCCATGAAAAACAGCAGCACAATAATAGTAAAGCACCTTTGGGACAGTAATGTACATACTGCCTGGACTGTCATCTTCAGTGGACCAGAAATTATCTACAGCACCATGGAAAACAGGTCTGTTTGGCCAGTTAACACAGAGGTCCCAGATGATGCCAACATTTGGGCAAAAGGAATAGAGAAGCTTGAAGTTCTTAAAGCTTTGTCAAGTGGTGGAGAGATTGTGAGGAATGAGAACAGCTGTCTGTTGTTCCCATTTTTTATCTGTGCTTTGGGAACAGCTAAGAATGCTATAATATAATGTTTTTGAACCTTTGCTGCCAGATGGATGTTTCTCTGGTACAGCCAGAAAATAGATGCTGGAGCATGACAACATTATCACATGTGTTTTGCAAGCCTGAGGACACTCATTCATTTTTTCTATTGAAAGACAGATACTGCCTTTAGTGGAAGCTCAGTGTGTGTGTCACAAACATTTCTGCAAAGAAAAGCTATGAAGAACAAGCATACTGCAGAAAAATGCAGATGTACATGTACTGCATCTTGCAAAATAGGGAGAGAGATGTGCACCTCTTTGTACGTTGTTTCTGAAAAGCGTTTCCATTGAAGTTCATAGATTGTAATGATGGATTTTATGGTTGAATTCTACATATTTGTGATAAAAACAGCTCTTCGCTTAAATTCAAAACTTTTCTTGAAAAATATTAATGGCAGGTTGGCATTATCAATATATTGATTCTTGTACCAATTGAAGTGAATAAATTGGAAATATTAAAAAAATGTGGTTATCTAAACATCTTTTTCTCACACATGATGAAAATATTTAGTTTTTTATATCAGAATTGTTATTACTAAGCAGGAAGATCTTTACAAAGAATGTAGACATTGGTAGTTCAGATTTTTCAGCTTCTCATATGTTCAAGCTTCTTTATCCCACAAAAAAGTTAGGGATACCAGTATGTAGGATAGCTTAAGAATATAGTTTAAGTGCATCTCTGTAAGACCAGTGGGTATGGACTTTTATTAAATATTTAGAACTAAGTTTGACAGCTTAAACAACATGATTGCTTTGTGAATAGTGGAAGTTTGGATTGGGGGGGTTATTTGATTTTATATATTTCTGGAAAACTAATCTCAGTTTTTAAAAATAAAATATACCCATATCTACAGTAACTTCAACGTTATTATTACAACAATTAAACAATTAAAATTTAAGTAACAATTAAAGTTTAGAAGCCTTTCTTCACTATTGCATATGGGTATTTAGTATAACTTAATGTGCTTAGTGTGAAAATTCAAAACATCAACTCAAAGAAAAATATTAAAGCTTGTAGTCTGGACTATTTTGTCTTTTATTTTTCCCTGGTGCCAGAAACATGTATAAGGTATGATCTTCCATTATGGGCATGTGTTATGTGAATTATTTATTCTGTATACATCATTATTTTTGCTGAAGTGGCTTTATATACCTCAGTTGTTTAGTTTGTTTCCCAGTTATGGTTTGCTTATCTTTATTTTATGTGTATATTTAGAAATTCATCAATAAAAAGGTAGTTAATTATAATAATCATACAATGGAAAGAAGCCTTATTACACTGATTCTGAGCATGCTTTTAATTAGACTTGAGTGTCTAATTATGATGTTTTTTAGACGATTAGACACCTGTAAAACACTTTTTTTGAAAGCCTTGTATGAACTAAGGAAATGAGCTTGCCAAAGAAAAGACTTAAGTTTTGTTCTGTGATATAAACCTGTCAATCACAATGTTGACTGGTAACAGAGATAAGAATAAAATATTAAAATACAATGGTTAAAATATTTAAATAAAAATATATTATCTAGAATAATTTAGCTGTCCAAGTGACCACATCACAAATTGTCTACCAGAGCTGACATGAATTAGCATCTTTGACTGTCACATCAGAAAGACCAAGGACTGAATGGGTCTGGAGATGAGTTTATCTTTTCACCTATAGGAATATCTCCCTCAAGTCAAGGTTGGGGTACTGTAGCAGGGCAGCATGAGGGGAAACTTATACTGATATCGCTGGTATTATTGTTCTTTGACTAGTCTCCAGTGCTGCTATCCTAGCACCTTCCCCCTGAGGACCCTTTTCCATTTCACTTCTATATTTGTCCTGTGTTGGTCTCTGTGCACCTGTACAGAGACCTTCTTCATAGCTTTCAGAGACAGAATATTTCCCTTACCTTGTCAAAGAGATGCTTGTTTAGGTGTTTATGATAGTGTGAATTTTACTTTTGTGAAGTGTAATATACAGCATAGTTTACAAAAAGGCATGTAAGAACATTTAGGGTGGTCCCCTGGATAGAGTTTGGGAGTCGGGACTCAGATCCAGTCTCTGTTCCCAACACTGCTGCACCCGCTACTTCCTCCGTTGGTAGTGCTAGTTACCCAAAACTCAGTAAAGGCATTTAAAGTTCTTCAACTACAAGGTCTTAATGACTTTACCACCTCATAGGTCCCAGTCTTTATTTCCTCAGTGGCTCCTACCAACAGATCGGTCCAGTTTTGCTAAGTGCCACAAATCAATTCAGACATATAGCTTTGCAACCCACTTCTCAGCCATTCAAATTGTCTTGGATCTTTCTCTCCTGACAATTGTATTGCAATTTATGATATTCAGCAGAGGAGAAAGCAAAACTGCATGAGCAAATTAGTCAGTTGCATGCAGACCTAAAGCCTTTTTTTAAAAAACCCAGGCTTAGTCCATCCTGGATTGCACATGTATTTGTTAAAATGATTTTTTGGCAATATTCATCTGCTTAGTTCATATGTTGCTGGTTAGAATTCCTGAGACTGCACTCATAGTTCTATAAAGGACTGCTGCTTAATGAAAACTCCAAAATTAGCCTCACTTGCTTACAACAACAGTGGTAACAAAACTGAACCATTATGCTTTTTCTTTCCTTTAAGAGAAAATCTGTAGTTGAGGATGTGGCAAACATCTAGTTTCTTGTTGTTAATAAGAATTCACTGGTCAGAAAAACTCCAAAACAATGTACAACAGCCACTTTGTCTAATGAGAGCTATATAGTGCATGTAGGAGAACTGACAATGTAGCATTTGGTTGAACTTTATGTCTGTTTTGTGTTACACCAGCACTCTTACTGCTGCATATTTCTAGTATAACCCTAAACTGTACATTATAGAACATCAGTTCTGTTGTAATTTTCTCATTTATCGGTGTGTTTGTGGCTGTGTCTGATGATAGAATATTTTTATGTATTGGTACATCTGAAATAAATTTAAAATGTTGGTTTGGGGGGGTGTACATGTTTAGCAATGTATGCAATTGTATGTAAATATTTAAATTTCTAAAATATTTTTTTCTTTCTCATTAAGCAGATATATTGCATTTGTATCTTGTTTCTTAGTGTAGGATTTAATAAGTGTCTTTATAATAGACCATTTTCCTGCCAAGGTAGCGTAATGAGTTTTAAGGTAATATATATTAAACCTCAATGAATAAGTTCTCCAGCGTTCCTTCTTCATAATGTGTTTGCACTAATGGTCAAGATAGTGCCCACAGTTATGTATGGGAATTGCACATGGATTGAACTGAAATTTTACCTCCTAGGTAAACTCAGAGGTGTCACACATGCTTATGCAAGCCTGATGAAAGTTTGTCCAAAACTATGTAAGAAAGGATGTAAGTAGCACAGTAGCATAATTTTCACCCATCTGAAATTCTGTGAGGATCAAATTCAGCCTCTTCTGTAATAAGATACTAATTGAATTCAGTAGTAGTTGTACTAGTGTACTGGTGTACACTAGGCCACAGTGTGACTCAGGAGCACTGATAATTGTGTGGTATAAGCCAAGGAAAAAGAAGCTTGGTTTACTTAAAATTTGTTCAGTTACTCTTTGTGCACATTGATCTCATTTTACAAACCTAGTAATTGCCAAACTTAGTGCAAGTGATGTTACTTTGCCATTTAATTTCCCTTTCTTGACCATTGTATATATGACATGTAACTTAACCTACCTACGAATTTTGCAGCCAAAATGAATAGTCTTAATAGAGTAAGATCTTCTTTTGGCATAACAAAGTCCAAACCTGAATCCTCAATTTGACTTAGAGAAGAAAAACAAGTCTACAATAAAAATAGTAAGAAAATAAACAACGGGCCTCTGTTCTAAGTGCAAGGTATTTTCTTATGTACACCTATCAGAGTTAATAAGTTGCATTAATTATTTTGTATTGCCTAGTATATTAATATTGAGAGCATCACTTGCTAAATAGTATTATAATTACAGTGTGTTATTCACTTTTGTAATCACCAGGTTCCCTTATTCAAGTCCCTTCAGTTGAGAGAGGGAAACTTAGTAAAGTTCGCCTGGGATCATTGTCTTTGAAAAAAGAAGGAGAAAGACAATGCTTCTTATTTACAAAACACTTTTTAATTTGTACAAGAAGTTCAGGAGGAAAACTGCATCTGCTTAAGGTACAGAATTTAAATTACCTTCTTTGAGCTGGATTGCTAAAATATAGAAAAATCAGGCCAATAAATGTTTTGAACTTCCCACTTTGCTTGAAATTGGCAGCATTATTGCTTTAACCTTGGACTTTTGTGTGCTGTGGTAAGCATAACTGAGATGTACACAGTGAAGAACTGCAGGACTCTCATAGCTGTGCAAGTAGAAAATATTAGGATTATGTCTGAAGTGTGTTAGTTGTTTTAAGGGGTATTGGTTATAGCCATGTTGGTCTAAGGACATAGGCAGACATGGTTGTTTGGGTAAATCTTTTATTAGAACAACTAAAATAGTTGGAAAAATTTTTCTGTGCAAGCTTTTGAGTACCAACCCAGAAGAAGGGTGTTGGTACCTGAAAGCTTGCAAAGAGGCCTGAGGAAAGGTGTGCATCCTTCTTCAGGTTTCTATGCAAGCTTTTGGGTACAAACACCCTTCTTCAGGATTTGTACCCAAAAGCTTGTAAAGAAGAATTTTTCCAACTCTTTTAGTTGGTCTAATAAAAGATATCAGATTTATTCAAAGAACCTTGTCTGCCTTAAGTTCTTTAAAGAACTTGCCATTCAGATTATGAACTGGACAGTAATAGGTAACGATATTGACATTTATTTTACAGTGAATTTTTCAACCGTTGTTCATGCTTTGAGTGTTTGTTGACTAGTCCAGGACATGGGGCTGTTTTTACCTCCCTGATCCCCAGACAAAAAACCCTCCAGCAAACTAATACCCCCATCCTGCCTGCCCATCCCCCAACATTACTTACTTGCTCAGCTCCCAGCACTGATGTACATTGGTAAAACCGTCACTGTGAGTGGCTTGAGGGATGGGAGGTTTGGCAGGCTGGTGGTGGAGATGGGGAGGGCAGGGCTGGGCTGACTAAAAATAGCTTAGTGCCAGGGAGGGGGTAGGAAAAGTGCAGCATCAGGGCTGGGGCTGGCAACTGTGCTTTCCCAGCTCTGGGGCTGTGCTGGGAACTATACAGAAGTCCAGGAGAGTTAGATCTGTCTAGAAATGCCAACCTGATCAGATTTGAGGGTTCAGACAGAAGTGGAGCTCTCAGCTATAATTCAGAACAATTCTGCAAAGTGTTCTGAGTTACAGCGTTACTTCAGATGAAACAAAAGTTCACTGTTGGTTCTGGGGGGAGGGGAAATCTAGCTGCCGGTTCAGAGCCTGCAGCCAGGTTCCCATAGCAATGGCCAGGGCTTTCTGCCAGTGGTTGCTGTTTTCAGAATGGAAGGGAGGAAAGAACTTGTTCATGGGGCGCCCCAGCTGGTGCTGAAGGGTGGGGTGGGTGAATTGGAGCTCCCCCACCCCTCAGGAGGGCTCCAGTACCCCTGCACCAAACTCTAGGGGGGGCTGAAAAAAACCTGAGACTGAACTCCCTCTGCTCCCTCCCCCCCTTCTGAAAACAATGACAGGCTGGGATCTCTGCAGACACAAGTTACAGAAGACGCTACATTTTTAAATGTCTTTATCTCATACCTCATGCAATGAGGGGTCAGCTTTTCACTCAATCAGCCATTTTTAAATTGTTTGCAGCTGTGCACTTGTCTTTGGTCACAGCTATAAGCTGCTTTTTGTGGCCAGATCAGGTGAAAATTGTCACTTCTGTCTGCACCCTGAGTGTGCTTTGGAGGCAGGGTTAATTTAGATAGGGTTGGCGATTTTTAGATTGATCTAACTGTCCTGAACTTATCTACAGTTTGCAATTAGAACTACTTAACTAGCGTAAGGTCTGCACTTGGGCAAACTAAGTTCAGTTGTGTTGCTGTTTTTAACCTGATCTAACCTCACCCCTACCTTGGGCAAATTCAAGAGGAAGTTGGATGATCACCTGTCTGGGGTCTTGTGAACCCAGCATTCATTCCTGCCTGTGGCAGGGGGTCAGGCTAGGTGATCTGTTTGGGTCCCTGCTGACCCTAGCTACTATGAAACTACTATGAAACTATGAAACCTCCCCATAACCTCCCTGAATGTCTGTATTCAGCCTTTGTGTATGTTCGTGATACCCAGCACATTATGTGTAAGGCTGAAGAATATAGAATTCATGTTCCTTAGCCTCAGCTATGCCCATATTGGGAAAAGGATATCATAACTATCAGCTTGTACTTCCAAAACTCATGTGTTGAACTGTAATGTTGAAAGAAAGCATGCAGACTATGTAACCCAGGTGCACTAGAACAGTTCTGTAAAACTGCTTAACAATCAGTAGCTCAAGTACTCAGGTAGATGAACTACCTTTCCATCAACTGATGCTTCAAAATGCTTCCCAAGGGATGGTAGATAGCTTCCCCCTTCCTTTAGCCCTATGTATGATCTTATAACCTTTTCAGATATGCTAGTGAGACATACAGAGCACCCTTTTTTCCGGCCTCTTATATGAACAGGTAATCAATTTTATCCTGAACAAATAAGTGAGAGTTCAGGCATATGTTATATTTAGGTGTAATTAAGATGTTAATCCCACAATAAATAGTAACCCTACCACACATTAAAGCCAATTCATGGAGTGATAATATGCAAATATGCCACAAAATGGTTCCCTGTATAATGTATAATATCATTGTGGCTCATTTGTATCATGCCTTAAATTGAACATGTATCATGTAAGGGCTGTTCCAGGATAGATCTCCACTCTCAGCTAAGCATTTGGATCCAGCATCCAGGACCAGGACAGAGCCCTTTGCCTGATCAATGGGGTTAGGCTGGGGGCAGCCCTGGGTGCTGGACCTGGTGCCTTGCACCCAATCCTTGGAGGGAGATGTGGAAGTGTGTTGTCAGCTTGACATCAGAGAGTGTTTCCCTGGTCTTGGGATCACTGCATCTCAGACCTTTAAAGAGCAGGTGTGAAGTTGGGAACCCCAGCTGCACACTCACTTTTTAAAGTTCCCAGAGCAGCCATGGAAGCAGCAGATGCGAATCTGGGAGTTCACTGCTTCCCAGCTGTAGGTGCCACTTCACAGTGCAGGGCATGGGCAGCTGGAGAGCAGGAAACTCCTATCTCCCCTACTGTCTGTGCCCCGGAGCATGGGTCCCAGTGTATAGGCACTTTTAAGGAGCATGCCTACAGCTGGGCTGTAGCCATGCTTTTCAACTTCCTGCATGCTGGCAGCTGGAAAGCATGCAGTTGAGGCTTGAGGAATTTTATGCCCCATCACCAGAATTGTGCGACCAGTCTTACAGTCCCAGTTTGGGGATGGGGCATAAAATTTCTCAAACCCCAATAACGTGATTTCCTTGATGTCCACCAGAAGCCAGAGAATCACCAGTTTACTAGGGCTTGAAACATAAAACAAAAACTAAATACGATTATTTTTTTCCTTAAATGGACTTAACCTATTAGGCACTAATTGGTTTAAAAAACAAATCCCTTCCCTGTCCTTCCAAAAATGAATAGTTTTTCTAATTGTTTGCTGTTTTTAACTGTGGATCTTTCAAGTTGCCTGGAGGGCAGTTGCATCAAATAAACTTAAGCATTCCTTCTTCCTACTCTCACTATATGTATATTGCCTTTCTCTTGTTTCTGCATGTTTCAGCTTTGTCACTGCTGTTCCTGTTGAATGATCTGCTAGGGCCTGGGAATGAGTATTTATGTACACACCCCTTCACAGATCAGTATGTGAAAAGAGCCAATAATAAAACACTTAAGCTCCCTATAAACAAATCTTCGGCAAATAGAGTATAAACAAATGGAGAACAGATTTTTTTCTCTAGTCTTTTTTTTAACCTACCATCGTGTGTGTAGCTATCTCCAGCAGCACCAGGTACAAATTTTGCAAGTAAAAATGTGATTTTTCTTCCCCTCACATCCAAATCAACAGTCTTTTTCTAAACATAGTAAAAAGACTATGGTTCTCCAATTCCTGGAAAGGGTGAAAGAATGAACTGGAATACAGTTGGCAAATGAAATCTGTATGAGTGCTTCTGTTTCCTGGAGTCACCAGAAAGCCCAGCTCATTGGCCAAGAAGTCAAATTCTTCATAGAGGAATAAAAGAGGAGAAAAGGTCTCAGATGACTTTATAGTATCATTCCTCTGCTCACAATGTCCAGTCTCAGTGCAGACAGGCATTCTAATTTCCTTCTAGTAGAGACCAATGTCTTTTGGTCTGCCTAATTTTCAGTGTGTTTTTGTAGGCGGTAGCTTTATAAATTGCTGAAACTGCTTTACATATTTGAACCAAAAGGGCTTGAATCCTGAAGTCCTTTTTCAGCAAAAATTCTCATGGAAAACAAGCTTCCAAATAATATCAACAAATTCTGACTTCTTGGGGCTGGAGACACTGTCTCTCACCCCATTCTCATTAAGAAACTGGGGGGCTGTGGTGTAGACACCCACACAGTCAAATGGGTCGCCAGCTGGCTGGAGGGCCGCACCCAGAGGGTGGTAGTGGATGGGTCCTTCTCAACCTGGAAGGACGTGGGCAGTGGGGTTCCGCA
>NW_017728909.1:52786122-52860750 GCF_001723895.1 Crocodylus porosus
GACCCTAGAAACTATGAAACTATGAAACTATGAGACAAGGTGTCAATATTTGTATCTGTGTAAACAGGATACAGAGATTCTACAGAATTCCCAGGGAGTAATTTACAGAACTGGTTTAAAGCTAATTAAAAAATCAATCGTGCCTTCTTGACCAGCGTGATCTCTTGAATTGAACTTCTTAACAAATCTGTAATTAGATTGGATGGGACAGAATGAAGTTGTTGTTGAGTGGGCTACAATTAGTGAGAGGAAGAGCACAGAACGATTCATATTGAGTGAGCACGTTGAAACTGGATGTGCAGAGTTTCTTCTGAGTTGCATTTGATGGAAAACTGCACAGTTGAGTTCAATGAGACTGTCATTGCATTGAAAATTTATATATGCTACTAGGGAAGACCTTGGCTTAGAAATGTAAAAGAAACCCTAGCATTTCTAAGATTTCCAGTACTTCATCTTTCCAAATGGGTCAGGAATAATTAAATTCATCTTTTCTATATGGAAATTCATTTTCCATTGTAGCAGAAACCACAACGTAGGAGGACACAAAAACAGTAAAAATATTTGACAAAGTAAGGTCCTCAAGAGATTCTGGTTTTTGGGTGAAGAATCAAATTATCTAGGTATTGTCTCCAAACTGGCAGGCCAGTTTCTAACCATGTGATGAGAATTAGTGTGGGAAAGGAATTTTGCAAAAGGAATTTTGCAACTGAAAATATATAATTGATTTATTTTAATGAAAAAAAATCTAATATACATTATGCATTCTATTTTTAGTCTTTTTTTAAATAATGTACTCCGTTTTTGGGGAGAAAAAATGTTTGTCCTGAAATGGATCCAGACTCTTTAACTAAAGAGACTGCAATATAAAGTCTCATAGTAAGGTTGGTGGAAACTTAAAATATTTCTAATGAGTGCAGAAAACTCCAAAATTTCTGAAAAGACTACTTTTTTCCCCACAGACGGGAGGTGTTCTCTCTTTAATAGACTGCACATTGATTGAAGAGCCAGAATCAAGTGACGAGGATTGTAAGTTGCATTAAAAATGTCTACAGTAATCACAGCTCTGGAACAGTTTCTAAAAGGTGTTACTCTTTTGGGGTTCTTTTCAGCACAGCAAATTATATGTTTTACCTTTTCATGAAACTTGAGAAGTATAGTGGTAAAAACTGTGTATGCAAAATAGCTGCATCAAAAATATGTGCTCTGCCCTGTTTGTTGTTCTTTCTGATGACCTTCCACATAAGATTTCAAGTAAATTACAGAAGCAATGTAACAAGTTATTCACTCATTTTTGCATGGAAATTTACTTTCAAGGCTCTTAAAACAAAAAATGCTTGCTTGACAGAAGGAAGGGGATAATTGAATTTCTGAAGTTCAAGAGTGGGGGGAGGGTAAGTGTTAGCAGAGCTAGTGGAAAATTTCATCTTGGACTTTATAAATCCTGACTTCTACCTTGGTCAAATAATATTACAAAGCAGTTTCCTTGCTTTTTTATGATATGCATATTTGGTCCCCATCTAACAAAACTTTTTTAATGTTAAAGGCAGTTCCGTTAAATTCAATTTTATATCTCACATATTCAACATCTAAAATTCATGGAGGAGCCTCCCTAGAACTGGGGCTTTACTTGCTAATTTGAAAAAAATTACATAATTTTTAGTGACACTCAATCTATGTATGTATGTTTAACAAATTTCTTCATATACATTCCATGTGAAAAATGTGCTCGCTGTTTTGGAGTAGTTTTTGTTGGTTTTCAGCAGAGGTAAGCTTAAAGTGATTTCTAGTATAAAATAAATATTTTCTTTAATACAGCTTTTAAATCTTAACTGCTGTTTTTTCTACCTTCCAATGATTTCAAAGCAAAAACTTCTGGTCAAGTGTTTGGACATCTCGATTTCAAGATTGTGGTTGAATCTTCCGACGCTCCTCCTTTTACTGTGGTTCTTTTAGCCCCTTCACGTCAGGAAAAAGCTGCATGGACAAGTGATATAAGTCAGGTAATTTAATCACTTCCTCTTTTCGGTTTTTTTAAATGTATGTAGGGTATATTTTTATTGTGTTGCAAACTAATCCTAGAAGAATTTTGCATTTTTCAGAATTGACTTACTGAGTGGAATGTTTAGGAAGCGTAATGTTTACTAACTATTACAGAGTTTTTTTGTTTTTTCAGGGAATTATTAGTGAAAGGTAGAAAGTTACTCTGCATGAAGGACGTGGTGAAGAATGTAAAGAAGACAGAGTAGATAGAGTAATTGAATAGCTAACATAATAGTATTGGTCTTCATTTTTACCATCTGTTAATATGTAAATGAAGAGACCTGTGTTTTAAAAAGGATAAAATTTGTTAATTTCCAGTAATGCTAATTCAAACCTGTAGTATAAAAGTGAAATTGTTTGAGGTATTTGAATGGTGGAGGATTCAAATGTTCACTTTACATTTCATGGCATGTAACTGTATTATATGCCATACAGTAAAAGAATGAGATGAGCTTTGTTATTTCTACATGGATTAGAACACTAGATGAATGGCCATCATACACAAATAGGAATTCATTGGTAGCATGTAGATGATTCACTTTTTTGTGAATCACTGAAAATGAAAATATCTCAGACAGCTTCCCAGTCAGATTTGTACTTTTCGCTTGTTTTTCAGTTTGTTTCTTTATTTGGTTTATATGCTATATTTCCCAACAAAGTCTCAGAGTAGCTTTATAAAATAATTTATAAAACAGAACAACAAAACAACTTAACAAGCAAGTAGAGTAATAAGCAAGAGTAAAATAGAAAACCCCTGAACAATATCCCAGCCTAGCAAAGTTTGCTAAATGCATCCCCAAATAGGGTGGTATTACAGCAGCTTTGTGGAACAATTAGAGATCATAAAAGGGTACAGGGAAAATGCCACGAATCTCCTACCAAACTTACACATTTCAGAATGAAAATTGAATAATAATATGTAATAAATACCAGATCAGATCAAATCCATTGTGCCTTCTGTGTAGTGTTATGTCCCTGATGAGTTCTATACCAGCTGATTTTATGCAAAAACTGTGAAGTGAATAATTATTACTAACCTGCCCATAAGCAGTTTTTCTTTATCCATTGCTACAGCTCTAAAAGGATGTAGGGCAAACAAAATAAACAAATGATAAGAATTTGATTATTGGAGATGCATATTGTTTAATAGGGTGTGTAAAAGTATGTGACATGCACACAAATATGTAAATTTACATTTGGTTGCCTTTCAAAACATAATTAGCTCATATGTGAACAAAAAGACAAGTACTGTACGTAAATCAGATGTATAAATGTATGACCTTGAATTTTACTTTTAATTAGTTATTGGATGCACTGTCCAAACCAACAAATCAAGTAAATCAAATAGGTAAGGAAAAAAAGCAGTATGAGAAAATGAGTTGTTAGGAAATAATATTTTTGTTAACCCAATAATTATCCTCTGCATTGTTGTTGTGAATCAGTTACCAAAAAACATTCATCAATAATAGGAATGATGAGCATGTCTATGTGGGCATTAACATGCTTTAGTTAATTCACAGTAAATCTAATACCTTCATTGTGAGGTACTAGTAAAATGTGCGTTAGCCTGTCTTAATGTGCATTAACTGAAGAGCACAGGCTGCCTATACATAAGCAGGGGGGTTGCTCTGATACAGTGGAATTCCCTTTTGAAGCAATACACAAAATGATCCAGGGGCTTTAATTAGAGGAGCGTGTATAAATGCTAAGTAACACATAATGCAAATTAGCCTATTTTAATGCACATTAGCTGAATACCACTTTTTAGTGATGCTTTCATATACATTAAAATGGGCTAATATGCCTTAAAGTGCATGTGTAGATGCACCCACAGAATCAGAAAGAGAAATATCATCAAACTACTTATCCTTTTAGTCAAAATCTTGTTGTTGTGTGCCTGTGTTAACTAATATTTTCTGCATCATTAAATAATACACACCCACAGTATTTTTGGAGAGTTCTTAGCTATGTACTTTCACCCAGGCCTGGGGTGAAACTGCTTTCTTGTCAAAATGATCAGTTTTCAAGGTTCCAAAAATGTATCTACTTTATGCTACTAGAGATAAAAAACACTATATGGTGGCTGTTGGTTCAGTGGTTAAAGCACTCATGATGTAGTTGAGATCTAAGCTTTAGTCCCTGCTTTGTTTTATTCAGATCAGAGGTAGTATTCTGAAGGATAGCCATCATGGCTTCATTATAGGAAGGTCATGCCAGACCAACTTATTTTCCTTCTACAATCAGGTAACACCACCTGGACAGGGGAAATGAGATTGATGTCATATACTTGGATTTCAAAAAGGCCTTCGACCTGGTCTCCCACGATGTCCTTATGGTTAAATTGGAAAAATGCGGCCTTAACTACTTTATGTTCCAGTGGCTAGGTAACTGCCTCTGTGGTAGAACCCAGAGAGTACTGACAGATGGGACTGAGTCATTATTGCAGGAGGTGACCGGTGGCATCCCCCAGGGCTCAGTACTTGGACCAGTGCTTTTCAACGTATTTATCAATGATTTGGAATTGGGTAGTGAAAGCGAACTGGAAAAGTTCACTGATGACACCAAACTATGAGGGAGCATGGTTATGCTCCAGGACAGGCTGGGCAGGATTGCAAGGTGGGTAGACTTCAACCTGATGTCATTTAATACAGATAAATATGAAGTGCTCCATCTGGGGAGAAAAAATAATCCACAACACACGTACAGTCTCGATACTGCTATGATTGCCAGAACCACAACTGAAGGAAACCTGGGTGTTGTGATGGACAACAAAATGAACATGAGCCACCAATGTGATGCCATAGCTGGCAGACCTAATCAAGCACTGGCCTGCATCTACTGAGGCGTCTCAGGCAAAGCTAAAGATGTCATCCTCCTGCTCTACTTGGCCCTGGTGAGACCACAGCTGGAGTACTGCATCCAGTTCAGGGCGCCGCACTTCAGGAAGGATGTAGAGAAGCTTGAGAGAGTCCACATGAGGGCCACATGCATGATTAAAGGCCTAGAGACCAGGTCATATGAGGAGAGGCTGAAAGACTTGGGACTGTTCAGCCTGGAGAAGAGAAGACTCAGAGGGAACTTGGTGGCAGCCTATAAGTATATATGGGAGTATATTAGGGCCTGGGGGAGCAACTATTCACGAAGGCCCCCCAGGGGAGGGCTAGATAATAGGCACAAACTGATTGAAGATCACTTCAGACGAGACATAAAGAAAAACTTCTTTACAGGCCGAGTACTGAGGGTTTGGAACAGGCTCCCCTCCTTGAGGTGATACAGTCACCCACCCTGGTGATCTTTAAAAAGCGTCTTGATGTCCATTTTGCTGGGGTCATCTGACCCCAGCGATCTTTCCTGCGCAAGTGCAGGGGGCCTGATCCGATGTTCTATAAGGTCCCTTTCAGCTCCTAACAACAACAACTATGAAACAAGGTCAGAGACATGAACCACAACCTTTTACTTCCTGTGCAAGTGGCCTCACCCTCAGGCTTTAGCTGTTTTCTCCTGTTACAGCTGTTCCATTTTGTATAAATAGTTTAATATTCTTTGGGTTAAAGAGATGCGCTCTGTAACTGAGAGACAGTGGCACTTGCATGCAGTATTAAGACAGCCAGGATCAAGGCCTTCATCTAAATCAGGCAGAACAGGGACCTGAGCTTGGGTTTCTTATATTCTGGATGAATGCTCTGATCACTGGACCATTAGCTCTTCTGCAGTATGCCTGTTTCTCTGACCAGAAATTCCATCCTTGTTGAAACTGGTGCCAGCAAAAAAGTGTTTGCTCAATCACCCTTTTCATATTAACCCCCCCCCCTTTTTTTCTAGAAAGTTCTTCTCAAACTGTCCTTTCACTTTCTCTAGCCAACCCTAGTCTGAAGCAGCTGGTATGTTTGGGCACTTTTACCTGTGGTGCCGACTTGTTTTGGAACACAAATTCCACTGCATAGTCAGGGTTGCCTGGAAGGAGGACAGTGCTCCCGGTGATGGTGCTGTTACTACCATTACCACTACCAGCAAGCTCATTTCAAAGTGCAGGAAGATGGCGGGTTACTTCCACTGGAGCATCAAGTTGGGGCAAGATGCTGTGGGACAAACAGGCAGAGCTGAGCATCCCACAGCACAAAATCATGCAGGATGTGACGACTCAGTGGAACTACACATACCTGATGCTGGAAAGGCTGGTGGAGCAACAGAAGGCCATCCATGAGATGGCCTTGATCAGGGAGATTGGCATCAGCAGCCCCCTTAACAAAACAGAGTGGGATACCATTTCCCAGATTTTGGTGGTCCTCAAGCCCTTCCTTGAGGCCACCAAGAGCCTCAGCACTGATGATGCCCTCTTTAACCAGGTGATCCCTGTAGTGAAGGAGCTTGAGAATGAAATGGAGCAGTTCCAAGGGATCAGTGTTCCTGGCTGGGGCAAGCCACTTTCACCAGAGGTGCAGGCACTTGTGAAGCAGCTGAAGGAGGGCATCAAAAAATGGCTGGATCCACTGTGGTCCAGTATGGTCCATGTGCTGGTGGGCCTGTGTGACCTGAGGGTGAAGGGAAGGGAGAGTCTGCAGCAGTAAAACCGATGATCACTGGACAGAGGTGCTGGTGAACAGTCAGGAAGGCAGAAGAGCAGAGGTGGGGGACATAAAAGAGGGGGATCTACTTTCCTGTGCCAGCACTCCAACCATGAGCCAATTTCCTTTACCACAGCTGCTGCCAGTGTGGCTTCAGTGTTGAAGTCCAGAGGCACCAGCCCCCACCATCAGGCAGGTAGCATGGAGGCCTTGGTGGCTACTTAACTCGCTGAGGACATGGAGCCACTACACTACGACCCCTTGGCCTATTGGGCAACCCACAGCCAGGCGTGGCGGGATCTGGCCATGGTTGCCTGGGAATAACTGTCCTGTCCACTGACCAGTGTTCCAAGCCAGAGGGTGTTCAGCATTGCTGGTGATGTTGTGACACCCCACTGCACCTCCTTGGATCCTGGTTTGGTGGAGTAGCTGGTGTTCCTCAAGGTGAACCTCCCACTGCTGTGGTTCCCTAAGCCCCACATCCAGGTGGACTGAGTGCTACCCTCCTCACTCTGCACATATTTGCTTTTTTTATTTGCTTTCAGAACCTTGAGAACACTTTTGCAGAAACCCCTGTACCACTCTGCCTAAAACCTGGCAGGCCTCATGCCTGCATGAAGGCCTACCATCCCTGCTGCATTCATCCTGCTCTGCCTTAACACACACAAGTGATACGGGTTTTGCTTTCAACAGTTTGAGATGCACTTTTACAGAAACCCCTCACCTGTTTCCTTGAAACTTTGCAGTCTTCATGCCCTCAGAAGGGGCTGCTATCCCTTCTGTTTTCATCTGAATCTGTAAAAAAATAATAAAGTTATAGATATTTTAGTGATTCCCCATTACAGTCTATGACCAAATTTCCGAAACCAAATCGAAAAGGGACAATGATTCAAATCACTGAATCAAATCACTGTCCCTCTGAATTGGCCAAATCTGAAGTGAATACTAGCCACTTCGCACAAGCCTAGTAAATACATTTTGCAAATAGTTGTTAGAAAAGGAAAGTCAACAAATATGACAGCTGCAACTTTGCATAACCATCACTGACGAGCTTTGTATAAAAAATATCTTTCCTAAATAACTAGAACAGGGGTTCCCAACCTTTTCAGGCTGAGGACTGGCAAACTGTGGACCAGGAGTGACCGTGGACTGGCAAGCCGCGGACCAGAAGTGACTGCAGACCATCAAGTTGCAGACCAGCTGTGACCGGCATACTGTGGGCAGGTAGCCAACCCATTTTTATAGTCAATAGAAAAAAGGGTTGGCTGCCGGCCTGCAGTATGCTGGTCACTTCCAGTCTGTAGTTTGCTGGTCTCTGGTCACTTTCGGTCTGGCAGCCAACCCTCCTGCGGACTGGCAGCCAACCCTTCGGGGCCTAGCACTGGGCTCTGGCCCGGGGATTGGGAACCCCTGTACTAGGGTAATGATAGGATATAGTGGCTGAGTAAAAGCTCATACCAAATAAGGGGTGAAATGAAATGAGGTTTCCAATGATGAAGTCTCTACAACAAGAGTAGAATTTAGATAGTTGTAGTTTTGATTGGGCTTGCATTTAAACTTTGAAAATTTTTGATTGTTACCAGAATTTGCAGAAAACAAAGCACTTCTTGCAAACGTGAAAATTACACTTGTATAAAAGTTTAATAGTATGTCTTAATTCAGTGCTGAGCCATTTTATTAGTAGGTTTTTCTTACTTTATCAGAGTAATGTTTTTAAATATGGCTTTCAACTGAAAGATTAAATCTTGCTTGCATTACTCACATGAGTAGTCCCACTGGAGTGACTCACTTAAGTAAAACTAACAGAATTTGAGGGGAAAATTAACCAAATTCTTCTTTGTTACCATTTCATAAATCTGGATTAACATCTCTGACTAGTCCCAAATTTCTTGTGTCAATTCTGTCATACCGGCAAAAGGATGACTTCTGAATTTGTACATATTCTCCTTAGGTTGATGGTACAAACAGTTATGTTTAAGTTTAGAGCATCAGGATTATAGAATAAAATTATGAAATAAGTGAACGTAAAATAAGTAATGAAAGGCTGGTGATTCTTGAAATTACTAGAACCTGAAATATACAGTAGACTACTTAAGGTGACTTTTGGGCCCTAAGGATTGCATGAGGGTCCCACTTCATTCTCACAGTCAACATTATATCAATTTTGAGGAAATGTGTCATATTCTGTTCCATTTGTTTTTATTCTGTTTCATTTGCTGTTATGTTTTTTTTTTTTGACTCTTAGCGGAAGCCTTCCTGAGGCTTTGTTGGGAAGGGATAGCATATACAATTTACTAAATTAATTTACTGAATATTTTTTATATCTAGGTTGTTTCAGGTTTTTATCTCTTATTTTTTATTCAAGTTCTGTTTGTATTTCTTATTACTTACTTTCCAGTGACCTTGTGCACTGCAGTAATCCCAGTGAAATTAATTGTATCGCTTATCTTACTAAACAAAACTTTTCTCATGAAAAATATGCATCCTTGAGATTCACTGAATCCTTTCTGGTGTCTGAGGAATCCTCTTTTTCTCCTTGCTTTAATTTACTGCACATCTTGTCTTACGTTCCTATGTCACAGTTGTCATTTTCCAGCTAAGAAATGGATGTGTCACTCTGGAGAATGTTAGTGACTTTATTATGTCGCTTGGGTCTTTTTTTGTAGTGGGTGTAAAGGTACTGGAGCTGGGCTGAGGATTTCACCCACTGTGGGCATATCTACATGTGCTTCTATGGCACCATTGTTACTGTGCCATCATTTAGTACTTCCTTTTGAAAATACTAAATGACGACATAATGACAGCCTGTACTATGCTGTGCTGGGAGTGAATAGTTATTTTTAGCCGCTATGTTAATGTAGCAATGTGCTATACTGAGGGAGCTCATTGCTACAGCAACGTAGCTGCAGCGCTGATGGTGTGTTGCCATAGTGTCACATGTGGATGTGCCCTGTGTCGACAGAGGTTTCCAGTGTTCTTGAAATATGCCTCTTTGGTTTGCCAAGGGTATGTTGGAAATATTTAATCTTCATCTAAAGCATAATTAATTTACAGTTAACAAAAATTCCATGGCTTATCAAGAAACATACAGGGCTGGATCCTGCGTTTGTGTACATTGGCACAGTTCCTTTGACTTTAATGCATCAGGGGTTCAAACTTGGCAGACTTGGAGAATCCTGCCTGCCCATTTATAATTTCTGACTTTTTGTGCTGAAAATCTATTATCAGTACCAGTCACACACTCTGAGAACAATGCTTTGAGATCATAGCAAGGAAGAAAAATGTAAAAGTATATTTTTTGTATGGTGTTTGATTTTAATGGTTCTGAACATTTGTTTTCACAGTGCATTGACAATATAAGGTGTAATGGTTTAATGACCATAGTGTTTGAAGAAAACTCTAAAGTCACTGTGCCGCATATGATCAAGTAAGTGCAGCAGATTTTTCCCACATGAATAATTTAGGTTGTTTTTTTTCTCCTTTTTTGTTTTTAAGAATGTTTAATGTAGTAGCTGAATTCAAATTGTAAAATGTTAATATTTTGTACAGATTTGTTGAATGGAATTAGTCCTGCATTCCAAATATATCACTGTTTTAAAATGATACTTTAATCATGAGATTTTTAAAGAATTTTATTATTCTTTTGGTTGTGTGGAGGTGTGGAGAGCATTTATCCAGGATTATTGAACACTTGGATTTGGCAGTAATAGGCTAATGTTTACAAAAGCTGTGAGTTCCAAGCATTTTTTGGCTGTACTCTTCTTGTTTCTCCAGAGGAATAAATATTAAAAGAGTTAGCTTTAAAGTATATTTAGTCTCTTTTATACTACTGGTCATAATTTTATTGGATATATTTAAAAGTATATATATAGATGTGTATGAAAAGTTACATTTTTTCAGAGTACTATATAAGTAAAAATGGTGTTTTTTGCTTGTTTTTCTCAGCTTTAAAATACCATAAATTTAGTTGATCACATCAAGCTAGCATTATCAATCATAAATATGCTTCCTTCACCCCAGACGGTCTTCTCATCATTTATTTTTCCTATAGATAAGGAACTACCCTATTTGTGATTTTGTGTTTCTATGAACCCACAAGAATGGTGATCCCCATAATTTTGGTGCGGAATTACTTAATAAAAATAAAATGTTGGCTCCTGAGTGGGATCAATGGTCCTCAGAGTTGCTGCAGCCTGTCCTCTGAGCCTGCTGTGGGGGGAGCCACTGGCCTGAAAGACGAGCAGCAAAAATAGCAGCTGCCCTCCCCCTCACCCATTGTTGCTGATTGGCTGAGAGGGTTGCCCATAATATGGGCTCTTCCCCTCTGCCTGTCAGCAGCAAGGGGTGGGGCCACATGATGGGCAGCCCTCTTGGTTAATCGGTGGCAAGGGGCAGGGCCTCCATGGCCAGTCATCCTTCAGAGGGTGGGACTGCAGAAAATCTGCAAAAAATGGTGCTGCGTACCACAAGCAGCCCACAATTTTTATCTTGTCCCAGCAGGACTTAAGTAGATCCCAACCTATAGATGTTGAGATATGAAATGGATGAGCTTCATCCAAGAGTACTGAAAGAACTGACTGGTGTCATAGCAGAACCACTGGCACGACTGTTTGAGAGCTTGTGGCACTTGAGTCAGATCCTGGAGGACTGGGAAAGGGCCAATGTGGTCCCTATTTTCGAGAAGGGGAGGAAGGGGGATCTGAGTAAGTATAGGCCAGTCAGTCTCACCTCCATCCTTGGAAAGATCTTTGAAAAGATTATGAAGGATCATATTTGTGGGAGGCCAGCGGGAAAAATAATCCAGCAGGGAAACTAACATGGATTCATAGCAGGTAGATCATGCCTGACCAATCTGGTTTTATTTTATGACAGGGTGACAAAATGGGTAGATGCACGAGTAGAGGTGGATGTCATTTTCTTGGATTTTAGCAAGGCCTTTGATACAGTATCTCATTCTATTCTCAGAAATAAATCAGGAGGCTGTGACATAGATGTTTGCATGGTCTGGTGGGTGGCAAATTGGCTTAGCAGTCACACCTAGGAGAGTGGTAGTAGATGGGTCGGTATTGACCTGGAAGGATGTGGGTAGTGGGGTCCTGCATGGTTTGGTCCTTGGACCTATACTCTTCAATATCTTCATCAGTGACTTGGATGTGGTGTGAAGTGTACTCTATCCAAGTTTGTGGACGATACTAAATTGTGGGGTGAAGTGCACACTCTGGAGGGTAGGGAACGATTGCAGGCAGACCTGGACAGGTTAGAAAAGTGGGCAGTACACAATAGGATGCAGTACAACAAGGACAAGTGCAGAGTGCTGCACCTAAGGTGCAAAAATATCCAGCACACCTACTGGCTGGGAAGTGACCCTCTCTATAGCACAGAACCAGAAAGGGATCTTGGAGTCATAGTGGACTCCAAGGTAAACATGAGTCATCAGTGTGAAGAAATCATCAGCAAAGCTAACTGCACTTTATCATGCATCAGCAGATGCATGACAAATAGAACCAAGGACGTGATACTTCCCCTCTATGTGGCATTGGTCAGACTGCAGTTGGAGTACTGCATCCAGTTTTGGGCTCTGTACTTCAAGAAGGATGTTGATAAGGATGTTGATGGACTCAAAAGGGTCCAGAGAAGGGCCACTCCTATGGTTAGGGCCTTACAGAACAAACCCTATGAGGAAAGACTGAGGGACCTAGACCTCTTCAGCCTCCACAAGAGAAGGCTGAGAGGTGATCTTGTGGTTGCCTACAAATTCATTAAGGAGATGCAGCAAGGGATTGGAGATGCTCTGTTCACCAGGGCACCTCCTGGAGTAACAAGGAACCATGCTCACAAACTGACAGAGAGCAGATTTAAGCTAGATATCAGGAAAAACTTCTTCATGGTAAGGGTGGCCAAAATTTGGAATGGGCTTCCAAAGGAAGTGTTGCTCTTCTCTACCTTGCGGGTCTTTAAGAGAAGGCTGGATAGGCATCTGACTGGGGTCATCTGACCCCAGCGCTGTTTTCTTCCTTGGCAGGGGGTCAGACTTGATGATCTGTTGAGGTCCCTTCTGACCCTAGCATCTATGAAACAAGATCTTGGGATCAGAGGTATAGCTAGGCAGGTCTGTCTCGTGTGATTCTTGGGGCAGTGACAGCTTCCACAGTGCCAGCTGCAGCAACACAGTCAGCTGCCACTGCAGTTCTGGCTGTTTTTGCGCTGCCTGCCCTCCTCCTCTCACCCCTCACAGAGGCAATGCCAGGGGTGGCTGCTTCAGCTGACCTCTTTTCCCGCCTAAGTTATGCAGCTGCTCAGGATTCTTTTTTCTTTTTTAATTGGATGTCATTGTCAAGTCTCTGGGATATAAACTCCGATTTTGTGAGCCTCCCTGACCCCGCACTGGGCTCCCCTACTTGTCTACCACGTCTTGCTGGAAAACTACTTCAAGGAGTACAGTGGTGTATACTTCTGCCTGGTTCGGGTAGTAACTCACATCTCCAATGCAGTCAACGTTGGGGCTCTGCCTCCCCTACCCCCCTTCCACTCTCCAGCCATGTAGTAAAGATGGTGCTGTCAGTTGTCACCTGTTTGGGCCTCTGGGATAGCTCATTGAGGCTTGGCCATGTGTAAGTTTTCCCCGGGCTTATCCTGGTACCTGGTTCACCGCCAAATGCCTGTGATACAATGCGGAGTTTTTCCATGCTTCCTGTCAGTGCTGATAGCCAAAATGATACTATAAGTACTAGAGAAAGTCTCTTAAACTCAATCAGCTCCAACCTCTTGGTTGGGTGTTGGGGCTGGGGTCTGGCAATATTCACCCTCCAGCCCCCCTCGGCCTCATTGCCTCACCTTTGAGTACAGTGAGTCCTCAAACTGGAAATAGAATGAAAAAAAGGAAAAAGAAAGGACATCTGTCTGGAGCACTCTTGTTTCCTGGGTGCTTCCAGCTTCTAGGTGCCAACCCCGCTCCAGCTTCCGTGGGGCTGAGCTCGCCCGTAATCACCCTGGAGTTCAGCCTCCCAGACTACTCTGCTTCTGGAGTGCTCTCCCCCTGCAGCCACTCTACCCCCGTGCCTGGCCCTTGCTGGGCCTTTTAAACTTCCTGCGATGGCACCAGAGGCTGATGTCATCAGCCCGGCACTGCCAAACTTGATTGACAGCTGCTTTAAGAGCCAATGCAGTGTTGGCTCATGCTGCTCCTGACCCGTCCCCGACTCTCTCCCCGGTAAGTACCCCGAGGCTCCCGGGCTTCCTTGACCTGGTCCTGGGGTGCCCAGCTGTGACCCCGGGGTCCCCGGCTCTAGTGTGCAGCTCCAGCTGCCACGATCATTAGTACATTTTTTCCTATAAGCCTGTGCTAATACTGACAGGTTTCTCAGCAGCACCTTTTATGGGTATTGTTGTCTCTTTGTGTCTAATGATATTGGCCTTTCTTTCCAATATAAATCTATAAACTCCATATTAGTACTTTAACCTGTGGAAATAGTCTTATATTAACTTTGTTAAGTGACTTATTTTGCAGTATAACCATTACTGTTACCTGTCAAGCAGTAATGTTCTGCACAATTTACAAAAGCTAGAGGACAAGCTCTGCCTTCTTACAGAACTAACACTCCTAGTAAGCCTGACAGATGGTATCAATATACAGTAACTTAGTGGTTTTTTTCAGACTTTGACTCTACATTATATTGACTTTTTTAAATGTGTCAGTATTTCAGATGTCTACTTTAGGGCAAATCAAATAATTTCTCTGCCAGTTCCCTAAGGGCACAATTTAAGAAAGAAAAACTGTCTTGCAGTTAATGTGATGTGGAAGCAGGCTGAAATATCTCAATTCAGATTTTTTGGGTGATATTTTTTATTGGACCATCTATAGTACTTGATTCAGGTTCTTTAGATAGGTGAAAGTTCTACATAGAAGATCTGTCAGTGTTAAAATAGTGTTAATTTAGACTGCGCACCTTCCTCCCAGAAATTTATTTTTCTAAAAATGAAATGAAATTATATTTCACAAAACTGACTGAGAAATTAATTTGCACTACATGTGGATTTTTTTGATTCAGTGACCATACTGGGAGTGGGGAAATCAGTTCCATCTGAACCAGAATGAAAAGTGATTTGTGGTTTTCACTGAAACATTCCTGTGCCCCAAATTGTTATGGGTCAAAAAAAATTATTTTGATTCTGTTTCAGGAATCTTATACCGCTTTACTTTTTAAAACGTATTTACAGAAGCAGGAGTTGAGATCCAAGTGGCCCTGCTCTTAGGTCTGTGTGCTGCACACCAAGTTATGGAGTTACACTCATTCTTTCCCTCACTGGACCCAATTAAAAATTTAAACTTTTTTATATTATAAAACTGCAACAGGAGAGATTGAGTGCAGTTAACCCCCAAATAACTTATAGCCTGAGCATGCTTGAGAGAGGAAAGATGTGAGTTCATATCTCTTCAGACAGGTCTCCAGTAATTTGAATGAGTGCCCCCACTATTGGGCTGCCACCTCATTTATATTGTGAAAATAGTGCCTGTTAATTTTTTCCAGATGAAACTATTTTGTTAATATAGATCAAATTTGTAAATATTTTTATTAACCAAAACAACATTTTCAGCTAGTTATTTCTGCCTTTTCCCCTCTTCCCCCCCCAAAAAACTTATACAGCTCTATTCATGATTTAAAATAAAATGTAGTGAAAAAAGGTTTGTTTGGGGGGTTTTTTCCCTCACTAAAATGTTCCTTTAGAGTTAAAATATAGTATAGATGTTTCAGTTCTATGATGATAAGTAGAAATTATATATTTCTTGGACTTCCTCTTGGTAACTTGCCCGTATACTTTGTTATGTAGATCTGATGCTCGTCTTCATAGAGATGACATAGATATCTGCTTCAGCAAAACATTAAATTCCTGCAAAGTGCCCCAAATTCGTTATGCAAGTGTGGAGCGCCTTTTGGAGAGATTAACGGACTTGCGCTTTCTTAGTATTGATTTCCTGAATACTTTTCTGCATACTTACCGTATATTTACTACTGCAGCAGTTGTACTGGAGAAACTCTCAGATATATACAGAAGACCTTTCACCTCCATTCCAGTCAGGTAAACTCTATTTCTTCAGTTCTTTGAAGGGTGCCAGAAATGTCCTTTTTGCACTGTTCTGTAGTCTAGAAGAAAAACCTCTTCACAACCAATGACATTTTAAATAATTGTTTTCATTTTTCTGCTTTCACTTTCAGGACCAAGTGCACACAGAGTACATACGTACATTTTTTTTACATTGCATAAATCTGTTTAGCACTTTCTGATATTATTTGTGCATTTTTCTTTTGTACTCTCTAGGTCTTTGGAACTGTTTTTTGCGACAAACCAAAACAACAGAGGAGAACATCTGGTTGATGGAAAGTCGCCACATCTTTGTCGCAAATTTTCTTCTCCTCCACCACTATCACTCTCAAGAACTTCTTCCCCTGTCAGAACCAGAAAACTCTCATTGACTTCACCACTGAACTCTAGAATAGGGGCTTTAGATCTCTCTACTTCCTCCATTGCAAGCAGTCCTACCTCAACATATAGCCCAGCCACATCCCCACCACCCACCGCTAGCAAAGTACCACTGGACCTCAGCAAGGGGTCTTCTTCCCCAGAACAGAGTCCAGGATCTATAGAAGAGAATTTAGATAATCCTCGCATTGATCTTTGTAACAAGCTGAGAAGAAGCATTCGGAGAGGTATTATATAACTGCAGCATATTGAGCATTGGCAAATGCAGTAACCAGTATGAAGTCCATGTTTAGCAGATTACTAAACCTTGGTATTGTAGGTATTTCAGTCATTTCCCATTGCTTAGTAAACAGTTGGTTTTTTGAGAAGCAATTTTTCAGTATTTAAGAGCTCACATTCCTGTCTTTGTTATTGCTGGGACTGCTGACATTGGCACTATTCTGCTGCTTTCACTTCTCATTTCATATCAGCACAGCAGAATAACATAGCCTGAGTTCAACCTTGAAAGAACAGAGATGAGGGGAATAGACTGGGAGAAGGATTATGAACTTTGCTGTGTATCAAGAAAACAGAAATTAGTTAATTATATCTCCATTATATCTTCTCAAAGTAAAATAGTAGGTGCCTAAATGTGAGTCTGTCCCATGCTGCTAAAGTCTCTGGAAAAAAACCATGAATGTACTTACTTCTGTAGCACACAATCAACTTAGCCTTCAGACTAAATCACAAAAAACAAGAAGCAGAAAAATGACCCATCCCCCTTCTTTATTAATGACTTTTAGGGACTCATGCAGGGTGGAATAAGTCTACTCAGGTGCCTAACAGGTAGAGTAGAATCTATGTGCTCGGTAGCAGGAGGCTTGGTGCTCCTGCTCCTTAAGAGCAGGTAGGCTGCGGGTGTGGCAAGGGGCAATTAGGAACCACGGCTGCTTGTACATGACAGGGGATTTCGTTCTCCCTAAACTGAAATGGTGGGTTTTTAATTGTGTCTGTTAAAAACCCACTGTTTCAATTTAGGGACTTCCGTCACTGTGACAGAACAGTGATGGGCCGCTGTCAGCTTGTACCCCTGCCCCCTTCCCCCACCACTGCTGCAGGCAGGCTCCACCAGAGGGAAAAAAATAAGTGGCGAGGGGCCTGATCTGGGGAGTGAGCTGCCAGTGGGCCCTGAGCTGGGGGAGGGCGTGCTGCTTTCCTCTGCAGCAGCGGCGTTCCCTTGGGTGGCACCTGCCCACTAGCACCCCCCTAGGCAGTCCCAGGGTGTGCTGCCACTATAGAGGGAAGGAACGGGTCCCCTGCAGCTCAAGGGCTGCATGACCCAGTGGCAGTACGCACGGACGGGCAGGCTTTGCTGAGAAAAAAAAATGAAGAAAGTGGCAAGGGGCATAATACTTTTTTTTTTTCTCCCAGAGCCTGCCCATGTCTTTTGCAGCTGGGGGGCCAAACTGCTGGCAAACCAAGCAGCCCCTGAGTTGAAGGGGGCCCCGATCCTTCCTTCCGTGCAGGCGGCACCACCTCGGGACTGCCTGTGCAGGCTGCTAGTGGGGGGGGTATGCCACCAGGGAGGCACCGCCACTGTGGAGGGAAGGTCTGAGCCCCCGCAACTCAGGGCCTGCCAGCAGCTCACCCCCTAGCCATGGGAGCGGTGGATAGGCTGCACCAGCAAAAAAATAAAAGGGCCCCTTGCTGCTTTTTTTTTTCCAGTGGAGCCTGCTTGTGAGAACTGCCACCCTGTCACACGCCCCCTGAGCTGCGGGGCAGCCCGGTGCTTCCCTCCGCAGCAGCAGTGTCCCTCGAGGGCTGCCTGAATAGGGTGCTAGCAGGCAGGTGTTGCCTCAACTAGCAGGCAGCACCCAGCCCAATCCAACAGTGTATAGGGTGCTGGAAGCCCAGGCTTGCTCAGGGAAGCTCGGGCTTGGCACGCTTCCAGTGCCCTGTGCATCATACCTTCTGCCTGGGATCACCAGCAACAGCCTGGCTAGCCCCTGGAGCAGTGCATGAAGGTGGCAGGAGGGTGGCTGGGTGTGCTGGTGGCCGGAGAGGGTGGCAGGGATGGTGCAAGGGGCGTTGGAAGCCTGCCAAGCCCAAACTTACCTGAGCATGCCTGGGCTTCCAGTGCCATGTGCACTGTTCCTGCTGCCTTCTCTGGATGTATCACTGCAATTTGTTACGTAGCAAACTATAATACATTAGATGTGTTTCACTTTGCTATGTAACAAAGTTGTTTAAAGCAGAATATGTCACCGCACGTGTACAGCGTGACAAAATTTAAACAACACCACTGCAGATGTAAATGGTGCCACCATTAAAGTGGTGCAAAAGGGCAATTAAGCCTCTTTAAAGGCCAATTTCAACATATGCCCCATGTGATTAGGGACCTACTGAATTCACAGCAGAACTGGATTGCACGGTAGCTTCTTTAAGCTTGCGGGTTCCCCCACCCCCCCCCCCCCCCCATTGTTGATTGGCTGAAGGGCCCTGGTGGCCCTTCTGGTTGCTGCTGACTAGCCAGGAGACAAAAACAGTGCAAAATTTAAAACCGTGGGTTTTGTCTCC
The DNA here is from genome assembly GCF_001723895.1 of Crocodylus porosus. Lineage (NCBI taxonomy): Eukaryota > Metazoa > Chordata > Crocodylia > Crocodylidae > Crocodylus > Crocodylus porosus. The sequence continues at coordinate 52,804,764 of NW_017728909.1, forward strand.
TTGGTGATCAAGAATGAGCAGCAGGGCCCCTTCACCAATCGGTATGGGGGGGAATGTGGAGGAACCTGCAAGATTAAAGGAACTGCTGTGCAGCCCACTTCAGCCATGAATTTGGTAGGTCCCTACACATGACCTAAAGGGGCTGGGCTAATCGGATATAAGCCCAGGGCTTGAGCTGAGTGGGTAGTCTAGCCCTGAGAGCTGTGGAAGGAAGAGCTCCTAAGCACCATTGCTGGAGCAAGGCTCCTGATTAACACCTGAGCTGGGGTAGACAAGACTGGTGGTTTAGGGATTGAGACCATAGGAATGGTCTCAACTGTAGGAAGTCTCAAGTGACCCAGGAGAAGGGTCAGAGCCCAAGGGATAGGGGCTAAAGCTGGGGGCCACAGCCAGAGAGGGGTGAGAGCAGGGTCATTATAGTCCAGGAGGGGCAAGAACCAGGATCAGGAAGCCCATAGCCTGCAAGGGCTCAAGTGGCCTAGGAACAGCCCCAGAGCCCAGGAAGGGCCAAAGGTTGAGGAAGGGCTAAAGCTGGAGACTGCTGGGGCCACGGATCCTAGAGATCTCAAATGGCTTAGGAGCAGGGCCAGGGGCCAGAGCCCAGGCAGAGGGATCAAAGGCTGAGGAGGGCCACAGCTGGAGAAGGGTGGAAACAGAGCCTGGGGTTCAGTGCCTACAGGAAGCTGGGGACCCCAAGCCATGCCCGGGAGAAGCCAGGATGGGCAAAATGCCCAGGTGTGGGTGGAAAAAGACAAGGACCTGAGCCCAGGATGGGCAGTGAATGGAGCCCTGATCTTGAGTGACCACCTTTTCAAAAAGCAAAGGCAGGACACATGCCCGCCTGGCCCCTACCCCCTGTGGGCAGCACAGCTGGAGCAGAGTTGAGCAGAGCCCATGTCAAGTCAGAGGAGGATGTGGGCTGCCCACTGCAGGGCTCAGTGCCCTCTACCGTGCTACCCTGCTTCCAGGGCCTCTGCGGGACCTAGTATGGGAGGGTGGAGAGGCTCAGTGCTGCCACCACCGCTGGAAGCCCCACACCAGCTGTGCTGCCATAGCAAGACACCCCCTGCCCTCCTGCAGTAGTGGGAGCAGTAGCAACAGCATGGAGTTGTGTACCCCCACAGTTGCTGGGTGGGCAGGGGGTGCTTTGCCATAGTACTGCAGCAGCATGGGGCTCCAGGTGGTGGTGGCAGCACTGAACCTCTCCTCCCTCCCACGCTGGGTCCCATGATCACCTCCTAGCAAAACTGGCCAACTGTGACCTCGGCTTCACCATGATCCGCTGGGTAGGGAATTGGCTCCATGGTTGGACCCAGAGGATGGTGGTTGATGGAAGTCAATTGTCATGATGCGCTGTGACCAGTGCGGTCCCCCAAGGCTCTGTCCTTGGCTCAACACTATTCAACATCTTCATTAATGATGTGGACATTGGTATCAGAAGTGGACTGGCCAAGTTTGCCGATGACACCAAACTTTGGGGTAAAGCGTTCACACCTGAGGACAGAAGGGTGATCCAGGCTGACCTTGACAGGAAATGGGTGGATGAGAACCTGATGGTGTTTAACACCAAAAAATGCAAGCTTCTCCACCTTGGGAAGAAAAACCTGCAGCATCCTTATAGGCTCGGCAGTCCTATGATAGCACTATAAATGAAAAGGGCCTGGGGGTCATGATAGACCATAAGATGAACATGAGCTTTCAATGTGATGATGCTGCTAGTAAAGCGAGCAAAACACTGGCTTGCATTCATAGATGCTTCTCAAGCAAATTGCAGGACGTCATTCTCCTGTTGTACTCAGCTTTGGTGAGGCTACAACTGGAGTACTGAGTCCAGTTTTGGGCTCCACAATTCAAAAAGGATATGGAGAAGCTTGAGAGAGTCCAGAGAAGACCCACGCGCATGATCAGAGGTCAGGAAAACAGACCTTATGATGACCGGCTGAGAGCTATGGGACTTTTCAGCCTGGAAAACCACAGACTCAGGGGTGATCTGATGGCCACCTATAAGTTTATCAGCGGCTCTCATCAGGATCTGGGGGAATGTCTGCTCACCAGAGTGCCCCAGGGGATAACAAGGTCAAACAGTCACAAACTCCTCCAAGACCATTTCAGGCTGAACATAAGGAAGAATTTCTTTACTGTCCGAGCCCCCAAGGTCTGGAATAGACTGCCTCTGGAGGTGGCTCAATCACCTATTTTGAACACCTTCAAGAGAAATTTGGATGTTTATCTTGCTGGGATCCGATGATCCTTGCTGACTTCCTGGCCCTGGGGCAGGGGACTGGACTTGATGATCTTCTGAGGCCCCTTCCAGCCCTAGTGTCTATGAAACTATGAATCACCTATTGGGCTGTAGAGGCCCCAGGGGGAGGACAGCAGGGTGAGAACTCCTGAGCCCAACAGCAGGTAGCCTTCTCCTGCCCCATATGCAAATCTGGGGGGGGCACATGTCCCTTCCATGCCCCTCTTCCCATAAGTGCACAGCTGCAGGAAGCTAGCCCCCCATACTGCCCCTTCAATGAACTGCCTGTGGCTCCATCCCACTCCCCAAGCCAGGCCCCACAGCCATGCATTCCTGCCTCAGCCCCAGGCCCCATACACTACCCCGGCTGGGCAATGCCCCCAGTCCCAGCCTCCAACCCTGCCCCACTCCCTCCCTCATTGTGGGGATCTCAATCTGCAATCCCTACTCCCCCTAAGCACCCTCCCCGCCATAAACTTACCTGCAGGCAGCTGGGGAGCTGCTTTCTACCGCTGCCTGGGGCTGTATTGCTGGCTGCATGCATGTGTCCCGCTCTCCCCAGTACCAAACAGCCCCTTCCAGGCTGAAACTGCTAGCGTGCAAGGGGAAACCCACAGTTTCCTGAATTTTTCTCCTTCAGAGAAGAAAATCCGTGTTTTTTCATGGTGAACGGAAAACTCAGATCCCGGAACATGCTACTGGGATAATAGTTGAGGGTTTCAAGGGGAATCCAGGACAAATGACGTATTGGAGTCATTCAGCCTGGGACTGGGACTTGATGTTTATATTTTTGGACTGTCCCACCTAATTAGGGACAGGTGGTCACCCTAGCCTGAATTAGGGAGTGATTGGTAACATAGGTGTGGGCCTGACTATAAGAGGGGAAAAAAGGAGGCCACGTAATTAGCCCTAAAAGGAAGCAGCCTCCCTTCTTATAGAGACATAATTACAGCAAAACATGGCAGGAGAGTTGAAGGGGAGATGGCTTCCAAGAAAGTAGAAGTGACAAGGGCTAAGGGGATTTTAGGGGATTCATGGTCACCTCTGGGGAGGAACCCTGTTATAGTTCCCATTGCAGTATGGCTCGTAAGGTGCTTGTAATGTTAAATTCAAAGAATTTTTTTTGACAAATCTGTGTAATAGTTTTCCAAATAATTTTAACCAAGAATCTAAACAACTGTATAAGTTACTATACTTTATATTAATATAGTGTTGGTGACTAAATTCTCTAATGGGAGCACAATATACATAAATTCCAATTCAGGAAAGCATCCTTATTTAGAAAGGAGGCTTAAGCATGTACTTAACTCCCTTACAAGCACAGATCAAGCACAGGCATGAGTTCTAGGGCAGTGCGAAACACCTGTGTTTCATTTCAGTTTCAGATTCGGCATTTTGGAAGGACAGTGTTTTGTTTTGACATTTTTGTAGGGCTGTCCGAAACAGCTGTGTTTCGTTTCATTTTGGATTTCATGTTTCAGAGGGACACTGATTTGTTTTGGTGTTTTGAATTGCTATCCTGTTTTGTTTCAGCCGAAACTGTTTCGGAGCTGCTTCGGAATTTCAACGGTGTTTTGTTGTTTTGGCCAACGGCTATAATGGGAAATCACAAAACTGCCTATAACCTTGTCATTTCTTGCCTGCTTTGGATGAAACTTGTAGGGACACTAGCCCCTGCTGAGATCATAAAGCCTGCCAGGTGTCAAGGAGATAGGTGCAGGGGTTTCTGGAAAACTGCATCTCAGGCTGTTGGCAAGCAAAACTTACGATGTGTGTGACTTTGTGTGTGTGTAAAGGCGCAGCAGGGTGAAAACTGCAGGGATGGTAGCCCCTGTTTTCACCATCACAACTCCACTGCAACCAGTAAATTCAGGCCCCTCAAAGATCTTACAGGTTTGGGCTTTCCCCAACCAGGACTGTCCGGCGGCTGGAGGTTATCAGGTGCCTCCTGCTCCTACTCGACTTGCATTTCTTGCGGCTGCCACACCACTGGCAGTCCCACCCAGGCCTCCTGACCCTGGCAGGGTGCAGTTTTAGGTCATGCCCAGGATGATGTGGAGTTTCTTCCTCCTCATATAGCCCCAGTCCTTATACCTCCAAGTTCTTCCTGGCACAGGAGCTCAGCAAGGAGATATTCTTCCCTTGCTGGCTGGTGAGAATTTAAACTGCTGTCTCCAGCTCTGAAAGCATTTAAATGGCCACCCTCATTAACAATAGCACCTGTCCTGCCACATATATAGCCCCTTGTGCGGGCATGAGGAAGGCCTGCCAGGTTTCAGGCAGAGTGGTGCAGGGGTTTCTGTGAAACTGCACCTCAAACTTCTGAAAGCAAAATTCGTGTTGTGTGTGTTTAGCGGTGTAGGTTGTAGCTGTGTTGGTCTAAGGACATAGCCTAGACAAGGTTTTTAGGGTCAGTCTGATATCTTTTATTATACCAATGGAATAGTTGGAAAAATTCTTCTTTGCAAGCTTTTGGGTTTAAAAACCCTTTGTCAGGCTGAGGAAGTATCTAGTTGGTGTGTGTGTGCTCTTCCTGGATGGAAGGAATAGTAAAGAAGCCAGAAGCTAGCATGCAATGCAGGCAAGGAAGCCAGTGAGTGAAACAGTGAAAATGAAAATTGAGGCATCAGGGAGTGAGAGATGGGGGTGGGGGAGGAGGGGGGGAGGGAGGAGAGGCACCTGCATCTGCTACCTGGGGAGTCACATGTCAGGTTGTAGTGTGTCATAAATCCAGTGTCTATATTGAGGCCATAAGTTTCTGTATCTAGGAGGTTAATAAAGTTGAAAAGTTGTTTGTAAATTCAAACAAGCACCAAACCTCACTAACCTCATCACCAGAAGCCAACTTTCTATAGCCCAAAACACACCGAATGGATCCAGACCATGCCATGACAAGAAATTCAAAACCTGCCAACAAATCTCCAGTACCTGCACAAATTACACACTGGAAGGTATCAAAGACAAAAATACCCAGCTACTTGTGGGAGCACATTTCTCACAAGAAAACCACTCTATCTCCAGTCTGTCAGTCCTGATCTTCAAAGGGAATTTACAAACCACTTTTCACAGACAGGCCTATGCCTTCACTTCTTCAACCTCCTAGATGCAGAAACTCATGGACTCAATATAGACATTGGATTTATGACATACTACAATCTGCCTGACATGTGACTTCCCAGGTAGCAGGTACCTCCCCACTTTTACCTGCTACATACCCCTTCACCCCTGCCCCTCCCTCCCAGCCTGTCTCTCACCATGCCCCGATGCCTCAGTTTACATTTTCATGACTGGCTTTCTTGCCTGCTTCTGGCTTCTTTACTATTCCTTCCATCCAGGAAGAGCACACACACACACCAACTAGATGCTTCCTCAGACCCATGAAGGGTTTTAAACCTGAAAGCCCATGCCTCACAGATAGCATCCTAGGCAGCTAAGCTCACCACTGCACTGCAGCTGGCAAGCCTCAGGCCTCTCAAAGATCTTAGGGGTCTGGGCTTTCCCAAGCCAGGACTGTGCATGTGTGTGATGGCTGGGGGTTATGGCACCTCCTACCTGCCTTTCACCAGGGAGATCCTCAGTCCTGACATTTCCTGGGGCTGCTGTGCTGCTGGCAGTCTCACCAGGCCTCCCAACCTTGGGTGGGTGCAGTTTTAGTGGTCATGCCCAGGACCTGGGGTCTCCTCCTTCCCCATAGCCCCAGCCCATACCTCCAAGTTTGTCTGGTCATAGGAGCTCATCAGGGACATGTTCTTCCTCTGCAGGCTGGTGATGCAGTGAGTGCCGTCTCCAGGTCTGAGAGCAGGGCATTAAAAGGTTTAATAAAAAAAAAAAAAAGAAATAGGTGCAGACAGAGTGAGGAGGGTGGAACTTACTCAGTTTGCAGGTGGAGCTTGGGGAATCCCAGCAGTGGGAGATTCACCTTGAGGAACACCAGCTTCTCCACCATACCAGGATTCAAGGAGGTGCGGTGAGATGTCACGATATCTGCAGCAATGCTGAACACCCTCTAGCTTGGAACACTGGTCAGTGGACAGGACATGTGTTCCTGGGCAACTATGGTCGGATCCTGCCACATCTGGCTGAAGGTTGCCCAATAGGCCAAGGGGTCGCAGTCTAGTGGCTCCATGTCCTTGGTGAGATAGGTAGCCACTGAAGCCTCGGCGCTACCTGCCTGAGGCTGGGATCTGGTATGGCTGGACCCCAGCATGGAAGCCATGCCCTTGGCCCACATTGGCAGTGACTGGCGTGGAGGAGACATGCTGGTGCTGGGAGTGCTGGCATGGGAAAGTGGATCCCCTTCAAAGTTGGGATCACAGACTGCTTTGCCCATGTTGGCCCCTTTGTCAGTTACCATGAACTCACAGGTGAGCTTGCCCTGCCCAACGAGCCACCCCTGCACCATGCGGTTCATGGTCCCCATGATCTTGGTTGCCATGTGGGACTCATCCATCACCTCAGCTTTAAGTAGAGCCCACCAACAGCCTGACTCATGGCACCAGTGCCCTGTGAACAAGAGGTAGGCATGATCTCCCCACCTCTGTTCCAGATGTTCGAGATGAAGTGCAAGGCCACCTGCGGACCTGCCTTGCACAGCTCTTCCCTCAAGTACTCCCTGCATGCCTCATACAGGGAGGGCACCACCATCCTGCTGAAGGTGGTGTGTGTGGATACTTGGTAGGATGGGGCAATGAGTGCCATGAGCTGCCTGAACCCTGGCCACTCAACTAGGGAGAAGGGCTGGCCATCCAGAGCAAGTATCTCCCCAATGCTCTGGGTGATCTCGCTAGCATTTGCAATGCACTCCCCTTTCTGCCTGTCTTTGCCTTACTTTTCTAGGGTGGCCTGCCTCTGCTTTGGGGGGACAGAGGCTTTGGAGGGAGAGAGGGACTTCTTTTTGGGCACACTCCCACTGGTGCCAGGCTGAAGGCAATAGGGTGGTGCCTGCAGAGATGCATCAGCATCCCTGTGGTGCTGTAGTGTTTCTCTTCCTTGCCCCAGCTGGTCTGACATCAGCAGTGCAGGCAGGTAGCATACTTGGGATCATCTGCCACCTCAAAATGATCCCACACCACACTATCCCTTGCTTCTGGGATCCAGGGGTGGATCCTGCCTGATCCCCCTCAGCAGGCAGAGGCACAACAAAACGTCTTAGCTGAGCCACTTGTCTCTACAACCTCTACCTCAGCCTCCTCCGAAGTGCCTTCTGGGGAAAGAGACCTGCCTTTAGGGGAACTTGGAGGGGGGTGGAGCACAAACTCAGATTCACCCTCAGCCCCCAAAATTTCTTTTGCTAGGGCACTCAGGTCCCCTACTTCCAGATCCAGCTCCTCTGTAACTGGAAGGCTCAGGCTAGGAACTGAAATGGGGGTGGAGGAGACTGTCAATGACATGCTGGTGCTGCTTGTCATGCTGGTGGTTCTGGGGGTTATTATGGCTGGTGTTATTGGAGGGGGAGCAGATGCAGGTACTGGTCCTTGCTGCCTCTAGCATCAGAAGAAGCCTCATGCTTGCTAGTGCTAGGAAACAGGCTGCCTCTAAGTTTGGGGGGGGATGGGACCTACAGCTCTCCCTCTGCTCCCTCTCCTTCCCTGGCCAGAAGACCTGGCATCTGCCTTTCCAACACGCTTCATATTTCACGTGCTGGAAGTGTGTGTGTGTGTGTGTGTGTGTAATAAAATTAAATGTACGTATATTGAGTGCTTTCCAAGCAAAGCACTGCTTTCTTTTCATTTGGGGGGAAAAATAAGAACAAATAACAGGATTTTGGGGGAAGGGTAGGCAAGGGTAAATAAATAGGAAAGGATTGGCAAATGGCTACAACTTGATAGCAAGGCACTACCAAACTGCAAGCTTACAGAATTATGCTGCAGTGCTCTCAGTTCCTGCTGAGACAGACACAGCTGCAAAATGGCAGACACAGTTCACGCTGGTCTGCAGCAATGCTGCACACTGGTTCACAAACACAGCTTTTTATGCTGCTTCTCTGTCCCGCCCCCAGAGCACTGGGATTGGAAGAGCCTCAGGGAGAGATCATTGTCACTGGCCAGCTACAGATGTCAATATCAGAGCAGTTCTTCCCCGCCCCCACACCCTTTTCCCTGCAAGCCCACCCCCAAAACAGCTTGAAACAGCTCCGAAACATCCAAAACGTTTTGGAAATATCTGAATTGTTTCAGAAAATTTCTGAAATGTTTCAGGTGGCCTGGTTCATTTTGGAGCTGTTTTGGACACCTGCTTTAAATTTCAGATTTGGTGTTTCAACGGTTGAAATGTCTGAATCTGAAACGAAATAGCGGCTGAAATTTCACACAGCCCTGATGAGTTCTTTCCTGAGTTGAAGCAGAAATTAATGAATGCTCTTTACAAGAAATAGTTGAGATAAATATAGGATAAGACAATGCAAAATTATATCATTTTATTTCATTGCCTGTTTAGAATGATAGTATGGACTTTTTTAGGTGATATCTGTTATTGGACTAATTGTGTAGTTGGAATAAAGTTAGACATCACTCTAACACTACCATGATATCAAACTCTGTGTTAGCTTACAGTTTATGCATCTCCATTAGAAATATTGTAATTCCAAGCAGAATGTATTTTGTTGTTTTCTAACAAGATAATAGAGAGAACTGACATAATCAAAAAAGAAATAAGAAAAAGATTATCTAGATCTAAAATAACAAAACTGACTGAAGCATAACCTGTTCTCCCTGCTGAATGGATCATTTAAATAAATTCCCTGGTGATGTATTTAATGGAGTTTTAAGCAAAGGAGTTGTCAGTGCAGAACATAGCATATTGTTTAACAAGAAATCTTTTAAACTGACAAGTTATCATCTAGGGTAAAGGTGATTAAGCAGTCATTAGTAAAACAACAAGCTTAGGCACTGTTGTCATGACAAATTTTATTAGTGAGTAGCGTAGCATAGCAAGGTTTACATTTAAGATCTACTCAGAACTTTACACAATAAAAATGGTTCTTGGGTAATGCCCAGTCAAGTTGAGCCTCCAGTTCCCATGTTCTTGAAGCTGACTGTTCTTTGAAATTCTGCTGAGCAGTCTGCGCAAGAAGGTGGTACGTCCTGGTCTAAGTCACCTGGCTTTTATGTTAAAGATGAATGGTTGCAGTATGTTTGCTTTTGCATGTTGTAAGAAATGCACTTTCTTTTTGATATAAAAAAGCAAACCCAAACAATAACATCAATTCATACTTTAGCAATATGGGAGAGTAGGCCAGGCAATGTTATCTCACTGTACTTAATTAGATTATTTTACAAAATTCAAATTAGACATTGGATTAGGCCATAATTGTCTAATTTCCACTGGGATTGTATTGAGTTAGAGCTGTAATTTTGTACTTGGTAGGGTGGACTTAAAAGCATATTATCTAATAGAAGATTTTTATCATCGCACCACACTGTTAGAGAAATATACTGTTTATTACATGTAATTGGCTAACTTCTTCTTTCTTACATTGGTGATAATTGCTCTGATATCAGGGGGATTGCAGAATTTCACCCAGATGAGCTACCCACGGCACATTTCCTAGCCTAGATTGATGTCATATGTTTTCTTATTATACACTGCAAATTAAAACAGTAAAGTATGGGTTGATCTTAGAATCATAGAAAATTAGGGTTGGAAGGGACCTCAGAGGTCATCTAGTCCAATCCCATGCTCAAAGCAGGACTATCACCAACTATATCATCCCAGTCAAGGCTTTGTCTACCTGGGTCTTAACAACCTCCAGGGATGGAGATTCCACAACCTGTCTCGGTAACCTGTTCCAGTGTTTTACTACCCTCCTAGAGAGTTTTTCCTAATATCCAATCTAAACTTCCCTTGCTTCAACTTGAGACCATTCCTTCTTATTCTGTCATCTGCTGCCACTGAGAACAGTCTAGCTCCATCCTCTTTGGAACCCCGCTTTAGTTAGCTAAAGGATGCTATTAAATCCTCTCTCAGTCTTCTCTAAACCAAGTTCCCTCAGTTTCTCCTCATAAGTCATGTGCTCCAGCCCCCTAACCATATTTGTTGCCTTCTGCTGGACTCTACCCAACTTGTCCACATCCTTTCTGTAGTGGGGTCTCCAAAAGTAAACACAGTACTCCCGAAGTAGCTTCACCAATGCAGAATACAGGGGAACAATCACTTCCCTTGATTTGCTGGCAGCGCTGTTACCAGTGCAACCCAATATGCTGTTAGCCTTCTTGGCAACAAGGGTACACTGTTGGCTCATATTCAGTTTATTGGCCCCTGTAATCCCGGGTTGTTTTCTTCAAAGCTGCTGCCTAGCCAGTCAGCCCCCAGCCTGTACTGATGCATGGGATTGTTCCATCTTAAGAGCAGGACTTTGCATTTGTCCTCATTGAACCTCATAAGATTTCTTTTTGGCCTAGTCCTCCAATTTGTCTAGGTCACTCTGAATCCTAGCCCTACCCTCCAGTGTATCTACTACTCCCCCCAGCTTGCTGTCATTTGCAAACTTGCTGAGGGTGCACTCAGGTCATTGATGAAGTTATTGAACAAAACCAGACCCAGGACCGACCTCTGGAACACTCCACTTGATACTGGCTGCCAACTAGACATCGAGCCATTGAATACTACTCTCTAGGCCCAATGATCCAGCCAATTTTCTATCTACCTTACAGTCCATTCATCCAACTCATACCTCCTTAGCTTGCCTGTGAGAATGTTATGGGAGACTGTATCAAAATCCTTGCTAAAATCAAGGTATACCATACCATATATGTCTCAATTTGCCACAACATTTTATTAGCCCAGGAGGTCTGCTGCCTCCTGGGAGCCCATATCTGCAATGTAGCCAAGAGGATCCCAAAGCTCATTTGGCCCACCGACTACTACCCTATGCTCCTTATCCATGTGAGCATAAATGACGTGGCTCAGAGCAATCCCAGCTGGGTTATGAGAGGCTACAAGGTTTTGGAAGTGGGGCTTAGGGGGTTGGTGGCACAGGTGGTGTTTTTCTTGATCCTCCCAGTTTCGTGTCATGGGCTGAGGAGGGAGAGGGGAACAAGGTAGTTAACCAGAGACCGCGGCACTGGTGTCACTGTGAAAGCTTTGACTTCCATGGTCATAATCCGCTCTTTGGTGAGAGAGGCAGCGATCTGCTGGGAAGAGGTGGTCTCCACCTCACATCACTGGTGAGGAGGCTCTTAGCCAGAATGGCTGACCTGCTTGACCAGGCTTTAAACTAAGCCTGCCGGAGGATGGGGGGACTACCACCACAGCAATCCCACTGGGCAACTTTTGCAAATCCAGCAAGCTAAGGCACTTAAGGGAACCCACCCATACCCCAGCCCCGGAACAATGTGTAGGGAAGACTAGGGTCTCCAATGGGATACTTACGTGCCTGTACACCAGTGCCAGGAACTTGGGGAATAAACAGGAGGAACTTGTCCTCCTGCTAAACAAGAATGACTACAGTCTCATAGGGATAACGGAGATCTAGTGGGACTCCACCTATGACGGCCACAGGTATAGACAGCTATACCTTGTACAGGAGAGATCATGTAGGCAAAAGGGGTGGGGGTATAGCTCTCTATGTCAAGGAAAGCTACATGTCCCTGCAAGCTGGCATTGGCATCTAGGCTGGACAACTGGAGATTCTCTGGGTTAAAATCCATGCTGAACATGGCACAGGGAACACAATGGTAGGAGTCTACTACAGACCTCCTAATCAGGATGAGGAGCTCGACCAGGAATTTGCCAGGGAACTGGCTGAAGCTGCATGCTGCTGGTGCATTGTTGTCATGGGAGACTTCAACTACCCAGACATCTCGTGGGAAGAACCATTGGCCAAATCCGAAAGGTCGCAAAGCTTCTTCACATGTGTGGACAAGCTCTATCTGACTCAAGAAGTCTGTGGACTGACAAGAGGCAAAGCGCTGCTTGACCTGGTACTGGCAATGGGGTATGATCTAGTCAGCAACTTAATGTTCGAAGGGAAACTGGGAGACAGTAACCATGAGCTGATCACCTTCGCTATCCACTGTAAAGCTGACAAGTCAATCAGCAACGTAGAAGTCAACTTCGGGAAAGCTGAATTTGACAAGCTCAGGAGGCTTGTGGCAAAGCCCTAAGGGACCACGACCCGAATGGGAGGGGAGTTCAGGATGAGTGGTTGCTCCTCAAGGGGAACGATTCTGAAAGCACAAGCAATGTCTATCCTGTCTCAGAGGAAAGGCAGCAGAAGGGCACAGTAGCCCCCTTGGCTCTGCAGGGAACTTGTGGACCTCCTGTGTCTAAAAAGAAAGACCTATAAATGATGGAAGGCTGGATATACCCCAGAGGAGTACTCTGCACTGGTCCAGACCTGTAGGGAGTGAACCAGGAAAGCCAAGGCTGCAACTGAACTCCAACTGGCTACATGTATCACAGACAATAAAAAGTCCTTTTTTAGATATGTGGGGAACCAGAGGAAAAGCAAGGGCAACATTGCACCTCTGCTAAACAAGATGGGATAGCTGACACCTGACGCCCAGGAAAAAGCCAACTTGCTAAATGGGTACTTTGCGTTGGTCTTTCACTAGTCCCATGGGACGCCCCTGCCCATTACTGGACAGGGAAGCCCAGGTGAGGGAGATTCCTTACCCTCCATCAATGCTGGCCTCGTGAAGGAACACCTTGAGAGGTGGGACACCTTCAAGTCAGCTGGCCTTGACAGTCTGCATCCCAGGGTACTCAAGTAGCTGGCTAGCATCATAGCTCAGCCCCTGGCAGGGATCTTTGAGAACTCCTGGCACTCTGGTGAAGTGCCCGAAGATTGGAAGAAGCCCAGTGTGGTGCCTATCTTCAAGAAAGGAAGGAAAGTGGATCCGACAAACTACAGACCCATCAGCCTGAGCTCTATCCTGCGGAAGGTCTTAGAAAAGATTATCAAAGAGGCCATCCTTAACAGACTGGCCGATGGCAACATACTGAGGGATAGTCAGCATGGGTTTGTTGTGGGTAGGTCTTGCCTGACCAATCTCATCTCCTTCTATGATCAGGTAACATATCACCTGGACAAGGGAGAAGATGTCATATATCTCGATTTTAAAAAAGCTTTCCATCTGGTCATGATTTCTTCATGGAAAAATTGGCCAACTGAGGCCTTAGCCTGATGGCTGGGGAATTGGCTCCGAGATCAGACCAGAGAATGGTAATAGAAGTAAATCATCGTGGTATGCCGTGACCTGTGTGGTCCCTCAAGGCTCCATCCTTGGGCCTATACTCTTTAACATCTTTATTAATGATGTAGACATTGGTGTCAGAAGCAGACTGGGCAGGTTCGCTGATGACACCAAACTTTGGGCTAAAGCATCCACACCTGAGAATAGGATAGTGATCCAGGCTGACCTAGACAGGCTCAGAAAACAGGCAGATGAAAACCCGATGGTGTTCAACACTGAAAAATGCAAGGTACTCCACCTTGGGAAACCCCCCCCACAGCAAGCTTATAGGCTGGGCAGTGTTGCGCTTGCTAGCACCACGGCCGAAAGGGACTTGGGGGTCATGTTGACCACAAGATGAATGTAAGTCACCAATGCGATGTTGTAGCTGATGTAGCGAGCAAAACTCTGGCTTGCATCCATAGATGCTTCTCAAGCAAATCCCAGGATGTCATCCTCCCACTGTACTTGGCCTTGGTGAGGCCACAGCTGGAATACTGTACCCAATTCTGGGCTCCACAATTTAAAAAGGATGTGGAGAAGCTTGAGAGAGTCCAGAGAAGAGGCATGCATACTATGAGAGGGAAGGAGAACAGGCCTTATGAAGAGAAGCTGAGAGCTATGGGACGCTTCAGCCTGGAAAAGCGCAGGCTCAGGGGGACTCAGTGCCTGCTTATAACTATATAAAGGGTGTACATCAGGATCTGGGGAAATGCCTGTTTACCAGAGAGCCCCAAGGGAGATCAAGGTCAAATGGTCACAAGACTGTTTCAGGCTGGAGATAAAAAAGAACTGGAACTGGATGTAAAGAACTCCCACAAGGCCTGGAACAGACTGCCTCTAGAGGTGGTGCAAGCACCTACTCTGGACTCCTTTAAAAGACATTTGGACGTTTATCTTGCTGGGATTCTTTGACCCCAGCTGACTTCCTGCCGTTGGGGCAGGGAGCTGGACTTGATCTTCCAAGGTCCCTTCCAGCCCTAATGTCTATGAAATCTTTGAAATCTATATCCATTGGTCTCTGTACATCCATGGAGCCAATCATCTCATCATAGAAGGCAATCAGGTTAGACAGGCATGACTTGCCCTTTGTGAATCCATTCTGACTGTTCCTAATCATCTTCTTCTCCTACCTGTGTTTAGACATGGATTCCTTGAGTTTCTACTCCATGATTTTTCCAGCAATTGAGGTGAAGCTGATCAGTCTGTAGTTCCCTGGATCCTCCTTTTCCTTTTCCTTAAATATGGATGCTATATTTGTCCTTTTCCAATTGTCCAGGACCTCTGATGATCAGCAGCTCTGCAGTCACATCAGCCAACTGCCTCAGCACAGTCAGGTACATCCCATCCAGCCCCATGGATTTGTATATATCCGACTTTTCTAAATGGCCCCTAACCTTCTTTCACCACAGTTGGCTGCTTATCTTCTCCCCAGACTGTGCTGCCAGGTGCAGTAGTCTGAGTGTTGTTCTGTGGGGTCAGGCCAACCCTCAGGATCTCAATATTGCGCTGTTAGACAGGAGGGTGTAACACAATGCACATAAAGAAACACACAAATCAATCAGTGCATACACACGCACACTACCAGCTCAGGCACATACACATCCGAACCAGCCTAGTCACATGCATACCTATTACCAATTCAAGCACATACACTATACACCCCAGAAGTTAGACACAGATCACTAATTCATATATCATGCACACAATGCCATATATATATATACACACGCGCACACACACCACTTACACTAGCAACTCAGATACACGCACGTTCAAAATAACTAGTTTAGGTTCATGGATACCTATCACCAGTTTAAGCCCATAGACGCTACACACACCAAAAGTAGACAGAATTAGTTACCAGTTACCAACACCTGCACATTCAATACACATACGTGGATTACTAATTCATATACCACACACACACACAATGCTATCTATCTATCTATCTATCTATATATATATTCACTAATTTACACACATACCACCCACCAGCACATACAAGTGAGTTCCTAAGGTGGGTATTGTGATATGTATGTATGTATGTGCTTGGTGTATTTGGGATACCTGGGGAAAGGTTAAGGTAAGAAAACAGAAGTGTAGGGAGTTACCAGGACCGAGATTAGAACCGATAGACTACAGGGGTCTGGGCTGAAGAGCTGAGGCTCGGGGGTAACTTTAGGTTAATTGATCTTAATCGATTAAAAGACAATGCCCAAAGCCTGCAGAACAGGGAGGCATGCCGGCACAGAGTCTGGGACTGGAGCCAGAGCTACGGGGGAGCTGAAAATGTAGATGGGGAGGGGGAAAAATGAGACTAAGGGAAAATGTGAGTGTTAAAGAGGGGCTCTGGATGTGGGGAAGCAGAGGATGGCTCTGGGGCAGCTAGAGAAGTTGTAGGGAGTGGCAGGAGGTGCTGGGAGCTGGAGAAAGGCTCCAGCTGCTGGAGAAAACTACAGGACAGCCATGAGGAGCTGAGAAGCTGCAGGGGAGGGGGGGGATGACTGCAGAAGGTGTCAGGGAAGCCTGAAAACAGCAGAAAATCACAGGAAAATCAGCAGGCGGGAGGGCAGCAGGAAAGCAGAGAAAGGCCAGAAGAAAGTCACAGGGAAATTACCTGTTCACCACCACTCTCTGGGTGCACCCCTCCAGCCAATTTGCAACCCATTTGACTGTGTAGGCATCGATGCCACAGATGCCTAATTTTTTAATGAGGATGGGGTGAGTGACAGTGTCAAAGGCCTTCCTAAAGTCCAGCAAGGCTACATCCACCGCAACACCTGTGTCCAAGGCTTTTGTGACCTGGTCATAGAAGGCCACCAGGTTGGTCTGACAGGACCTACCTCTAATGAACCCGTGTTGATTGCCCCTAAGCATAAACTCCCCTGCTGGCCCCTCGCAGATGTGCTCCTGGATAATTTTCTCAAAGAGCTTTCCCAGGACCGAGGTGACACTAACAGGCCTATGGTTTCCCGGGTCCTCTTTCCTCCCTTTTTTGAAAATGGGGACAACATTGGCCTAGAGGGATGTGGGCAGTGGGATTCCCCAGGGCTCGGTCCTCGGGCCCGCACTGTTCAATATTTTCATTGGTGATTTGGATGAGGGGGTGAAAAGCACCTTGTTCAAGTTTGAAGATAACACTAAGGTGTGGGGAGAAGTGAGCATGCTAGAAGAGAGGGACAGGCTACAACTAGATCTGGACAAGTTACAGAGGTGGGCAGGTGAGAACAGGATGGGTTTCAATACGGACAAGTGAAAGATGCACCTGGGAAGGAAGAACCAGCAGCATACCTACAGGCTGGGGAACTCCCTTCTCATCAGCACAGAGGCAGAAAAGGATCTTGGAATCACTACTGATTCCAAGATGAACATAGGCTGCCAGTGTGGGGACGTGGTCAGGAGGGCTAACTGCACCTTGTCATGCATCCACAGATGCATCATAAGCAGGTCCAAGAAGGTGATCCTCCCCCTCTGTGCGGCACTGGTCAGGCCGCAGCTGGAGTACTGCGTCCAGTTCTGGGTGCTGCACTTCAGGAGGGATGTGGACAGCATTGAGAAGGTCCAGAGGAGGGCCGCTCGCATGATCTGGGGACAGCAGGGCAGGCCCTATGAGTGGAGGCTACGGGACCTGAACCTGTTCAGCCTCCACAAGAGAAGGGTGAGAGGGGATCTGGTGGCTGCCTATAAACTTGCCAAGGGGGACCAGCAGGCAATGGGAGAGTCCCTGTTTCCCCCAAGCACTACCAGGGGTAACAAGGAATAACGGCCATAAGTTGACTGAGAGTAGATTCAGGCTAGACATCAGGAGGCGCTACTTCACAGTCGGGGCAGCTGGGAGCTGGAACCAACTTCCAAGAGAAGTGGTGCTTGTCCCTACCCTGGGGGTCTTTAAAAGGAGGCTAGATAGCCACCTAGCTGGGGTCATTTGACCTGAGCATCCTTTTCTGCCCATGGCAGGAGGTCAGACTAAATGATCTGCTTAGGTCCCTTCCAACCCTACCAACTATGAAACACTGGAAATAGAAAGAGCCTCACATTATACTGCTACTTTGCAATGATCCCCATTCCCTACGGGCATTGTGGGATGAACGTTGTTTTGTCATAGCAGTTTAAAGGAAGGGGAATGGACTATGGAAACCCCTGCTTCTGTGAAGTGATGGGTAGCAGTGGGCATACAATGTGCTACTTATTATTTCCTTAATGTACAAACTTATTTTTAATAACAAGTAATCGGTAGTTACCTAGTGTCAGTTAGCTTTTTTACTCATTATCTGCCAAATGTCAGGTAGGGAAATAGGCTTTATCTGTGTCCACTATGGCTGTACAATTTCCATGATTTTGGTTTTGTGTTGGCAGGTTACCTACCTCCTTTTCTTGAGTGTGGCCCGTATTTCATCTAAAAGGGAATTCCTTGAATTTCCAAATTTTTTTTCTGTATTTCTGCAAGCTGCTGTTGATACTGTCATTTTAAAACTTGTATTTAAGTATTCTCATTGCAGGAGGTGCACTTTTTCAAATTTAATGTAAATTATAATTGATAAATTTACTCCCCACCCATCCACCCTCATTTGGATAAGCCATTCTGCCAACTTATAATTATGGCTGTTCATTTAGAATTCTTCTTAACAAAACTATGCCTTAAATCTGCTCTGCTTCATTTATATTAGCTATTTTTTATTATTGCATGGAATGGCTTAAGAAGGACTCTCTCTTCTTTACTTGACACATTGTATTGAGAACACATTTGCGTTCGTTCCACTGCTTATTCTGAGGTGCTGCAAAATCATGATGAAGCTATTTTCAAAGTGAGAATTTAGCACTTGTTGGTTTGTATCGTGTTATTTATTTGTGAATTTTGCTGTAGTTTTTTCATGGGTGCCTGTGAAGTAGCCTACTTGTTTTCTCAGGTTATGGACAGGAGTTCATTTGTAGCCATATAAAGATTGTCTCCAGGTGCTTTCCAGATTCTCTTTAGTGCTCCAAAGTTTCTTACACTGCTAAAAATAAAGTGCTGTGAGTAGCCACATGTTCCAAGCCCCCTGGGTGGTGTCCCACAAAAGCATGCTATCCTGCTAGGGGCAACAGGGCTCTCCCATCTTCCTGGGAACCTGTCAGTGGGTCAGTAGCCCAAAAGCCAGCTGTAGCCAGTTTTGGGCTGCCCAGGAGCCCTTTAAAGTTCCTAGGCACAAGCCTCCTCCCTTAGCCCCTTTTGTTGCTTGCAGAGAGATCTCTCACCCTGTAAAGTATCCCATACCTGCAGCTCAGGGGTCAGGATCATCACTGACTGGCAACCTGACTCCTGTGCAGCAGGCAGTCTGGGACCTTTACTAGGAATACCTGCAGCTGAGAGCCAGATCACCAGCCAGTCTGGACTCTGGGGCTGCAGACACGTCACAACATTTACCAACGTGTCTGTGCTCGGGACTGCAGCACACTGGCCAGTGGTGTGCTTGGCTCCCAACCTGTGCATGTGCCAGGACCTTTAACTAAAGCGTGCATAGCCTGGGAACTGAGCACATTGGTGAACTATATAGAGTGAACAGCCATCAGGGAGAGCAGAGAGTATCAATAGGGAGAGCAGAGTACTAGGGGATTGTAGGGGTTTCTCTACCTGGCCAGACTGTTTTTGTGGTGGATCGGTCATTTTTATCCTGGGATAGATTCCTTTAATGTCTGGTATGTTACCGTTTGTTTTAGGACACTTGTATATATCTGGGGACAAATGTAATGTCTGGAGGGAGCATTTGTAAAACACTAAAAATGTAGAGCTCTGCGCTTTCCAACCAAGAGGTGAAAAGGAGATGCGTCTTGGAACCTCCTCCCCCAGGAGAGCCTGATCACTGACAGCCTTCCCTTGTAGAGGAAGGAGACAGGTTGTCAGTGATCAGCTGGCAGCTCTTGCAGTGGGTTTTTAGAGCAGTGGCTGTAACAGGATCCCAGCAGGGCAAGTTATCAGGGAGCCAGCAACTCTACCTCCCACCCTCCTTCCCCCTTTGAGGGGCAGAAGGTAAGCAGAGGGCTGTGAGAAGCTAGAGCAGGGGTACTTGGGAAGGCCCTTGCAGGTATGCATGGGCAGGTGGGGATGAAGCGCTGCCATCCGCCACCCCATATCACTGTCTCCCAGGAGCAGGGCTGGGGCAGGGCGAGGGCAGTGGCACCCCTCTGCAGGCCATACAGGCACTGCCTGGCTGGGTGGCCAGGGTTGGGGGGAGCTCACACATGGACGCTCTTCCCCCGCCCCACTCCACATCTGGCCACGAGGGGTACATTTATTTTAAAAGGCTGAAAACCTCTGAGCTAGAGCGTCGTAGAGACCCCTATAGCATTACATGTAACTCTACAGGTATTATATATTGCACTAGAAAATGTAGCACTACCAAGAAGTTCCTCCTTGAAAGAGGTAACAGACTGTAGTCCTTTCATCCATTTTTCAGTGCTTGCTTTTTATAGCACTACAACGGCATATTTAGCGCTACAAATGTAACATCTGTATATGGCTTCTGTTCTTTACCTCCATCTATAGGATAATTGTTTCTGAGTTTTATTTAATAAGAAGTTCTGACAACTTTCAGAATAGCATAGAACAAAATATAAAGAGAATGTATTTTAATGTTCACAGCTATTAAATGGGGTTTGTTGGAATTATTTTAGAACTGTAAAATACACTTGCATAACATACTCATTAATGATCTTCCTGCCACTAAATATTTGTTAACTGCAAAGGGGGCAGTACGAGCCTGTCATGCATTTTATTGTGATTATAATAGTATATGCTTACACTAATTTATCTATAACCTTGATATTTTCTGTTCTGTCCCTAAATTGAGTGAAGTTGTGATACCAGCTTCTTCTATGTACCTCGTAAACCATTTATCTCTCAGAAATGACCTACTTATCATAAACTCACCTTTAAAAAGAGCCTATTTTATTGAAAAATAAGAAATAGCTTCATTTCCTAAAGCCATTTATTGTACTGCTCCCTAGATTTCTAGACATTTTTAAAAATGTTTGCACTTTAAATGGGCAACAAATTACGGAAAATAAATCACCTCTGTACTAATATCCGTTGCTGTTTTAAAGCAGCAGTTCTGGAGTCTGTTTCAGTGGACAGAACCATTCCTGAAAGCACCTCAGCAGTGGAAACACCTGAGCTATCCCCAAGTAGATCTCCCTCAACTCCACGACATCTCCGCTACTGGCAACCAGGGGGTAAGAAAGAGACTCAATTTTGTTTCTGTAGCTTTTGTAGGATATTAAAAAAGAATTATTGTCTAAATAATGTCTTTAGTTTTGTGTTTCTGCTTATTCTTCATCTATAAAAAGCCATCAGAATATGAATGTTGCTACCATAGGTAATGATGATGCTAATAACAAAAGAATGAAAAGCATATTGGGAGCTGGGATATGCTGAAATGGTCTACACTGTGCAGAACAGGGTGTACCTTATTTAATGATTAATATTGACTCCATCTTATTTTTAAGAGACCTTAATAGGTTTTGGGAGCTACTCTGGGGTACACTTTAGGTACCGAATGTAATCATGAGATGCACAGCATCCCTTACAGTTAAAGGGAAAAAACTACATTTATTCATGTGTGGCAGTGTATGTTTACAGATATGGTGTCAGATTATTCATTAGTATTTGAGAAAATTGTTTAATTGAAAAGAAAAAAGTGAGAGGTGGATATTGCTAAATAGTTCTCTGATGGTTCCTTCAAATTGCTAAGAGAACCATTAGCCATGTCCTGTAAATGTTTTAAAGATGACTCCCTCATTAAATACAGATTTTAAACCATTTATTTCATGTTGTTTTAAAGTAACACAAATGCAACATTCCTAAATAAACACTAATATATTATAGAAATATTTTTGGGTAATTTTAAACCAACCAGAGTCTTTATTCTTGGCTCTGATGAGTATGTATGAAGGAGTTTAGGTTAAAAAATTAGGAACTACAAAGCAAAATCATTAATGGAAGTTGGAAGAATGGTTTGCAGAATTCCCTACAGAGCAACATCAGTAAGTTTTGCAAAGCTCTGCTAATTTTATGTAACAACCAGGTGAAAGTCTGAAATCTTGCTCAAAATGTACCCATATTGAATCCTGAACATTTTGGGTCCCAGTCTATAAGAAGTTACCCATGTAAGTAGTCCCATAGTTTGGTTAACTTCAACATCACTTTTTTAGCTTAAGCTGAGCATTAAAAATGATTTGCATGATTTATTTTTAAGTAGTTTTACTATCATTTTCATCTTTTGTTCAGTCAATCCTTATTATGCACTGTGACGCCATCATAGTTTTCTAAACTGCAACATTTATTAATGTGATCTGGGGATAAAACCAAGCCAGAAATGTCTTTCTAACTTCTTTTGCTTTCTAGTACAGGATCCCTTGTCTGTATAAAATATACACTAAGTAGGAATACTTGCATGAAGTGCTTGAGTATTTGTTGTTACTATAAGAGTTAAATGAATGGTAAAGTGTAAGCTTTGAAATGTTTTGAAAAAAAATAAAACCAAATACACGCTGTTGACCTTTATTTGTCTGTTCCCTTTACAGTACAGACTGCTGATAACAGCCACTGCTCTGTTTCTCCTGCTTCTGCTTTTGCTATTGCTACAGCTGCAGCAGGGCACGGGAGTCCACCAGGTAAAGGCAATTTATTTAGAGCATGAAAAATACAGATGGGTCTCAACAGGCAAAGCAAACCTATAGGCATGCTCACCCCTGACTTAAGTAGCCACTAGTTTGTCGCTTTAATTGCCTGACTGTTTGACTTGGCTAGAATAACTTGGCTTCAGTTCAGAGTGAATCATGGACTATCCAGACAATTAGATGAACTTGACAGTAAAGTAAGGCCATGCACAGAAGTACCATTTGAAGTACTTCAAAGGGCCAGTGGACAAATGCTCACATCTTTTGAAATGCTGAAGCACTCCAAAAAATAAACCTGAAGAAAATAGTGAGCATTTTGGAAGCATTTCATTTTGAAGAACTTCTGTATGTCTTTCCACTCTGAGTGCAACAGTGGGTGTCTTGGTCCTCTAGTAACCCAGAGACCTCCATTCCCCCCACCACTCCCCTTCTTCCGGAAGAAAAGAGAATACAGTCAATAGGTGCTCTCCTATGTGTTCAGCTGTAATCTGGGCTGGAAAGCAAGAATCACTGTGTGCCTCTTCACCTGTAGCTCTGGTCTTCTGGAGTACTCCACTGTCAGAACCCAGGAACTGCAGGATCCATGCTCCCACATTCTCCCCATCCCTGCCGGAAATGGGAGAACATACAGATATGCAAGGGTTGGGGGCTGGAGAGCATTAATTTCTGTGTGCCTGTCAACATTTGGTCTCCCAGACCAGCTGAGGGGAAGGAGGTAGTCTGGGAGACCTGAAGCAGAGTGCACAAAAGAACATTCATTGATACCTCACCACTCTTACCCCCTTCCCCTACTCCCTGTGTGCACCCCAGTGTCATACCCTCTAGTTGGAGAGCATGCTTATGCATGCCATTGCAGTGATTTTAAAACACTGGTAGCTGGTGGGGGCAAGGAACTGTGGAGTGCTGTACATCTGTTCATGGCCTGAAATGGTCTAAATGTTAAGTGCTCCAAACTGGAGTGGAATTTGGAATGCTTATCATGTATCTCTATCCATAGTCTAAGATTATTAATAACTATACCAATTACCAGAGTTATCAAGGGTTTATTAAAAAAATCAGTTTCCTTGAATTTAAAGATATCTTCTGTCTCAAAATTGTGAAATAATTATCTATATAAAACCCTAGATATATTATAATCGATTGTAATCATTTAAATTTTTTAAATGTATAATAAAAAGCAGTATGTGTTTGCTGCCAATGGTTTGAGGAAGTCATGCAAATTATAGCTAATAAAAATATTTTCATAGAATCATAGAAAATTCAGGTGAAAGGGACCTTCAGAGATTATCTAGACCAGCTATGAGGCATGATTACTCCTATCCAAACCGTATTACACAAGTCCTTGTCTAACTTACTCCTAAAACTACAGTCAGTGCTCTTGCACAATGACAAGGCATATTGCCCAAGGGCACTAAAAGCACCCTAACTGGCCACAGGTAAAGCGAGGGGGCAATGGCAATCAGTGTCTTGCTGTTGTAAGTGTTGTTAAAATGTGTTCAAGAGATCCAAGGATGACGGTTGTGTCCCCAACAATGGAGGAAAGCCAAACCACACAGTCTGTACAAATTTGACTAGGTGGTAAAATTCCTCCCTGATCCCAGATGTGGCGATTGGTCTGAGCCTGAGCGGTTGGGACAAGACCCTCCAACCTGGAACCTCTGGGTTTTAGTTCTAGCAGGAGGATTGGTGCACCTGGTCAAAATCCCCAGCCTTGGCTGCAGGCAACACCCAATTCTTCTGAGAAAGGTGAAAATATCCCTTGTTACCTGAAGCAATAGGAGGGGAACATTTTTTCCTGGCCCGATAAGGTAACCAGCAGGGCCCAGAAGCATAGAAAAAACTAAACACCCTCCTTTATTTAAAAAAACAAACATTTACAAACATTTTAAAATATGTACTTATGTGTATAGCATATTAACTTTAAATATACAACACAATTAAATATTTAAATACTTTTACAAGTATTTACATATTTTAAAATATTACAGTATTTTAACATATTTTCAAATATGTTTAAAATGCATTTTAAAATACTGGTTTTCTACATTTTTATTTGAATTCTAAGTTCCTTACAAAACCGGCTTGATAAATCATTAATAAAAAGTTAATCATGTAGTAAATAAGTAGAGGTTCACCGATACATCAGTCTGATATCAGATTGACACTGATATAAAGAAAATTGTCTGTATCGGAAATTGGCCTGATGTGGCTGAGTGTGGCTAATAAATGCCCTGTGCATCTGTGCAGCGGCAGTACAGCTGCAGCGCAGCATGTAGGTGGCGAGGAGCACAGCCTGGCAACTGTTGGCTGAGGCTGGGGCTGGGCCGGGCTGTTCCTGGAGGGGGCTGGCCTAGGCTGCACTCAGGGTGGGCAGTGGCAGCACTGGGAGGGGGGTGGAAGGGTCTATGGCAAATTTTGGGGTGGCTGCAGCCCCACATATAGCTGTTCCCAGCTCTGCCATCGCCTGCCCTGAGCGCAGCTCAGCCTAGCCCCACTGCTGGGAAGAACCCAGCACCACCCTGACCCCAGCCCACCCTATGCAGATCCAGGAAGTACATGCCCCCTCCACCCCTGTGTCCTCACGAGGTGCATGCAGCGTTGGGAGGCACCCCTCTCCTTCACCCCCAGACAAGCTGTGGCTCCATCCTGTGCCCCTTCTCACGCTTCCCTCACCACAGGCCTCTTCCCTCCCACTTCCCCTTCCACCACAAGAGACTTACCAGCTGCATGCAGCTCTCTAAGCTGCCATGCTGGGTATCGGAAATCAGATCACTATTGGCACCAAAAATCACTATTGGTGCACCCCTATAAATAAGAAATGTCAGTCACAAGTTATTAATATAATAGGAATTGAAAAATTAAGATATGAATAATTGGCTGTTAAGAATTTTAATTGCTAAAGTGAAGACATAGTGTATCTTATTGATTAGCATAAAGAAGTACCAAATTTAAGGTAAAGACAGGTAGTAGAAAACTGATCATTAGCCTAATTTACTGCACAGTAGCTGCTGCACATGGTTATATGGTGACACCTTACTGCACAGTAGATCAGTCTAGTGTGCAGTAAAACGTCTCATGTAGACATGCCTGGAGGGTTCTAAATTCCAGTTCTGGCAGTAAGTTATGGCACCTTCCTTTTTTTCTCATTTATAAAATGAGAATAATAATACTTACTCCTGCACATCACAAAGGTGTGACAGACCGCCAGGAATTAGTAAAAGAGACCCCCAATCCCCAGTCTTGAGACTGACTGCACTCAGACCCCTACCACCTTTTGAAGAGGCTAAGATCAACTGCAGAGACAGTCACCACTCAACAATAGCACGATATTTTTATTTCACAAGGGTGACCTGTATTCAGGGGAGAGAGACTTCATGAAAGTTATGCAGGTATCTTCCCACATGATGCTATATTGTATTTAGTTTCACACAAGGGAATGCTTTTTAACCCAGTCAGTAGTACAACCTGCTGCTTTGTTATCTGATCCAACCTCAGTGTGGTTTGTGAAACTGTAGAGAAACGTAAACTGAGATTGTTGGTGTCTGATTTTACTGGATGGAGCTATGTCAGATCCCATAAGCACAAAAGTCACATGGTAGATTATCCTCCTGATTCCAAGCAGCTGTGTCTTGACCTCTTTTTCCAATGGCTACCTGATAGTGTCTTCTCTCTCATATACCAAGCAGAAATTCCTGCTCAGTTGCCCATCTCATTGACCTAGAATCATCCTGTTGACTCCAGGCCAATCTTCTAACTTAGTTTTGATCTAAAAACTTTTCCCTCCAATAGAACTCTGGACACCTGGCAGCTAGCCTTCTGCCTGTTTAAGGGTGATATTTTCCAACCCATGAGAGTATGCTAGCCAGTTCTTTCCCAAAAGAAAAGAGTGAGAATGGTAGGAATTTAGGATTGTGTTTTTACCTCCCCCCACCACACCTGTCCCTTACCAGACATAGCTTTTCAGGATAGACGCTTACAGATAATTTAGTTAACATCTGTACAATTTATCCAGTGCTCCAAAAAGACAAAGCACTATATAAAAGCTAAGTAATGGTAATATTGCCCATGAATAATTGTCATTTATTGTAAGTATTAATGTGAATTGGCAGGTTTCTGAATTTTCTTGTTTTATTTTAATTTTAGAAATCTTTTTTTCAGAGTACTATTGCCAATTCTCTTCTTTTATCCTATTTCATATATGCATTGCTTTTGAGATGTTGCTTTGAATCAATAACAATATCAATATCAAAAGAAACAGGATCTGCTTTGGTGTGTAGTGGCTAAGGATGTACGCTCTGCGGGACAATACACTTGTTAATAACCTAAGTATGAAAGTTTTCTATAGAAGACTGGAAGACATTCAGAATTTAGTCTCCCTGATAACAATAATATGGGCGAAGTAAATGTGACAAAATAATTCAATGTTGCTTTTATAAATAGTAGACAAATTAAAGTGTGCTGTATGTGAACAAAGCAAACACAGAAGCTTCTGTTTGTCTGTGATAAGGATTAGTTTTAAACAACATGACAGAGAAAAACAGATAAAATTAATGTGGGATTCTCTTATCTTTAAACAGTTCTAGTGAGCATAGATTTTTAAGGGACCTTATGTTAACAAAACGTGATTTTGAGGCCTAATTGATCTTTCTGTATTCCATTATGTTAACTTCTATATTTTCAGATTTTAGCTGAGACCAGAGGCAGGGATAGTCAGAACAGTTTGAGAAATGTATTAATACATGTTTGAATGAAGCCAGAGAGACAGGAAATGGTGAAATCTTACTAATAAACTGTTGTGAGATGTTGACTCATAAGAAGTATGGAGAAGTCAAAATAAACTTTAGCTAAGGAGCTGAATACTTAATCTCAAGCATACTGGTTCAAACCTTGGCAGCCTTATTTTCACTGTGTCCTTATTGTCCCATTCAAAGTCAAAAAGTCCATTATTTTCAAGATGCTGAATGCTACAATGCTGCCTTCCCTCCTCCAGTTCTGAACTTCATGATAGAAAACATGCCATTGTTTCACAAGTACAAGGTGACACATTATGAGAATGGGTAGGACTGGGATGGGAGCTGGTGCTTAGCTGCAATTCCCAAGCACCAGCTTCTTGAATATAAAACATTTGTTTTTGAAGGAGAAAGGAGAAAGTGAAGTGTGAAAGAAGCAGAAAGCAATATGTTCCAGGGCATTGACTGATAAATATGATAGGTGGGCCTGAAAATCAGTCCCAGAGTAGTAAAGAGATAGGGTGGATGATTTTTTCTCTGTTTATTCCATGATTTAAAAGGCTCAATTAAAATACAAGTCTGAAACAAGAAGTAACTGCACAAAATAAAAATCACTCTTACTCTGTTTCTTTGCACAAGTTGCCTGCACAGTGTCTGTACTGCTGGAATCATAGCTGGAGCTTTGACTAGACTATTACTTGAGTGCTATAGGAGAAAGAATTTCTCCTAAAGCTGCTGAATTCTGGGCGAGGAATACACCTACAGCCTGTCACTGGTATGTTAATCTGTGGATGCATTTACATGAGATGCTATGTCAAGCTATGGAGACATAGTGCATTGCTGCGGTGACAAAGCCTCGGTGGGCATGAACCGTGATGCTAAGGCTACTGCGCAGTAGCAACAAGTTACTGTGCAGTATCTCGATGCTACTGTACTGGAGGGTCGGAAACAACCCATGTGTCTCTGAGACTGCGCAGTACCAGTGGTTACTGCGTAGTCATTTAGTATTTGCTAAGCAAGTTCTAAATGACTACGCAGTAACAACTGCACAGTTGGACACATATGTAGAAGTGCCCTGTATTTGCAAATGGCCTCGGACAACTTGCCCTATGAATCTGTTATTGTAGAAAGAAATAAGAGGCCCAAAATTTTGTGTTTACCACTGAATGTTAGTACTTAGTAACTGTGTAGCCCCAAATTGAATTGTTCTCTTTTTTTTTTTTTTTTGGTTCTGCAAAAACCAAGGCCATCAGATAGTTTCTCTTTCCATGCAAAGTACTCCCATATTCTTCATTTTTCTGCTGCTTACATAATATGCTGAATACAAAAACAGTTTAATTATCTTCATCAGCTACTAAAACTTTTTCCAGAGCAAATACAAAAGCCACTCTGTTAATCAGCTGGCTTAAGCTGGTACAATAAATGCCGTCTTGGAACACAGTATACACTGAAAGAACACCACAAGAAAATTTTCCAAATACTGGTAGGTTTGTCCACATTTCACTGTGAACAGAACACCCAACAGTGCCCATGAGTTCTATATCTGTGGTCCAATAGTGCTGTGCTTTAATATGGAGAAAGAGCCTAATTCAGTTGTTATTCATGACCTTTTATTCCGGGAATACAAAATTAATGCTGTATGCAATCCTCTGTCCATGATAGGTTACTGCTGATAACAGTGGGAGGATTACACAAGGAATGAGTGTGCAATTTGGTCTTTACAAAGTACTGTATAACTCTTTTGACTAGTAACTAAACTTTGCTAGGAGAGCCATGTTAGTCTCAAGTCAAGCAGAAGGTAAGGTTAGAGGGCTGCACCATATAGAAGAACTAAATGAGAGATGTGTGAACGGAGCTCACTTCATTAGATGTTGTGAAAGGACACATGCACAGAGCAGGCTATCAAATAGAGTGATTTAAAGACAGGAAAAGGAGGGGGGGCAGTGATGAGAGAGGCAAACAAGTAATAAGTCCCTGTTTAGACCATACTTAACACAATCTAGTCTGTTGGTGATTTCTTATCCTACAGTTTTGTGTTTGAGTTGGCTTTTAAAATTTTCTGTATAAAAACAGCTACTGAGGTCAGCAGTGGAGTGTCCAGGAAGGTTACAGTGTTCTGCCACCAGCTTTTGTGTGTTTTGGGACTTAATGTCTGATCAGTGTACCCTCATTCTTTCACATAAGTATTGCTCACAAAGGAGCATACCTTCTATCTGGGTCCGTTGCAAGGCCTGGTGCCTTGGTGAGAATAGGAGTTAAGGAGACTTTTGCTTGAGAGATGCCATTTTAGGTTTGGGGGCTGTCTGTAAGCCAGAACAGGTTTGTTGCCCATGGCTACCTTGAGGTGGTTGTCATTTTCTAGGAGGGCTTGGAAGTCATTAATGACGTGTCCAGCATGTTCAAGCTAGGGGCTGTCGATGACAACAGAGGGATTCTGTTGTCCTTGTCTTGGGGTTGGTATTGTAACAGATTGGAGTGGGGTTTGTTGATTTGAATGACCATGATTTTGGGATTGTAGGAATCCCTGCTGCAGATCCTTAAGGTGTCCATCTCAGTCAGTGGGATCAGGTAACATAGAATTTGGTTGTAGACAGTGGATCTAGTAGTGTGCTTGGGAAGAAAGCTGGGGGCATGAAGGCAGCTGTGGCAGTCAGTGTGTTTGTGATACAGCGTGGTGGCAATGTGGCAAACCTTCCCTGCAGTGTCTAGGAAATGAATTTACTGGGTGGAGTATTCCAGAGTCAGTTTGATGGAAAAGTGGAAGTTGTTAAACTTAGGATGGAATTTCTCTAGAGTGGGCTGTTCAACTCACAGCCTGAGGGCGGCATCTAGTTTAAGCCCACATGGGCTTAAACTGTGGCCCTCAGGCTTCTTCCTGACTCCCACTCCACCCATCACTGCAGCTGCAACGATACCTGGAGCTTCTGGGTTCTCCCTCACTCCTCCAGCTTCCACTCTACTCCTCCCTCAGAAGGTGGGGAAGTGCAGCAGCATAGATAGCTGAGAGTAATGCTAGGACATGCAGTGCAGCAGGAGGTGGGAGGAATCAGGGGGGATGCAGGCTTGCAGTGGGGTGCCTGTGTGGGTACATGGTACAGAGGGAGCAGGGTTTGTAGGTGTGCAGTGCAGTGGTGAAGGAGGTGGTGGGTGCACAATGCGATAGTGCGGAGGGTGGGTATGCAGCTCTGTGGTGGGGAGAAGGTGGGTGCCTGATTTGTGCAGCCCAAGTTACTCTGGCTTGCCCAGGTGCAGGCCCTATTAGTACATCCTTTGGGTCACTGCTTCAAATTTGGACAGCCCTGCTCTAGAGATTTCTTACTGTCTCCATACTTGATGATGTCATAATCAATACAGTATCTTAAAATATACTGTAGGTGTATCAGGTGGGTGAGAGGGCAGCTGTGAAGAAAACAGGTTTTAGGATTTGTCTTAAATATATAGACATATTGGAGGGGAAAAGGGGGCAGTGACTTTTGCATTCAGAATCACTTAGTGGGTCTCAAAAATAATGCCAGGCACTATTAGGACCATCACCCTATTTCTGCCCTTTGCTTGTTTGGTCATTTGTGTATACGACTGCCAAAACTGCATAAACAACTCAGATGACTGTTTATTTTTGGCACATAGTTGTTGCTTTACAACAGGAGTCCTCAACCTCCTGCCAAAGTCATTGCATCTGGCCTGCGGGACTCCCCAGGCGGTGGGAAATTTGATGGTGGGAAAGCGGTGGCCATTAATACTGTCACTCTCCCCTCAGCAGATTCCCAAACCCCAAGCCCTGTGCAGCCAGGCCACACCCTCTGCCCTGCTTTTGGATCAGGGCTACTCCCTCACTCCCTCCCTCTTGACCCCTCATTTGGGGCTAGGTTTGGAACCAAGCTATGCTCTCTTTTCTCCTGTGGGGCTGAGCTGGGGCCAGGGCACAACCTCTCCCCTGGAAGGACAAGCCACACCCTTTTTGTTCTGTGGGGCCAAACCATGCCCCGTTTCTTCCATGGGGCCAGGTTGCCCTGCCTCCTCCTCCTCCACATAGCCAGATCATGCCCACTGTGCTGGGCTTGGTCCTGGATCAGGACCACCAACGGCATCCAGCCTGCAGACAGATGGGGCATTACCTACTAAGATGAATGAGGAAAGTTCACATGTCCTGAGAGAGACTTTATCAGGCACCTTGAAGACTAATAGATAACTTGGTTTGATTTTGCTCTTGTTTGTATGCTTATTACATCTGGAATGATTCTTTGCATCACTAAGAAGTAGAGATGTCCTTTTTAAAATGTAATCTCTCTCAGAAGATGGATAAATGCTTCTGATGGGCCAGATCTGGCCTGGGTATTTGCCATCACTGTTATAATTGCTGTAGTTCCACTTGATTCACACTACAGCTGTTGGAAAACTTGGGTGTCTAAATGTAATGATTCACAATTCAGTGAGATTTACATACTGTTCCATTGGGTAATGCTTAGGCCATTCAATTCAGATTAATCAAGCACAGAATAATTAAGACTGACTATATAATGAAATGCCTGTAAGTAGCAGAATAAAATTTAATGTAAGTTTTTCTTTTTAGGTGTTATTCAGACCCTTTCAGGTTGACCAGCACTGGCATTCTGCAGTCATGGAAACTATTAGCCACGTTCCCAGTGTCACAGTATTTTGTTTTATTTGGTTTGTTCTGACACAAGCACTAATTGCAGCAATTGAATGACACAGCTTGTGCCTACTGATACAAAAGAGATCCTCTGAACAGTTAATGTGTATATATAGGACTATGTCTGGAGGAGGCACTTCTGCTTTATATGATGCTGCCAAATGTATTTATCATTTTAAATTCAGTAACATACTGAACAGTCTGGAGATAGGTAATGCAGAATAATGAAGGAAGTCCCACTGATCTTCCACATGTAGGGTTCAGGAAGTAAGGATGTTCCAGTCTAGGAAATATCTTCTTGCCACCAGATTCAGCAGTGGTAGTAAAATATCATAGCATTGTCTTCCATTTCAAGAGAGTTCCTCAACAATCACTGGGGAAGTTAGTAAATTGGGAGGTATCAATTATTGTTGCCACCCTTACTTTGCAGAATGCAGGCAATGATAGATTTGGAAATTCTGATGGATCCTTGAGTAAATTCTGACAACATAGTGGAGAGACATGAGGTGGGTATCTCTATACTAATCAGATAGCTGTGTGATATACAGAAATGTTATAGCAAATAAGTTCACATCACATCAAAGTTTACACACTAGACTTTGATTAAAATGGTAAATGTTCATGAGGTTTTGTTTTCCTAGCATTGTGCAAAGATAGTCACACCCAAAGTAAAAGCATAAAATATTGGCCTTTTTCCTGGTAGTCTTGTGTATGCTGAAAACACATGTTTCCTGTAGTCCAAAAAGCCCTTCCCCTTTACTGGAAAGCACATATAAAACCTGTGTCTTTTATACTCTAGGCCTGAGAAAACAGGGGATATATGCTGCCAGTCTATATGCATACAAACAGCTTGAGTGCATTTTTTGAAGCTAGCGGGTCTACTATACATGAGTAAAGTGGTGCTATTGAGCCATGTCATAGAGTCGGTAAGGACTTGGAAGCAGGCCATAATTTTAACCATACTTTGTTTCTTGGTATCATATTTACTTTATTCTAAGATGAGCCCCCCTCCCACTCCTTTAACATGGGGAAAAAAGCCCCCTTGTCTTAGAAATGAGTATGGGGCTGGGGAGGAGTGGGGCAGGTGGCTGCTGTGGCTTGGGCTCCAGCCCTTTTCCAGGTTTGGGGCCATAGCTGCTGTTGCTGCCTCTTCCAGCCCCCAATACTTCTGCACCCTACCACCTTCCCTCTGCAGTCCTTCCTCCCCCACATCCCCCTTCCATGCAGCCTCTGCTCCCTTGCCTGCCTCCTCTCTCCTCCCCTTATCCTTGCTATGAACCAGCAGACTCCATCCACACTCTGCAGGCTGATGCACTGAGTGCAGTCTAGTCGTGTAGCAGCAGTGCATAGTCTGCACAGCTGCTATGAGGACTAGGCTGGGACTATGCTCAGTCCCCCAGTCTAGAATTAAGATGGAGCCTGCCAGCACAGAGCAAAGATAAAGGGGCAGATGTGGAGAGAGGCTTGGGAGAGTTGGGGGGCTTGGACTCAATGACCTACATAGTCCCATCCACTCCTATGTTCCTTGCTACCTTAACCACAATTGCATTCTTTCTCTTCCCACATCATTCAGTATACACCCTCCAATTTCTGCAGCAAACAAGGTACAGATCATATAGATGACTGCATTACAGATTTAGTCCAAAACTTCCCATCCACCTGAAAGGTTGAAATCTGACAAAGTTGCAAGCAAATGAAAACTGGGTCCTGGATAGTATCAGTGATGGTGGGGAGGGGAGGGAGAGGGGAATGAATTAAAGGTGACTCTCCAATAATTAGATTCTATATATGGAAAATTATAACAAATGTATAATTTTTCATGTATAGAATCCAGTTATGGGGTGGGTCCTCTTAAATTCAGAGTCATTTTGAGTAAATACGGTAGATTCCCACGTAGGAGGAGTTAAAGCAGTTCAGGCAATTAAGAACTATTCTTCCACAAAACTTTGCCATTTTTTGGAATCAAACTGGGACTGCATTCATGTGAATCCTAGAGCATCTAGATATTCCTCTAGTTTGTTTGAAATTCTTGTAGTTCACCACTTCAATTCACAACTCCCAGATGGACATGGGTGAAAAATATTGATTCACTGATTTGACGACTAATACTGTTTTTCATCAAAGCAATTATACAGGTCATTTAGGGTTGCATAAGTAGAACTGCACAAGTCAGGCAGTGTTCCTGTGGCAGGGCATTGTTGGTGCTTGGCACTTCAAAGGCTAGGCCAGGAAGATGTTGGGTGCCTAACGAGGGCTGTCATTTAA
The DNA here is from genome assembly GCF_001723895.1 of Crocodylus porosus. NCBI lineage: Eukaryota > Metazoa > Chordata > Crocodylia > Crocodylidae > Crocodylus > Crocodylus porosus. Next base: position 52,838,484 of record NW_017728909.1, read on the forward strand.
TGCTCTGCTCTCTGTGCTGAGGAGAGCAGTTTGAGACCAGCCAGCGGGCAAGAACATTTACCTGCTGAGCTCCTTGAGCCAGGAACAAGTTGGAGGCATATGGGCTTGGGCTATGGGGATGGAGGAGACACCAGGTCCTGGGCATAACCTAAAACTGTACCCTACCAGGGTAGGGAGGTCTGGTGGGACTGTTGGTGGCGCAGCAGCCCCAGGAAATGCCAGGCCTGTGAACCTCCCTGGTGAAAGGTGGATAGGGGGCACCTGATAACCTCCAGCTCCTGCACAGTCCTGGCTGGGGAAAGCCCAGACCTGTGAGATCTTTGAGAGTCCTGAAGCTCACTTGATCCAGTGGAGTTGTGAGGGAGAGAAGGCAAGCTGCTCAGACCTGACTGGATGGACTCTTGAACTGGTCCATACTGTGACCTGTACTGAAGTGGGGGTCAAAGGGTCAGGGACCCACCACAAGGGATTCCAACTGGCCTGAGGGCAGGGTCAGGGCATAAGGGGGAGCCAAAGGTCCCAGAGAAGGGACCACAGCTTGAGAGGGAGAATGGTGACAGGTGAGTTTAGCTGCCTGGGATGTCATCTGCGAGGCATGGGACTATGGGTGACTGGTGCACCCCAGCAGTCAGTCAGCCACTGAAGGGGGTCCCCTGCGGTTGATTATGCCAATCTGGAAGTGCCGGCAGTACTCCCAGAAGGGCCAGGGGCATGCCTTGAAGTGCCAGTGGCGCTTCTCCTGGCACCCCCACTCCCTGGCCGGCACACTCGGGGAGCGGGTGGCATCAGTGCTCCCACCTGCCTCCTCGCCCCTTGCCTAAGCAGGGAATACTGGCTGTCAGGGGGCACACCAGCGCTCTCAGGGGGTGCATGTGCACCCCTGTTCACCCCCTACCCATCATCACTGCATGGACCCTAATGTAGGAGAAGGCTCAGAGCTGGTGATATCACCCCTAGTCATCGGGGTCTTAAATGGGTAGCCTTCTGCTGGAGTTTCATAGTTTCATAGTTGGTAGGATCAGAAGGGACCTGAGCAGATCATCAAGTCTTCCCCCTACCATGACAGGAAAGAGTACTGGGGTCAAACAACCCTGGCAAGGTGTTCATCCAGCCTCCTTTTAAAGACCCCCCAGGGTAGGAGCCAGCACTTCTCTTGGAAGTTGTTTCCAGATCCTAGCTGCCCTGACAGTGAAGTAGACCCTCCTGATATCTAGCCTGAATCAACCCTCTGCCAGCTTGTGAACACTATTTCTTGTCACTCCTGGCACTCCTGGTAGTGCTCAGGGGAACAGGGACTTTCCCAATGCCTGCTGGCCCCCCTGACTAGTTTGTAAATGGCCACTAGATCCCCCTTCAGCCAGTATGGTGCTGGTTCTTCCTTCCCAGGTGCATCACCTTGCACTTGTCAGTGTTGAAACCCATCCTGTTCTCATCCGCCCACCCCTGTAACTTGTCCAGGTCCAATTGCAGCCTATTCCTCCCTTCTAGCACGCCCACTTCTCCCCACATCTTAGTGTCATCAGCAAATTTGAACAGGGTGCTTTTTACCCCCTCGTCCAAGTCGCTGATGAAGATGTTGAACAGTGCGGGCCCGAGGACCGAGCCCTGTGGAACCCCACTGCCCACATCCCTCTAGGTCGATTATGACCCATCCACCCCCACTCTCTGGGTGTGGCCCTCCAGCCAATTAGTGACCCATCTGACTGTGTAGGTATCAACACCACAGTCTCCTAGTTTTTTAATGAGAATGGGTTAAGAGACAGTATCGAAGGCCTTACTGAAGTCCAGAAAGAATATGTCCACCGCGACGCCTGCATCCAAGGATTTTGTGGCCTGGTCATAGAAGGGCCACATTGGCCCTTTTCCAGTCCTCTGGCACAATGCCATAGCACCATGAGTGCTCGTAAAGCTGTGCCGGGGTGCCACAATGACCTCTGCTAATTCCCTCAGCAATCTGGGGTGGAGATCGTCAGGACCTGCTGATTTAAATACTTCCAGTCTCTCCAGAAGTTCCCTGACCAGGTCCTCTTTGACCCTAGGCCTGTGTGCACCTCCCCTGTGGCCTACAGAGGTCCCAGTGAGGGGAGATAACTTGGGCGATTATGAGTAACATCATAATCGTTTTTCCATCAAGGCACGGCAAGCAAGGGAGGCAAGCAGTTGGTCCAGAAACAGGTAGGCAGGCCAGTAACTAACCAGCTCTGGGAAGGCCCCCTGTTACAGTTCCATAAGCAACATGTCAGCAGGAGTACTCAGTCTGTGTGTTCTGTGGTATTACAGAAGCCTGGTAGTGATACCACAGTTAAAGGTAAAAACCATTTTTATAGACTGGATTTTGACACCCCTTTCTCAGACCCTTGCTGCCTGAAATTTGCATGTATTTTCTTTTACTGGTAGATAATATTCCTGGACAATCAGGCCAAATGAAAATATAGATAACTTGTTCTGAATCTGTTTTCAAATTCAGTATCAACAAATACTGTTCCTCTCCTCTAAATATTCACCTACTTCTTGGTGATTTTGAATAGGCTTCCGTTTTTGTTCCTGAATTAGGAGCCCTTTGAATTTAAGAAAACTGTTGCTTAGCAATTCTAGATAACTGAATGGCTAAACTCTCACCCTTAAACTAAAATGAGCCAACCCAGTGCAGCTATTGCAGTACAGTAACTTTACATTCAAAGTTATAATTTGTAAAATAGAATTAAAGGTTAATTTTATAACAAATAACTGCTTCCACCTTAAAAATGTGTGAAGCACAGAACTGGGTGTTTCTGAGTTCAGAGGCCTGGTTCCTAAATTGCTGAGGACAGTATGCTTGAAAGTTGTTTGAAGCATAAAAAAGATTGCATAAAATGACCTGTAATTCCCAAAAGTGACACTTCTGAGAACAATTCCCATTTTTCCAGACGAGCAGGAGGGAACAACAAAATGGGAAAGATGTTGTTTTTTAGAGTACACCTTTTTAATTTAACCCATGTGGGTATTATCAGGCATTATTCCTTCATCATGTGTTTCACCTTCAGCATCCGAACTTGGTTCAGGTTGTTGCTGGGGCCTCATCACCCTTAGCTTACGTGTTGATTAAGATTGAGTGTGATGGAACACCTTCGGTGTGCTCTGTCACTTTAAGGGCTGAGAGCAGGCAGCTGGCAGGTGCAGGCCAGCCCTGATGAGGCAGCCATTTTAGATCCCAGCTCTCAGGCCTGAGGCAGGAGTTTGCTGCAAGTAGCCGAGGGAGCAATAACACCCAGCTGCGCTGCTGCTTATGGAACACCTTGGAGGTAAGGGAGGAACTATGTAAGGGGATGGCAGGAGGTTCCTACAGGCCCATTGGGGTCCCGTGCCCCAGGAAGAAGGGTAGGGCCTAGTAACAACAAGGCTCCACCTAGCAAAGGCACTAACAGCTTGCAGGCCTGCACAGGGGCTAGGCAACCTCTTGATAAGAGCTGGGAGGGGCGAGGCCTAGGGCTTGGGTGAGGCCTAGGGCTCAGGTGAGCCCAGTTGAGAGAAGGGGTGCTCTATAAAGATATTCAGGGATCTAAGCAAGCCCAAGGGGCTTTTTGCTGGGGCCCAGAAGGGGACCCCTGTGGTCTACAGAGGGCAGCAGAGGCTAGGCTAGCTCTCTGATTCCTCCTGTTGAAGCCCCAGGAAGGGGGCAGCTGGGCTCAGGTAAGTCTTTAGATGTCTGAGACTGCAAGTGGGCCCAAGGCCAAGGTGGGGAATAATTGGCCCGAATCAGGTAATGAAATTGAGTGGCCCGGTGGGAGGCTGGGGGCAGGGTCAGCCCAGTGTTTGGTGAATTGGCTGGTCACCATTCAGATGAGGGTTGCAGGAGAGACCCAAAAGGCTGTGCTAGGACCAGTCAAGGAGTGTGAGTAGGGAAGCTCGATGGCTTACAGAGTCACACAAGGGTGCAAGAGGCCCCAGTGAGAGGAGGGCAGTATGAATGAGGCCCAATGGGATGGAGTGCAAAGCCAAATGAATGAGGCCAAATAAGGGGCTGAATTTGGCCTGGCCATAAGCCGGAATGAAAAGTAACTCAAGAATGCCATCTGTGAGGCATGGGACACAATAAGGGAAGGTTGGAGTCATGTGTACATCCCTAGACAGCTACCCTTAAATGGGTAGCCTCCTGCTTTATTACAACCATTATAGTAACAACAAGGCATGGCAGGAGAGACTGGGCAGACTGCCCAAGACAGGCAAGTGGGCTGGTACTGTGACTGGGCCTAGGAGTTTGCCCTCTGTCACACTGAGGAACAGGAATTACCTCCTCAGTGTATGAGATATTGGGATTCCAACATCTCATTTACTCTTACTCCCTAGTTTCCTGTGGATCTTCTTCCCCTAAACCTGCTTCCATCTTAGTTTGTCAAGAGCTGAACACCTGCTAAATTGCAATAACTTGATCATTTGACTCAAATCCTCACATTCCTGTGCTGGTGAGCTCTCAAGAAAGCACTGTGTCCAGAGATAGCCAAATTCCTTTGTATAGGAATTGCTGAACTGGGAGAGAGAGAAGACTTGGTTGGGTAGGACACTGTTTATATACACCCTGCCTTCTCCAAACTGCAGACAGTTAGTAGCTAACCTCTAACTCATGTAATGTCCTCCCTACCTTGACACCATGCTGATCAAAGAGGGAGGACCTTCAAGGAAGTCTTGACCTTATATGACCAAACAATGCCCCTCACCTTTGGGGGTCTGCATTTATACTTGTTAAGTGGACAGTTGCATTACCAACCTTAGATAAGTCTTGCTTTGTATAATTTATATTTGTTTGCATTAATATAGTCACTTGTTTTATGGCCTGACAATAAGGGACCTGAAAACCAATTGAAACCTTGCCCTTTTTATGCAGAGATTTTTGTGATCTGATGTACAGCCAGTCAGTCTTTTTTACTTTGCCTGACAGCCCACTATCCACTCACAGATGGTCCACAAATGATACATTTGGCTCTCGTGAATTATTTCCTCCTCCTTTTTCAACCTTTACTCCCATTGTGAGCAAAAATTCTAAATAATGTGGTAAACTTCTTCCTTCAGAAATGTTAAAAGTCTGTCCCAGTAGTAGAAAATATTTTTTTAAAGTACTTTTTGCATTCTCTCAATTGGTCAGTTTGTCAGCTACCTGTTCCCATACAATTTGTACTAGCCCTTGTTTTGTAGACTGGCACACTATATGGTTTAGTAAGTAGACTAAACGTTCATTTTAAAGAGTTACAGGGAGGACTTCAATGAGCTAAGGAGAATAGTCGGGGAAGCACTGAGGTCCTGGAGTGGAGGGGAGCCAGGTGTCCAAGAAGAGTGGTCGCTCCTTAAGGAGACAATCCTCCAAGACCAAAGGGAGGTAATTCCAACACGGATTAAAGGGAGCAGGAGGGCACATAAGCCCCCATGGCTCACCAAAAGCATCCAGGAATGTCTCCTAGCTAAAAGGGAGGTGCACACCCAATGGAAGGGAGGGGCCATCACCAGGGAGGATTATACTGTAGTTGCTCGGGGATGCAGGGGGACAGTCAGGAAGGCCAAGGCGGAGATGGAACTGGGACTAGCTTCCCAGATCATGTTTAACATGTTGGCTTTGTCGTCTGGTGTGACGACCAAATTTCCTAATGTGTCCTGCAGGGGCCCCACATTACCTGGAACCTTCTTTTACCCCCTATGTATTTAAAGAAGTACTTCTTATTGTCCTTAATCTGGGAAGCTAGTCCCAGTTCCATCTCTGCCTTGGGTGTGTGTGGATTTGTAGGGTGTGAGTGGGTATGGGGTTTGTGGAGGCAGGTGGTTGGACTGTGTAAGAGGATGTGGGTGTGAGGGTCTGTGTATCTGGCAGTGGGGGGGTATGGATGCATGTGTATGGTGAGGGTACTTGTGGGACTTACCCTACAAACACACACACATACACATGCTGTACTTGCCTTATTACACATGCACAAACTGTGCTTGCCTCATTGCTCTCCCTCTCTCTCTCCCCTTCCCTCATTGTGCACACAGGCACACACCCTTTCACTTGTGGCACCGGGGTATTGGCACGCCCCTGCTCCCAGTTCAGCGATGCAGCTGGGGGCCATATGGTGCTGGAGCAACCGTGTGCATTGAAAGCTGTTGCAGGCAGACACTTCCAGGTGGGGGCAGTGGTGGGAGGGGGCTGGGGGTGAGTACGGGCTGGCTTTCTCCTGATTCCTGTTGCCTTCCCCTTTGTCTTACTGCCTGGGAGCCCGGAGCAGATAAATAGTAATTTTCTAAACTTTGTAGGTGCCCTGCGGGCCAGATAGAATAGCCTAGTGGGCCGGATCCAGCCCGCAGGCTGTATTTTGCCTGCCCCTGTTTTAACCTGATAATCTAATGCAAGACCAATATTTCAAATTTATAATTAGAGTTTATGGAATCATAGTATCAGAAAATGAAGGTTGAAAGGGAACTCAGGAGATCATCCAGTTCACGCCCCCCTGCTCAAAGCAGGACCATCCTCAACTAAATGCTTCCTGCTAGGGCTTTGTCAGGCTGGGCCTTAAAAACCTCCAAAGATGGAGATTCCACTATTTTTCTAGGTACCCATTCCAGTGATTCTCACCACCCTCTTAATGAGAGAGTTTTTCCTAATATCCAACCTGAATCTCCCTTGCTGCAACTTGAGACTATTGTCCTTGTTCTGTCATCTGCCATCACTGAGAACAGTGTAGCTCCATCCTCTTTAGAACACTTTTCAGGTAGTAAAAGGCTGATATCAAATCTCACCTCAGTCTTCTCTTCTGCAGACTAAATAAGCTCAGTTTCCTTAGCCTCTCCTCATAAGTCATGCTTCCCAGCCCCTTAACCATATTCCTTGCCCTCCACTGGACTCTCGCCAACTTCTCCACATCCTTTCTATAGTGGGGGGCCCAAAACTGGACACAGTACTCCAGATGTGGCCTCACCAGTGCCGAATAGAAGGGAATAATTACTTCTTCTTGATCTAGCCCATCTTTCCTTAGCATGCTTGCAAGAATGCTGTGCAAGACTGTCCCTGTGGATGTGGGGAAGACAGGGGATGTGATATACCTTGACTTTAGCAAGGCTTTTGATACAGTCGTCTCATGGCAATCAGGTTGGTCAGGCATGAGTTTTCCTTGGTGAATCCATGCTGACTGTTCTTGATCATTTTCTTCTTCAAGTGCTTAGAAATGGACTCCTTGAAGGCCTGCTCCATGAATTTTCTGGGGATTGAGGTGACACTGACTAATCTGTAGTTCCCCAGATCCTTCTTCTTCCTCCCTTTCTTAAAGATGGGCACTATATTTGCCCTTTTCCAATCGTCTGGGACCTCTCCCAACTGTTATGAGTTTTCAAAGATGATGAATAGCAGCTTTGCAATCACATCAGCCAGTTCCCTCAGCACCCTTGGATGCATTCCATCTGGTCCTGTGGAATTTTATATGTCCAGCTTTTTTAACTAGTCCCTAACCTGTTCTTTTACCATTGAGAGCTGCTCACCTTCTCCCTAAATTGTGTTGCCTGGTGTAGTAGTCTGGGAGCTGACTTTCCCTGTGAAGACCAAGGTAGAAAAGGCATTAGTACTTCAGCCTTTTCCTCATCATCTGTCACTAGGTTGCCTCCCTCATTCAGTAAGGTACCCACACTTTCCCTGACCTTCTTGTTGATAACATACTTGTAGAAACCTTTCTTGTTTATAATAACAAGGTTATAATGGCACCTCAATATTTTTTTTTACCTTTCTCATGTTTTTAAACTGATTTCTCACTATTTCTCACTGGACAGTTGACATTTTCACACTTGCAGATTTGTTTCTAGTTTACAGTTAGATCCAAAATAACCAGATTTCAAAGTAACCAGATCGCTCAGCCTTTACATTGCATCCCCAGACAGGCATATTTCTAACTATGGAGGTTTAAAATACAGGTCTTTGAAAATAGTAATTTAAATCCCATCCCCTTACAGTTCTGTAGACAGTATACATTTATAGCGACAATGCATGAGTTAATACTACTGGTACATAAGCTGGTGGATGTGTGTCTCATGGGATTGACTTTACTAATACTATAATCCCTTGACTTGATTTGATAGATTGTATTTGCTGTGGAGGCTTTAGGCAAAAGAATTGAATGAATACTTGGAATTATTTCTGACATGGGAGGATAAACATGAAAGTCTCAAAAACATATTTCTAAGAACAAAAGGATTCTATGTAGCCTGAGGACCAGTAAGAATGAAATTTAAAAAAAGCAGAAAGACTACGGAACACTGTCTTCTGATGATTTTTAATACTCCCTCCATCAGAACAGTTTCATTGCCGTTACCAATAGCAGCTATTTGCTTAACAAGTAAACAGACTAAAGAGTTGATATAATGGATAGTTATAGACTTTAATTCTTAAAGAGGTTTAGCCCCAGTATCAGGAATAACATAAAATAATTCTTACTTTCATTTTTTTGTATCAACTACCATATTATAAATCAGAATTTAGGCTTTTTAAAGAAAGAGGAGTTATTATGTTAAAAATTAAACCCAGAGTTCCATATCCTTTTATCTTAAGTTACCTGAATGGTTCTCTTTCTAAGTTCTTGCATCTTTCAGCAAGCTGGTTTATAGTAAAGTGATGTTATAATTAAAGAGATGAAAGAGGAGAAATTATTGGCAATTCAGATGTCTTACAAATATTTCTATATGTCTCTAACGTGTTCCTGTGGAAATATGCTAAACTCAATTATTGCTGTATGATGGCATAAGAAATTTAAATGTTTAACTTTTTACATGGGCAAATACACTTTATCTTAAAGATGAGGAAAACTGTTCATAATTATATTTGAGTTAGGAATGTAAGTGAAAGGCTTTTTTTATTTAAATCAAGAGCCAAATTGCTCCGAGCCTGAGGCTTGTATTTATTTCTGATCCCAGGGAAAATAATACTGAAATAATGCTAATCCTGAGTATTAAAGAATCATGTCAGACCCTCCCAAAATGATGAAATTGATGTTAAAACTTATTTGATCATAAACATTCTAAATTTGGGGATTTTCTTATTGTTTTCTGGTTTTTAAACCTGGAAGCTTCACCTTTTCCAGCTTGTCTATGTAACTACTCCCATCTGATAGATTGTGTACTGTCTCCCTCAGTCTCAAAGAAATGAAAATGCAGTGTTATTTCATGATATCTGCTAAATAAAGCTTAAGACTCCAGTACATTAATACAAAGTACTATGGCTAGATTGACCTGTCAAATTTAATTCTGAAATTGTAACAGTTTGAATGATGGAAAGGCCCTTGTGTACATATACACGAAATGGAAATCAGTAATATTTAGTAGGCCTATGCAAAATGGCAAGTATTTGCTTTGGATTCAGATTTGGATTCGACTGATTTGGAGGGACAGTGATTCTGTCGCAGGGGACTAGGGTCTTCTGCTCCTTTGAAGAGCTGAAACTGCTAGGGGAAGAGCCCTAGCAGTGAGTTGGAAGCTCCGGCTGCTAGTTACCAGGGCAGCCAGAACAAGCTAGTGGCCCACACCTGCCAGCAGCCAACTGACCGGAAGAGGCAGGGCCCTAGGCCTATATAAACCCTAGGGCTGGGACCAGGCAGGTCAGTTCCCTGCTGACAGCCGGAGGGGAAGGAGCCTTCAGGAAGTAAGTGCCCAGTGAAGCAGCAACTGCCTCATATGCTGCACCCAGGGCTAATGGGGCTTTATGAACTCCACAGGTACCCTTGCTCACTAGAGACTTAGTGCCAGGGATGCAGTTTGATGCTTTTAAAGGGGCAGAGCACACCCTTGTCTTTTGTATTATGTTATAGCCCAGGAGCTTGTGTTTGGTTTGTTGTTCCACAATACTGGTGGTTTGGGTGAGGCTATTAGGGGATGGAGGAAGCCTCATAGGGGACCCACAGCAGTGTGGGGACCCCAGCGCCAGAGATGGTGCAGCATTTGGGGTGCACCAACCCCAGCACCAGAGAGGGTGTAGCATTTGGGGTGCACCGACCCCAGCACCAGAGAGGATGCAGCATTTCAGGTGTACCGACCCCAGCACCAGAGAGGATGCAGCATTTGGGGTGCACTGACCCCAGCACCAGAGAGGGCACAACATTTGGGGTGCGCTAGCCCAGTGCAGGTGCAGAGCGAGACAGGGCTGTGGAGAGCCCAAGCACCAGTGCAGGTGCAGAGCGAGACAGGGCTGCGGAGAGCCCAGGGAGGACAAGGGGGCCAAATTATAACAAGGCCCAGACCAAACAACGTCAGTACCATCAGCAAGGCTTGGGGCATGGTAGAAGGGCGGTTGGAGCCATGCATAGCCCATAAGGCAAAGGTGCCCGAAACACCTGTGGTGACATCTGTTTTGGAGTGGGACCCACCAGAGGTCTGGAAAACCCATGGGGTTCAGAGACTCAATCAAGACAGTGCCCACTTAAAGGCAGCCTTCCTATCATTCATACCATCAAAGACATGGCAGGAAGGAATCAAGGGTGCCCATTGGGCCAACTTGGTATGATAAGGGGGGCTTGGGGAGATCATGACCATCCTGCAGGACCCCATCCCATGACAGATTTGATTTGGAGATTCATACGCTGTCCTGATTCAATTCGAGCGAGTCGGATCCAAAGATTCAGTGCTGCTTCAGAGATTTGGCCATAGATTAAACAAGCTGCATGCTGGACACGGCTGCCTCCAGCTGGTAAGTCTGTTGTGGTGAGTGGAGGGGGAATGGAAGAGTCATGGGGGAGGGAGGGATTGCAGCTGGTAGAAATGGGGGCGGGTGGCACAGGACTTAGGGAGTGGAGTAGGAGGGTTATGGGATGTGGGTGCAGCAGCACTCGGATCAGGGGCTATGCCTTGCTGCTGCTTGCTGCCCCACCCCCCCACCTGGGCAAGCGGCAGCAAGGCATAGCCCCCACTCCCAGCACTGCTGCACCCACATCAGTGCTGGAGTGGGGGCTCTGCCCTGTTGCTGTTTGTCCAGCTGATGCAGGGGGGCCAGTGCTGCCACTGCTTGCCCAGCCAGGGTGAGGGGGTGCAGGATGTGGGTGCACCAGCACTGGGAGTGGCGGATATGCCCTGCTGCTGCTTGCCCAGCTGGGGTGGGATGGGGGACATGATGCGGGTGCTGCCACCACTTGCCCAGCTGAGGCTCAGGGACACGGAATGCAAGCTGTGCCTGCATTGTGTCCCCACTCGCTGCCCCGGCTGGGCAAGCAGCGGCAGCGCCCACATCCCGTGCCCCGCACTCCCCAGCTGGGCAGGCAGCGGCAGGACTGGGAGCAGGGACTATGCCCTGCTGCCGCTTGCCCGACCAGGGAAGAGGGAGGAGGCACGAAGCAGGCATGGCTCGCTCTGGGTGGAAGGGAGCAAGGAGCAACATGGTGAGGACTGCTGTTTGTTTAGTCTATGGCCAAATATCCAAAGCGGTGCCAAATCTTTTCCGAATTGATTCAGAGGCTTCCAATTTGATTTGGACCTTTTAATCGGTCTCCAGATTCAATTTGGATTCAGAGATTTGGTCACCGAATCAGGCCAAATCTCCAAATTGAACAGGCTACCGAAGCTTCGTACAGCCCTAATGTTTACCCATGTATAGCTTTGAAAAATACCACCTGAACTAGAATTTGGTAAACTGAAACAAAATTTTATATTGGAATTTTGTAAACACCTGAGAGAGGATGTTTGCCTTGAAAAATTTTGTCAGACCCTGAACCAAAATCAAGTGCCCTGGCATCATCATCATCATCATCATCCTCCTCATCCTCCTCATCAAGATATACATATATTAATAGTGCAAGTGAACAAGATACACTACTTAGACAAAGTATAATTTTACTCAGCCTTTTTGTAGGAACATATATTCAGTTCTCTCTTGGCAACATCTACAGCCAATAGAAATGTGGGTATACAGCTTTTTTTCCCCTTTTTAGCATAGACAATGCAGATGACATCCATCTAACAACTGGTTACTTCTTTAAGACATTAAGTAGAGGTATATGTAGGTTTAAGTGTCTCAGAATGTTGTCTGGTTGTTACAATTGACAACCTTAGGCTTCATCAGCAGACCAACAGGCAGTGGGATAGAGTGAGTAAACCCATGCATATGTCCTGAGAAGACTGAGTTTACTACATAGGATTGAGAGGAAGGGCTACCAGGCAGGAGTCCAGTTCTTTTCTCTATTGCTTTGCTGTTTCATCTTGGACCCAAGGGTCTAGGATTTAGTCTTATGAGAAACTGAGCATACAAACTCTACAACGTAGTTGCGAGTGTTTCGTAGTGTTAGAGTGATGTTGTGTTGTATCTTCCTGACTAAACCCTTAACTCTTCTTTGCCACATATTTCTGTTTGTGAAATAGATATATCAGTATCCAAGGCTGAAAATGCTTTAGATCCTCAAATAAAAGGTCACCATTTAAGTGCAAAGTAACGTAATTTAATTTGTTTGTGCATGTGTGATACAAATGCCAACTTTAAGGCTTTCTTTTTTATCTTTCTTCATGATGGCATAATCTAAAATTTTAGTTTAATTTGTAGTATGTATAAGCAAAATATCTGAAAATTAAATTGGATTTTGCATTATGTAATCTGAAGACAAGTATAGAAAGAAAGTTTACATGGTGACTAAATCACACTGAAAGGATTAAGGCAATGGAGTTGGCAAAATTTTAATGTCCTGGCAGGTCATCGCCACATTGGATAGCCTGTGGTACATTTTTATGTAGCAGTCCCCATTATGTTAGGAAACCTTACTTGTATATTCAACATACATTGGGAAAATTGTTACTTAGAAATAAGTTACAGTGACGCAGTTGCATACAAGAAACATTTCTATTTAGAAAAATTACTTTGGGAGCTTATTTTTAAGGTATCCTATGGTGATACTGTAGCCTGGCCTCAGTGATAGAGTGTGCTGTGAGCAAAGGGGGAAAATGTGGGATCCAGAAACAAGCAGGTGGAATTTAGGGGGAATGTGCTATGTAGCATGACCAGCTGCAGCAGAAGGGATGCTGTATGGCATGGCAAGGAGCAAAGGAATGGAAAAAAGTGTCCAAATGTGACTGAAAAAGTGACTAAAATAGGAAAGAAAGCTGTGCTGCATTCTAGCCTACCATGTTGGTGTCCATGATCCCTAGCACCATAGAGGGGTCATGGACAACTTCAGAGGAGCAAGAATGGGAAGCAGTCATGTTCCTAGAAGAACTGTAGCAGAGGCTGACATAAAATAAGAAAGAAACCAAGAGAAGCACAAGATTCACTTTTATAGAATCTTGCATATACAGAGGGACCAAGGCACAAAATTCGGGAGAAATATTGGAAACATGGGCTTGGTTACTGAAAACATCAGATGTCAAAGACAGGAACTTTGAAGAGATCTGAGTTCCAAGTGACAGTGTCTAGGATTGCCCATAGGTTGCATGGGCCCCATCACTGCAGCTCCTTGACATAGAATGGACTATGGTTCTCTAAGAGAGGAAAATCCCTGCTGGATTCCCAACTGGAGCATATTTTACAGCAGCATATTTTACATCTCCTCCTCCAGACAGATTTTTTGTTGCACAGACTCACAGGCTAGGTACTGCTGGTCTCTGCACATTGAAAATGATGGGCAGCTCGTGATCATCATGTGATTAAAATCCATATCACAACAGATGCAAACAAGAAGGTAAAGTTGCACAAGCCACCCCAACTTTAAAATATATTCACTCCTGAATGCTTTATTAGTCTCCCTTCAGGTTTTCTTAGTCTGTTTTAATGGAAATATAAAGTGATAAAGGCTAAAGTATCAGCATGTTACTTTGCCCCTTTGTATTTGCTGCTGTGTTGTTTGGTAAAGTTATATCAGGTGAAGTTTTTTAGAACACGTCTTCTAGGAGAAGTTACTTCTGTTACATTTGCCAGCTACAGAAATTGCAGGAACATTTTTGACAAGCATTAATTAATCATCTGTTAAACAGGGAAGTCTGCAATATTTATACATGTTTAAGCCTTATGGATGAAGATTTGATAGGTTTATTTTTTCTTTAAGCATTGCTTACAGTATGCTTAGTGCAGCTCATTTTATTCTGTTTTATAGCTTTACTGCTGCTGATGTTCCACAATCTGATCCTTTCCCTTGTTGTATGATTTCTTGCAACTTCCTGTTGAAACTGCTAGGAACTTAGAGCACAGAGCAGCCCCATGAGATGTTCAGTGCCTAGCATATTAGGGTTTGTACCTTAAAGACATGGGGTTAGATTACTTCCTCTCATAGAAAAGTACATATAAGGGGGACAGAAGGTAGTAAATCAACGTGAGGGTTCCCCTTTATGAACTTTTTCATAAGTTGTTCAGTCAGGAGGTCTAGGGTGGGGACAAGGCTTTCTTTCCATGAAATGGGTGAGGAATGCAATCCCAGGATCCTTCAATCTTCATCCCCTAAGTCTTCGCAACTCTAAAGGAATTGCTAGTTGGTAGGGCTGATTTATAGAGAGGGGGGTTTGCCTCTGAAAACTGACCAACACAGCCATGGTCCCTGGAACCATAGCAAAAATGAGCTCAAAGAAAAAGGTAATAGTCTGAGCAATCCCCCTGAGTGGATGATACGAGTCTTTCTACCTTCAGACTTTTTCCCACTTGCAGATTTCTCTGCCAAAAGGCCTAGGGATTATGCAACAGATACAGCGCATTTCTTACCCCCATGTTCCACACATGGTGCTTTTTCATTGACTAGGGAGAGCCTCACAATGATTAATGAAAAGATTTCGATTTTAGGAGTATCAGATAGGACTTGAAACGTGAAATCCCACAGCATATTGGTATCTCCCTTACCCTTATACCACTTTTAGGGTTATTAGTGTAATGCCATAAAGGGACTATTGTGCTAAACACTCTGCAGCCCTGCCTGGCCCCTTAGCACACAGCTCCCTGCCCTCCCACCCCAGTCCCCAGCTGCAGGTTGTGGCAGTGTGTGGGCCAGCCCCACCTGACCCAATAGTGATCCCCCCCAAGTCCCCAGCCACATGTGGTGGCAGGTGCATGGCCAGCCCCACCCAGCCCCTTAGCATGCAGCTCCCACCCCAGTCCCTGGCCACACATGGTAGCAGTGCGCAGGGCCAGGCTGACCCAGCCCCATAGCGCACAGCTCCTGTGCTCCTGCAGTATGTGGGGTCAACCTAGCCTGGCCTTACAGTGCATGGCTCCACTTGATCCTATCCCAGTTTCCCCTGGTGGGAGTCCCTGGTCAGGCAGAGGCTTCTTGTCTCTAGCATGCCCTAGCTTGGGGCTGGGGGGTGGGTCAGGCTGCACCTCCTGCATGGAGGCATTGGCTTGCAGAGGGGCAGCCCAGGGCCAGGGTTTACAGAAGGTTGCAGAGGGGCCCTGTGGGCCCGATGGAATTGCTTGGCGGGCTGGATTCAGCCTGTGGGCTGTATTTTGCCTGCCCCAATCTAGTATAATGGCATCCTTGTCCTCAGTTAGGGTTGGGAAGCATCTTGGTGATAAAAATAGTAAAAATAGCAACATACATACAGAGCAAATGGAGCAGTGGCTACAAGTGTCATATTATGGTGTGGAAAGACATAACAAGTGAAACGTTACCAAGTGAAACACATTTAGAAATGTTTCACAAAGGAAATGTTTCAGGTCGGGTGAGGGATACACATACTAGCCCTGTGCTGTTCCTGGCTGGAACCTTTTGAAATGCTGCAGGCTTCTTAAACACTTTTAGCCAAGGGGTTGGAGAGCAGGTTGCAATGACCTTCTTTATTCCTTCCTCTCCCTCTCCCTCTCCCTCCCCTCACAGAGATGGAAGGTAGCGGGGAGGGGAGAGCAGAGAGCTGCAGGGGAGAAGTAAGCAGGGGGTTCCCCACTCCCACTGCCAGAAGTTTGGTAGTTCAGCTGTAATTTCGTCCACTTCTTAACTTTCCTCTCAGCCCAGCAGAGTTAGAGAGGATTGGGGCTGTATGGCCCAGCTCCAGTGGCCTTGGAGTCAGCAGGGATCTGGCAAGGAGGGTCATGAGGGTAAGTCCAGCTTCAGGTCTGGCAGGGCAGGGGTCCCAGAGGGGATTGCAGGGGTCCCAGTTGGGACCTGGCATGGCCCCGTGTCCTGAAGTGGGACAAGTGACTGGGCAGCTGGCAGGCTGTCCATCCTGATCTCTTCCTTCCCTCCCCCATGCACACGTAACAAAAAGTGAAAATGCTCCAAAATAGCATCTAATTTAAAAACAGCTATTTTGGAGCATTTCAGGCATTTTTGGAATGTTTCAAAGAGCTTAGCTGGCCCTTTGGAATGTCTCGGATTTGTTTGAAATATTTTGTTACATCTTTCCCCACTCTTAGTCTCAGTTTGCACTGTCTAAATCCTTTCAGTGGAGTCAAGTTAGGAGAGGATTAATTGGATGGAAAGGCAAAGGCAGGACAGAGGGAGGGGCTAAACATAGTGAGGTGGCAGTAGGAAGAATTGTAACATACAGCCAGTCAGCATAGAGGACTAAAGGTACAGCGGGAAAGCTGGACACAGATGTCTGAGGACAATAATAGAACTTGTTGCTCCCTGATTAAATGACTTCTGCCAACAGTTTGTGGAGGCTCCTCCTTGTAATTTCCTTCCCAAAGGCCACATGGCTTGCTGGAGTAAGCTGAGGCAGAAGGATATTAGCCAGTCATGATAATTAATTCATTTATAGTGGCAATGCATAGGGGTGCATGCAGGTGCACGTGCACTCCCTGAGTTTGGCGGTGCACCCCCTGAAAAGCGCCAGCAGTGGCACCAGTGCAGGCCACTCCCCCTCACTCCCCCCTCGCTGCCAACACTGCCAGCAGCATCTGTGGGTGGTCGATGGTGGCTGCTGCTGCCGCTGCCAGTAGCATCTGCGGGTGGTCACCGGCTATGCTCGCCATCCTCCCCCCCCCAAAACTGCTGCAGCCACCTATGGAAGCTTGCTGCTGCCATGTTCCCGCTGCTGCTGCTACCTGCAGGTGGTCACCATACCTCCCCAGCCTCTGGGGGAATGCATTGTTCATGTTCATTTACATTAATGTTTTTTAACTGGGTGTTTAAAAAAACCCCTCTTTTACATATTGTTGTCTGATGTGGCCTATTTAAAACTTTAAAATAATTTTCCTTATTAATTCTACCCATTTGTATTCAAAAAGCTTTGTTTTTCAAAAATTCAAGAAATGAATATGGTTCTTTTACATATTTGAAGTATTTTTATAATTTACTTTTTCTTTTTGTCTAATGAAAGCCTGAATGTATCCTCCCCATGGATTGTGAAATTCTTTTACATTTTTTTAAAGTCAATTTTCACTGACTTGTCTGTGTATTAGTAATGTCAAAGAATTCTTGAGTATCACCAACTGTGCATGCCAGCCCTTTGGGAAGTGGGTATGTTTAGCAGCTGCAACATAAACTGGAAAAGGAGTTGTTGTATTAGTTTTGGATAGCCTATTTGTTATATATTTTGGTAGAACTATATTCTGATATGTGCTCTATATTTCATAGATTTCATAGACATTAGTGCTGGAAGGGACCTCGGAAGATCATCGAGTCCAGCCCCCTGCCCAAAGGGCAGGAAGTCAGCTGGGGTCATAGGATCCCAGCAAGATAAGCATCCAATTTGCCAATATGATCCTGGTGAATAGATATGTCTTAAAAGAGCTGTTAGTTTGTCATTTTAATTAATAGTTTATGTATACAAAACATGAAATATGATGTAGAGAACATGAACAGTTTTAAAAAGAGTTCAAATTTGGGAATTAATTTACTCATCTTGCTCCCTGTGATATCCAATGAATATTTAAGTAATTTGGGATATATGGATGCAATAGCCGTGCTATAAAATGCAAAATCCTTAGGAAAGCCTACATTCTTGTGAGAGGGGTAAATATTATTGTTTCATTTTTTTTGCTGGGAAAATGAGATTAAAGACCAGATTATTTTAAAGGTACTTAGACACTAAATTAGGTCCAAAAAGTATTAGGTATTGTAGCGTGTTTTCCTTGTGGGATTTGACTTCACCAAGCCAGTAAAAAGCCAGTGCAGCATACCACTATTCTTGTATGACTAAAACGTTTTTAGTGTAGACATAGCCTCAAGGCATACCACAGAATATAATGGTCTGCAGAGACACTGGAGCTAGCTTTAAATGAGCAAGCCCAGGTACTTGAACCAGTCTAGCCACACCAGCACAGGGTCCTGTGTGGACAACTTAACCCGACAAGTATATTTGATCTTACTGGTACCCCATAGTCACACCAGATAAGGCAAGAGTGCATCCCTACCATTCCTACAATCCTTTCCATACATACCAACAGTTCTTTGGACATCTGGCTGCTTGTTTGCTGGCTGCAAAATAATCAGATTAACTACATTTGAAATCTAGGGCCTCTTCTATCCCTATATTCCCCCACATGTCTATGGGTTTCTGCAAACTGAGTGGTGTAATACCTTAAAACTTTTAAGAAGATGTTGCCCAAACTGCACTGCTACTGTGCTTCTAATTCTTAGAGTAAGCTCTTGGAACTGTGTGATCTATAGCATCCTCATTAAATGTAAGAAAGGTTATGCTTTCTAACTGTGGTTGACAGAACGTATTTACTGAAGACTTAGTTAACAATAGAAGAAACTCATAAATTGGAATCAGATGGGCTGGTTAAGCTCTGTGCTACTGCCAGCTTCAAATGTATGGTAGAACAGTCTCTCTCCTGTTCCAGAAACAACTGATAACGAATGTTGATGTTACCTCTGATGCTCTGGAAATACCTTTGCAGAAAAAAGAAGAATTGGTGACAATACAATATTGCACAAATTAACTTTGGTTTCACCATATTGTTTATTCTGAAAAATATTCTGCAAATGTCAAGATGAAATTTCATAAAGACACTGAAATGCTTTAACAGTTTTATTCAAATGATATTTCAGAATGTCTTTCTATTCTAATTATAAACAAAATTAAAAGTCTCAAGATGTAAATATTTTATATCGGTTGAATGAAACATTTAACTCAACTTGAAATAGATTTTTATGACTTTTGGAAAATTTGTGATCAAGTGACTCGAAACAATTTTAAAACATTGGAATTGGCAGCAAGCTGAAAAATCAATAATTCCTGTTGCTCTGCTATAGATATGCCTGTCCCTACAATGTCTGCAGGCTACTTTAATGAGATCCTCCCCTATGAACTGTAAGTAAAAACAAATTCAAAAGAGTACTGGACTTTGTGATAAAGGACCTGTATGAAGGCTTATTTGCCCAACAAAAGGAAATTGTATAACATAGTCCATAATATTTAGCCATAAATTATTTTTAAATCTTGAGAGAGCTAGTTCAACTTGAATCAAATTCCTCAATTAACCTACCTTTCCTGTTGAACATCATGATGTTTTTTTGACTCCCTGGCAGCCAAACTGTTTGCCCTAGTCAGCGAAGTCCTGGAGGAAGCTTCAGTCTCCCACACTTAAAGAGTGGCCTTGATTTCAGTTATTACTAGACTGGGTCAGGCTCTCACATCAGGCTTGAGCTTCACATCAGGCTATCTTCCAGATTTCTATTTCGGGTGACCCTGGGAACAACAATGAAGCGTATGCTCAGGACTGCTTTGAGCCTTCTGTGTTGACTTCTAATCATCTATGTTGCCTTCTAATTGTATGACTTCGGTGCACCTGGAGTAGGGTGCACCAAGTGGGTGGGGCTTATTTTCTTTCCAGTGGTCCCTGTGTTCAGCAGGGAAGCAGACACGACCGAAGTGTTCAATCACTTAGTCCACCTCAACAGAGAAGTAGGCTATCCCATGCAGAGGCAAAATATGTACTAAGAGGGTTCACCAGGAGACAGAGCAGCTAGTGCACTTCAAATTTACATTCTAGTTTACTGTATACTAATTTCCCTGGGTGGACAAATTTATAGTTAAACAAAGTTTACTGTAGGGCTAGGGACAGACATTCAAAAAACTGGAGCCTGAATTGATTCAACCTTTGCAGGTTAGTCCATTTGTAACAGCACAGTCATTTCCTCTGGACTGAGGCAATGTGGGCATATGCCTGCAGTTGTTCAGGCCAGGAGCCAGGGGGCACTAGAGTGTGTCCTCCACTGGAGGGGAGCTGTGCTGGGTGGGGGAGCATTTGCTTAAAGCCAAGTTGAACTGACTTACTTGATTAAGGAATGTATTTAATGCTTTTGTAATTGCAGTGTTACTGACTCTTGCTTTCAAGGGATAACTTCAAGTATTTCAGTAAAGTTGGTTATCTGAGGCACTTGAAAAGTTTTACAGATTATTCAGTACACTTTTATATAAAAGTTTTGCTATGGTTTTTATTTTGTAGCCTTGTGGTCCAATTTCAATGGACAGCTAATGACTTTGGGAGCTATGGAAGTGTTCAGCATAACACTCTTAAGATCAGGTGTTTTATTCTTTCTATATATGTTATTTAAAAAACCAGAATTTTAGAGTATCTGCAGGAAAACAACACAAGTGATATTTTCTATGGATTATGGACAGGTGTACATGTGAAATGCTTCAAATACCACCCTAATCTGAAGTGCTCATAATTTAGAGCACTTCAGTACTGCACAAATGTATAGGTCCTTCCCAGCTAAGGTATTTCAAGTACTGGAGCTTAGGCCTTTGAGGCACTCCATAGCTAGGAGACTTGCAAGCAGGCATCCTAGCATGCCTCTTGACCATGTTCCCCCAGAACCTTCTGAGGACAGTCAAGGGGCAATAGCAGTCTTATGGGATTTTCCCCCCCAAGTTTTTGTGTTTCCTGGGCCTATCAGTTGTATTTCAAAAGGACTGCACAGTTTCACATGCATCACCTCAGAGGAAACAGAGGATATATATGTACCATCTTCGTATCCTTCCATCTTTCACAGAGAAGCACCTCAAGAAAACCTCGTGCAGGTCTGCTCCTGGAAGAAAGTGTTTGGTTACCTGGCCATGGTGACCATCCTCCTGTATGGCCAGATGATGTACCACAGAATGGAAACTCTAAGCACTTAAAAGGTGGCTCAAGGTGTTGTATTCTCTGCCCATCTGAGACCTATGTGTCAGGGGGAAAAGAAATAAGGAACTCCATGGAAATCAGATTTTTCTGGGACCATGTGCAGGCCATGTATTTCCTGGAGACAAACAGTGGCTATTGGGCACAGTGTGCTGAAGATTTGGGATGGTGAGCAGTGACAGCAAAACTTCAAGATAAGCAGGGCTACCTTCCTGGAGATCCACACTGAGGTGGCCCCATCATTTCAGAAGGAAGCAGCCAACATGAGGATGCCCATGACCACCCAGTGGCATGGTGGCAGGTGCCATCTGTATGATGGCAACCCCCAAAATCCTCTGGTTTGTCACCAACCGTCCCACCATGAGCAAGGCGGTAGTGGGATCAGCTATGTAGGAGTGATACCACACCATCCAGAAGATTTTGGTGTTACACTTCCTTCAACCTCCCCAATTCACAGGAGGTCAGAGCCGGATCTACTTGAATGGATTTTTCTGAACAGAATTGGTGCTGTCAGTGCCACCTACACTGCCATCCTGTAGTCAGTGCACCAGATCTTCAGCTTCAAGAGATAGTTCTCTATTGTGTTGCAGGATGTTGTGAATCACCTGAGGATGGATCAACTACACGAAACCGAGGGATTATTAACTGCTACTCCAAGATCCCTTTCCGCAGTTGTGCTACTTAGAATGATACCTCCCAGGCTGTAGGAGTTTTGATGATTCTGCCTTCCCAGGTGCAACACATAACACTTATCTTTGTTAAACTGCATCCTATTCTGTTCTGCCCATTTCCCCAGCCTGTCCAAATCAGCCTGGATTTGCTCCCTGCCATCTAGTGTGTGTTCCTCCCCCTATAGTTTGGTGTCATCTGCAAACTTGGACAGGGTGTTTTCTCCTCCCTCGTCCAAGTCACTAATGAAGATATTGAATAGTACCAGTCCCAGGACAGAGCCTTGCGGGACTCAGATGCCTACATTTCTCCAGGTAGAAACCGACCTATCCATCACTCTCTGGGTGTGTCCCATAAGCCAGTACAGGTGACCAGTAAAGTTGGATTCCTGCTATGCAGACATTCCTTCCAGGAGGCTGGACCTTGGCATTCTGCCTGACTGGTCAGGAGAGATGGAGATGAGTAATGGATATGGGACAGTGGTAGGACATACAGTACTGATAATAGTTTCATAGTTTCTAGGGTCGGTAGGAACCTGAGCAGATCATCTAGTCCTACCCCCTGCCATGGCAGGAAAGAATACTGGGGTCAAATGACCCCAGCAAGATGTTCATCTAACCTCCTCTTAAACACCCCCAGGGTAGGAGCCTG
>NW_017728909.1:52860761-52884738 GCF_001723895.1 Crocodylus porosus
GACTGCCTTGTACTCTAACCCAAAGCACTTCAGAGTGCACCTCCCCTGACTCCTTGCTAATTGACGAGGGTGCGTATTCCTCCTTTATATAGAGTGCCACCCCCCCACCTCTCTTTCCTATCCTGTCCCTCCTGTACAGCCTATAGCCCCTGACATTCACCACCCAATCATGCATAATGGCAGGACTGATGGAGAGATGCAGGAAGGATTGTAGGCTGGTCTTCTCCATGGTCAGTGCCATACAAGCTATCCTGTCCCAAGGCCTGCTGCACAAACCCAAACTGGAAAGGGACTTACAAGGATCCTTCTGTCCTCTCCACCCCAGGAACTGTACTTGGATTGGGGTTTGGCCTGGAGCTTCCTCATAATCCTCCAGATTCATGTAAACCACTGTCAGTGGAGAGCTCTGGGTCCAGCCCAGAGTCAGTGATGAAGCATCCCTTGCAATGGTCCATTGGAACTCTTCTTGGTAAGGGCAGGTTATCTGCCAGTCACTCAAAGCGTGTCTGTTCTCACAAGCTGTCTTATACTGTGTCTTCTGGACCTTCTTCTTAGCTTGGTCCTGACTCCAGTCCTGGTTGTGGCTGCAAGTTGCCATCTCTGCTATGGCACTATGTATGGTGTGAACCTTCACTTTTTAGAGCACTTTAGAGGCATTTGGAGTAGTACATACTTTTTATCTGTCTATAGCCTGAGAAATCTATCTGCACTTCAAATTTTAGGATGGTAGATTTGCAGAAAAACAATAAAATCTGAATTGTACATGTGCATATACCAAGACAGGAAGAAAAACCCCCCTGCCTTTCCTAGTTATTTTCTTTTGAAAAAGAGTTAGGATGCAGCACACAATTTCAGCTTTGTCTTGATTAATTTAGGGCAGTATGAAGTACACCATTCTGAAAATATGCTAAAACAGTAGGCTGGGGTAAAATTATTTTCTTAGGCCTGCATAGCACATGCATAAATGGGAAATGTTCTTCCTAGCATTGAATAAATTGAGAGAGGTAGTTAGCTGTTACTCTCCTAATGGAAGTTGAGCAGAAGGTAGGGCAGGGTGTAAAGTGCTATCCTACACTACCGTCTGCATTCATAAATGGGAGATCTTTATATATAGTTTGGGAATGTCAAAATTTAAGCACTTCCATGTGGTAAATTTTACTCCTAGTCTGTGCATTTAAATGATTACTTTAAAGTGCTGAAAATGTTGAGGCAGGTGAATGGAGTTTGCAGAACTCTGTAGGCTTTTCCTATTTTTCTTTCTTGCTTCCTAGTCTTTTCTCATTGCAGAAAACTGAAAACATTCTCTGTAGAATTTATATATTTTTTTTCTTTCTAGATCCCCCAGAATGGGATTACTCTACCCCTTAACGTTACTCTGAAATAGGCTCTACTGGTTTAGTGTATAATTTTCATTGTGACTTTCAGTGCTGCAATTAAATGGCTAATTGAACAATTTATAATACATATGGCTAATTGCTTCTGCAAGAGGTTAACTGTGAAAGGAAGAGAAATTTAGCATAACAATGTTACCTAGGTTACCCTTCATTGACTAAAGCCAGGGAGATTTTGTTTGCTTTTCTGTTTATAGGCAATTAAACTGTTGAAAATGTTTTAATATGAAATTTTCTTTGATGTTATAACTAAGATGTCAACCAAAGTATAAAATTCTCCATTATAAAGGACCTCCATGATATGCATATCTCTAGAAAAACAAATTTACTCTCTACTTCTTTTTTCTATAAATTTTCTCAGAAAAATGTAACAGCAGGTTATGTTTTGGGGTCTTTATTAAATGAAACAGAACAAAACAAATACTAGTTTTCTCAAAACATACATTCAGTACTATTCAAAAAGTAAACAGGAATCTTAATCTGTCATTTCTATTTATAACAGCATAAGGATCTTGGAAGCAATTTTTATTTAAAAAATAGTAAAGCTGTGTAAAATGCTAGCTGTACAGGAGAAAGCATCCAGTTGTTCACTGGACCAGTCTTTGAATGACACCAAAAGGAGTACAGTGAAAGGGCAAATTTAACAAAAAACATAAGGTTATAATTAAGGTAGATAAATGTGAACTTTTAAAGTATACTTTCAAAATCATTAAATGCTTTCCAATTAGAGTATTTAAAAATTAGCATTTTAGATGTATTAGTTTGCCCAACTGTGTTACACTTGAGGCTACTAGAGAGCTACAGGAAGAAATTATGGCAGCAATGCAGGCAGTAATGTTCTAGCATGTTTCTCAAAATATATATTTGTAATTAAATATTGTAGAATAAGAAGGAAACTTATTTCATAAAAGCTGGATGGATACGATAGAGTTGGCAAACTAACTTTGTGGTCAAGGAAGTCAAATTCAATAGGTAAACTTAGCTCCCTCCCAAATCATACCGCATAGTATTTTTCCCCAAAAAACAGTTCTCCAAAATTGGCGGTGTCTGTCTTAACCAAGGGAGCTGGTTTACTTTGCTGGAATAGAAGCATAGAGACAGGGGGCACTCGTACATGTGATGGAGGGGCCACGTACATGTGACAAAAAGCAACACGAAATTGTCATTTGTGTAACATAATTATATCACCATGTACATGTGAATGATTTTTTTTTATGTAAAAATTTTTTTGAGCATGGCAGCTTAGACCACCTCTGTATTTTACTTTGATTGGGACAAATTGTCCTGTTGTGGATTAAAAAAAAATCTTGCACGTGTACAGGTCTGGTGGCACGGATGGTGCATGGAAACTTGGGCTTGGCAGGCTTCCAGCACCCCACGCACTGTCCCCACCACCTTCTCTGGCCACCAACACACTCAGCTGCCCTCCTGCTGCCTTCTCAAACTGCCCCAGGGGCAAGCCAGCTTATTCTTGGGCAGTCCCAGGTGGCAGGAAGGGGGCAGGGACAATGCATGGGTTGCTGGAAGCCCACCAATCCTGAGCTTCCGCAAACACTCCTGGACTTTTTTTTTCTTTCCTTGCAGAGCCTGCTCACCTCTCCCACAGCCGGGAGGTGAGCTGCCAGTGGCCCAGCTATGAGAGGCCCGGTCGTTCCCTCCACGGTGGCAGCTACCCCTGAGGCCACCTGGGTGAGCTGCTAGTGAGCGAGTGCCACCTGGGGGACACCACTGCTGCAGAGAGGATGTCCAGGGCCCCCTGCAGCTCAGGGGCTACTGGCATCTCTCCCCCAGCTGTGGGAGAGGCAGGCAGGCTCTGCCAGAAAAAAACCCAAACAATCAGGCCCCTCGCTGCTTTTTTTTTTTTTCTTCTTGGCAGAGCCTGCCCATGCTGTTCAGGGGGTGGGATGTGGTGAGCTGACGGTCTGCTGTCACTGTTCCATCACAGTGACAGAAGTCCCTAAATTGAAATGGCAGGTCACAATTAAAAACCCACCATTTGAATTTAGGGGACCCAAACACCCCAAATGTGTACAAGTGCCCAGGATGCTGTAGTGCCTGGCACTTTATTCTTGCTGCTTGCTGGGCCAGAAAGAAATCCAGTATTAACCTGCTCACTGGCAGTAGCTTTGGGTGGAGCAGCCCAAAGTTGTTACCAATTTCTTGGTGGCTATGAGAGAGTTAATGTTGGAGCTTGTGCCTGAAGCCTTCATTGAATTACCTATGGGCATGCGGTCAGCCATGATCCTGGAAAAACCTTTTTTGTCTATATTCTGCCTTCCAAAAACAGTGGTTGTGTTTGGAACGTACATGACGTATGTGAGAAAATGTAGCATTCCCTGAACACCGCTGCCATGTGTTTATGAAGAAATATTTCTTCCTCTGACTTTCTTCACCTCTTCATTTCTGCCATTCTCTTCTCTTATTTTCTTTCCCCTACTGTCTTTCATTTCCTAAACCATATTTATATTCCTTCTTTATACTTAGCCCGTGTCTGGTATTCAGTAGGGCTATGTGAAATGCCACCATTCCATTTCAACTTGTGTTTCAAGGTTTTGACGGAACAGCGTTTCATTTAGAATTTCGTTTCAATTTGAAACTCCTGTTCCATTTCATTTCATCGAAACAGTGATGCTGTTTTGAGGCTATTTTGATGTGTTGCCCATAGACTATAGTGGGGAAGCTCGAAATAGCCTCTCTCATCTGGCCTGCAGATAGGGGCACAACCCTGGGAGGGCTCCAGGGCCCGTGCCAGTCCTCCTGGGATTGTGGCCCCCATCTGCCTGCCAGATGTGGGAGGGATGCCGCCTGGGACTGGACTGGGGAGATGGGGAAGGGAACTGAGCCCCATTGCTCAGTTCCCCTCCCCAGCACTGGGACTGATCAGGGAAGGGAATTGGGGCTGAGGTGAGAGCTACCATCAGGCTGGGGAAATGAACTCAGAGGGCTGAGTTCCCAATCCCAGCATGACCATTGGGCTGGTGAAATGAAATCAGCCCAGCCCGATTGTAGGGCTGGGGAAGGAAACTGAGCGATCAGGCTCAGTTCCCTTCTCCAGTCTGACTGCAGCGCAGGGGAGAGGAACTGAGTTGGGGCTCAGTTCCCTTCGCCTGCGCTGTGATCGAACTCCCACAGCCAGCTACAGTTGGTAGGGAAAGCCAGGGCTGAGCCTGGAGCCACTGGGAGTCCCA
Source organism: Crocodylus porosus (assembly GCF_001723895.1). Lineage (NCBI taxonomy): Eukaryota > Metazoa > Chordata > Crocodylia > Crocodylidae > Crocodylus > Crocodylus porosus. The sequence goes on from NW_017728909.1 coordinate 52,865,341, forward strand.
GCCCTGGTTCTCCCCTGTCTTCCACCACCTGGCCGCTGGCTGCTTCAAAACTCGAAACATTTCAAACTAGCCTCATTTTTGTTTTGAAGCCCTTTGTTTTGTTTCAGTTTCTCTGTTTTGTGCTCAAAATGAATCAAAACAGTGTCAAAATGAAACAGCCAGTGTAATTTTGCACAGCCCTAGTATTCAGTGTTCTGTTTCTTTCTCCCTTTAGGTTATTCTCTCATGCTATGCACACATCTTTTTTCATGATTTTAGTAATGATTTAAAGTGGATATACATCTCAACTTCTTTGGGCTGAACACTAAGGATAGTTGAAACCCTTATTTGTCTACAGAGGGAAGATTTGGTTTATACTATTCCTGCTATTCAGGAGCCCAAATTATGATGTTAGAAGTATTCTGTATGCTCCTTGTTTTCCGTTATTCAGAAATTTTTTATATAGTTTTACTTAGCCCTGTTAACAATATATTTTAAGGGTTTATTGAAATGCTGTTTGTGTTTTGCTTAAATTACTTTGTATTTTTTCCCCAAAAGGATTTAACAACTCTGAACGAACATGTGATAAGGAATTTATAATACGCAGAGCAGCCACTAATCGTGTCCTGAATGTCTTGCGTCATTGGGTCTCCAAACATTCTCAGGTACTTTTCAATTCCATGTGTACATCTGACTTTCAGTCCCACTTTCTGTGATTTGCATGTGGAAAGATGCATTTTGAATCATTGTGTCTAGTCATAATATTTCTTACCACTTTGGCTATAAAATAGTATTAAGCAGTGCTGCTGTTTAGCAGTAGTCAAACCTGAAGTCAAACTGCATATACTGTGCAGGTAACATGGAAGCTTATTTTGTTAAATTGCATTATTGGATAAATGAGAAATCCTTCATCTAGCCTTGCAAACCTGACCTGGGAACTTGTTCAGATACAAAACTTCTAAAATTTTGTAACAGCAATATTGTAGTCATGGACATTAAAATATACATGAGAAAAATGCTGAAAGAAATCTACAGAACACCTATATTTGCTGTAATAAGTGAACTACAAATTACTTTAGGAATATAGGACTTGTAAGCACATTCAGTCATTGTTCTAGTAGTTCAATACCCTGTCTGACATACCTAGGGCCTTACAGTACTACTTCTTGAGAAAGGCAGATAAATCTCCTTAATCCAATCGCACCAATGTTCTATAAAGTGAGTGTAATTTATTATTTCCTGATTTCTGTATCCTAATGAGTCTTGCCTATTTTTCATTTATGTCAGACACTGTCCTAATAATGAACAAGTTGAGTGGTCAGTCTGGTGGTCAGTCTGCATAAACTAAATATTTTTGGTTCAAATACATTTATGGCATGTACAGAAATTATCTGTGCGTGCATATGTTCATGCTTTGTGAGCCTAGCAAGATAGAAAAGAAACTTGAGCCTGCACCATTCACAGGCAGAGCCTTGTGCAATACATCACAGGATCTGGGTCTTGGTATGTGTGACTAAAACTGCATTGAACAAAAAAACAGCCTAACTGGCATACAGGATTTCATTCACAATAATGTCCTTCAAGGGGTTTATGGTCACATGAAACAAATGTGGGATTTTTCAGAGTGTACTTAAAAGACAAAATTCCCAGCCACCATTTTAGTTATTACAAAAAAAGTTAATCAAAGAAGGAAAAAAATACCTGGAAGTTTAGGAAACAAGCCCCAGTTAAATGGTTTCACCTAGGCAATGACCATTTTGTGACTGAACTGTTGCTGGCCCCTAACTAATTAAGGAGCCTTGATCTTTAATTTTGTTTTTTCATTGCGCATTTGGCTTCAGCAGCCCCTCATATCAAACTCCATTCCCCTTTTCCCAGTTAAAATTGTTGGAGAATGTAAACATAACAATGCCTGGGTAGGAAATGGGGCAATAGCATTAGAAATAAGAGTTTATTTTTGATTTAGGAAGTCAGCGACTTTAGTGGGTCCAGCAAAAAACAAACAAACAACAACCCTTTGTCTCTTCTCTTTCTGTCAAATATTTGAGAGTTAGGGAGTTATAAAAACATTTAAAATGGAAACCTAATTGTAAACCTTATCTATGGAGTTATGGCTGTCTGTTCTGTGAACTTTTATTCATGCATAACTGGCATAATCAGCTGATGTTCCTCATGTGGGATTTTGCTACCTGAAAATAAGACACTGTTTAATCCTCACACTTTGCTGATCAAGCAATTAGGTTATGTTAAACATTCCCTGTGAAAATGCTTGCACAGTGCCAGCCTCCTTCCCATAATTTCACAATGTATTTCAGACATTTCAAAGAAGACAGGAGTTTTCCAAAAGAGCTCAAGGTATAACTTCTCATGCTCAGTAAGATTTGAGGTGTTAGCTTCAGATTCATACACTGGAGGGGGAAGGCTTCACTATGCTCACTAATTTAGCAAACGATGAGAAAGAAAGAAGAAAAAAGAAAAACCCTGAAAAGCTCACTTTGCTTTATGTGTCCCAGGTAATGCCATTTGGACAGTGCTGGGAGTTAACAAAGATATTTTCTTATAATCCCTATGTGAAGCCAGCATAGTGTGTGTCTTCCGCGGGGTGGGGGGAAGGGAGGAGAGGTGGGGACAGCAGCTCCAGAATCATTGAGAAGATTTCTCTTTTCTTCAAGGTCAGGAGCTTTGTATTTGGGGCACTAGTCTGAGATTCTGTTGCTGTGTGATTAGTACTTGGTGATTGGTACCTGGTAAATAAATAAATATTACATATAGTGATGACTGTATGTGGTTAGGTAATGGGGTAGTCCAGGGACTAAGGTAGTTTCAGAATCTAAGACGGGTGTGCACTGATTAAGCAATGGGCAAGCTGTCCTGCAGCTGCAGATATTCATTACTATACCAGGATCCCACCTTAACACCTTCTGGGCATCCAAAAGAATAGGAGGAGGGACTGTGTACAAGAACAGCTAGAGTCTAATTCTCTAGGGCAGCATTCAGCCACATAATCATGAAATGATTCTGTCTCTTGCAGTTCCCCTGCCTTATTCACCATTTATCTTCCACCTTCTACAATTACTGAGGCAGTGGTCCTGCTCATGAAATTCCTTCAGTACACAGCTCTGATTCATTCCCAGAACCTGTCCATCCTATCCATTAAATGAGGCAAGCAGCCTGTGGAAGAAAGTGTCTTGTAATTTAAAGACTTTATTATAACACGCACAAACAATGGGGCTGAATTAAGTTTGCATGTGGCTTTATGTGGACAGATTTTCACAGGGACAACAAAAGGCATAGTCCTGACACCTTTCAAGTCCCTGTTCCAAAGCAGGGTTGTATTTAAGTTATTCTGAAGGTCACCAGAATATTGGTAACATTACAAATTGCACTTTTTTTCTATCTGTAGTCAAAGGGCTGGTTGAATCACTTCAACTAAAGCTTTGCAAAAAAGCTGGCATAGAAAATTTCAGCCCAAATAGTTAAAGTTTGCCAAAAGTTATAAGCAACTGAAAAAGGGTGTTATAATGACAGGTGCCTGGCTGCAATTCCACCTATAAAGTCCATATAATTTTATGTTTCTATTTGAATAAGGGCTTTAATGCTGAAAAATAGTTTTGTTGTATGTTTTATTTTGTTTTAAGCAAATGTGTTTACGACTTTTCAACACCACCTCTTTATACCTCCCTGACCACTCCCTCTTCTTCCTTCCCCCTCAAAAGTTTAAATAACTTCAGATCTTCTCATATCACAAAAATAGTGAAACCTTTTCAATTGTTAGATGTAAATTTAAGAATTCACCCACAATGTTTGCACCAAGATTTCATTGGTTATGTGTGGAATCTAAATGGCTAGAATTTCAGTAGACAGTTGTAGTAGTCTATTATTACTCTGTCTCATGGTAATGCATACAGGACCCAACCTCATAGTGTAGTTACTGTATAAGCATATAGCAAAGAGAGTGTCCCTGTTCCAATGAATGTCAAACTGGTACTGCCATCTCTGAACTCACCATTATATTAAATACTGTTAATTAACCTGGTGGTAAGAATGCTGGAAATTGTCAGATCTTCATCTGTATAGACCTTCTGCAAATACACTTTAAACCAGTGATAACATCAGTGAGAACTTCCTGAGATAAACACAGCCAATAAGTGAAAAATTTCTCTTAGCACATAGTTATAAATAAACAAACTCTAGGTTATTTTGGCAAAGGGAAAAGAATTGGCCAAATGTAAACATGAGGAGCCTGCTAACCAGGCTCCCTTTAGCAACACCTAGTGATGCACTTTTTGTTGGGCTGTCAGTGTAATCAATAGAAGTACTTTTTATGAAGGGCTTATTACTTAGTTGATGATGTTTAGTGAAGTGCATGCTCAGGGCTAGAAATTATCATAAATGCTTCCCTAAGTTTATAAATATGCAGTGCTGGAAAGGACCTCCTGGACCTTCCATGTTTTCTTTGATTTTTAACTCAGGCTAAATTTTGTTAAAAAAAACCAAACAAACTCCTTTAAGATGGAACTTGGTAAGTTTAGAAGGAGAGTTTCAATGTCATTCTCTGCAGTAGATGGAGACTGAATGTCTTGAGCTAAGATGTCCCTTCCTATTATTAGACTTTTTAGGCATGTCACATACAAAGGTGCTGGAGCTTACAGGACTGACACACATAAAAACCACTATCAAGAGGAGGAGGTTTGGCCATGTTAGGAGAATGGGAAGAGACCATATCCCGAAGAATATTTTATACAAAGAGATTCGAGACAGCTCTAGAAAGCAGGGTTGCACTCTATGGCAGTAACATGATATATGCAAAAATTATATGAAGTCATTCAGCATCCATGTAAAAGGATGGGAAGAGTGCACAGAATCTTGTCCAATCTGGAGGAAACTTCTGGCACTAGGTGCAGCTCAACATGAAGGGGCTTTGATCCAGAGGATGGGAGCAAAGCAAGAAAGAAGGAAGCAGCCTGCTGCAAACTTGGACTCCAACTCAGACAGCACATAGATCTGTAAAACTTTTAACAAGCTGTGTCACTCTTGAATTGGGCTTATCAGCCACAAGCACATTTATCAGGCACCTGAGTAGACCTCTTACATGTACACCATGATCCAGAGAATAAAGAGTTGTCTATATATAGGCATGATCAAAAAATATCCACTTCACTACTATTATGTAGAGAATTTCAATGGAAGACAATCATGGATTTCTTTTATAGCCAACTTATCACTGATGAAGTGAACTCAAACAACCACAACCTCTGTTAGAATGTCAGGAAACAACCACAGTCCCAGTGTTATGATCACATAGGAACATGGGACTAGAAGGGGCTTTCTGAGCCATCAAGTCCAGTCCCCTGTGTTCACAGACAACCATTTATCCAAGTATTCCTCAAATAGCTGCTTCAAACCCTCGCACACAATTCCCAGGCATGAATCAGAAACACGAAGAGTCCTTTTGAAAAGGGTAGAATACAGATCTAAAAAGTAAATAAATACAAAACCAGAGGAGATGTGAGGGCACTCCCAGTATCTTGCGACTGTAACAGCAGTGAAGCAATTGGTTAATACATGCTCATAAGATGTCAGGAAGAGAACCATGTCCTGCACAAAAAAGGAAGGCAAAACCCCCACAAACCCTAAAATGCTTGAGGTTTCTAATTACCAGCAGGAGAATCAGCATACTTCAGTCATAAAACTCCAACAGTTGAGGCCAACATCCCAGTGCTTTAGTCCAGTCAAAATCAGTTGGAGCAGAACAGGCCTTTGGGCTAGTGTCACTAAGGCTCACTGGTTTCCATTGCCAACAGGCCATCAGGGAGTGTTCTGAGTCCCTAGACCGAATGACTTGGTACCCAGTTACAGCTGAGTGAACTGGAGGGGGTTTTTGGCATGAATCTAAAGTAGGGCTTGAACTTGCACTTCTAGAGCCATAGTGAGACACTTAATTGCTCTGCTATTGCCTCCCAATTCTTCAGAGGAAAGCAAATATATATATATATCTATAGATATATATATATCTCCAGAAGCTGCTACTATTCACAGGAAGAAATACTCTCCACAATCTTTGTAACAGCAAGAAAGATCACTTGTTCAATTCAATGTATTAAGGATTCTAGGTGAAATCCATGCTCCTGAAAACAACGTAACAGACATACATCCATAATATAAATTTAAACAGAAAAGCAAATATAATAAAATAGGGCCAACCATTATAAAAACATTATTCCTACTCCAAAAATTAACACAATCAAGTACAAATATGGTGATAAATCAGATCATAAATCTATAAAAATGTTGTGCATAGGTCCACAATTAACACAGTAAAAAACAAGTACACTAATAAAGTTTATCAGTCATATCAACAGTAAAGGAAGTTTAGCTCTGATCACTGCAGTCTTATAAGCAAACATTGCAACACGGTTTACTAAATATGGATCTGTTTGCTGGAGGAGCCACATTAATTTCTCTCTGTTTGAGCAGTATGTCAGTTTCTGCAAGAACAGTGATAAATAATTTCTCCGTATGCTGTTATCAAAAGGGTATTCTAAAATATAATAAATAGTGTCTTCCAAAACTCATAGACAGGCTGGACAGCATCTTTTTGCCCTTGGAATGGAAAGTCTACATCCAGCTAAAACAGCTGTGGGCATCTGTTTGGTCCTGAGTTTAGTCAAAGAGAGTCACCATTTATTATTGTGATCCAGCTAAAGGAGAGTCACCATTTATTATTGTGATCCAGCTATAGATATCTTTCTCCCCCCGAATCTAATTTCCAAAGAATATATAGAGGGGCAATGCAAGTAGCCCTGGCCACTGGAAAATCATTCTGCCTGGCAATATCTCAGAACCTGTGGAGAACCCAGACCTTTTCTACAGGGGAGAAGAGTCTTTCATTGTCTTTGACATAGTGTCTCATCCTGCAAAGTGCAAAAGTGTGGGAAAGAAAAGCTAGCCAGGAACATTGAAGAGAAGAGGGGTTATTGATGTTTTAGGCATGCTAAGTGCCTAAAACACTTAGAAGGCACTAAGTAGAAGGCATGCATAATGTTGTTGTACCTGAGGGCGTAAAAATAGCTCTGCCTTTGCATTCTCACTGGGTTGACAGTAATCCTCAATTCACTTTAAACGTGATAGAGTCCATAAAATTATAATGATAATATTTTGTACTATTGTTATGCCAAGAATATGCTAGATCAGGAGTCAGCAACCCCTGACATGCATGCCAGTGTGGCACAAGAAGGAATTTGTTTTGGCATGCATGCCTTAGGGTAGGTGGTGGGGAAGGAGCTGGTGCTGCACTGCCACAACAAGGATTGAGCCCCTTGCAGCTCCCCTGCTGTTTGCCCCAATCTGTGCGTGTATCTGCTGCCAGCAACAAACCAGGCCAGGGCTCTGCAGACCTTGGTGCAGTGGCTTGCAGCCTACTGGCTGCCTGCCACAGCCAGCCCAGACTTTGGGCAGGCCCCTGCTGCCCACCACAGTGCTGGGCTGCTTGTAGCAGTTGTGGGGAGGCTGCAAGTCACTGCATCAAGGTCTGTGGAGCGCTGGCCCAGCTCGTTGCTGGTGGTGGGTGTGTGTGGACCTCGCGGCAGGTGGCAGGGAAGGAACCAGGGCTGCACTGCTCCAACAAGAATCAGGCTTCTCGCAGCTATCCCATCATCTGTCCCTGACACACCAACATCTTACAAGTCAATGTTGGTGTATTTTTGGCACTGGCCAAAAACAGTGCCAACCCCTATGCTAGATGCTGTATAAACACAGAAGAGCATGCAATCCATGTCCATAAAAGTCCAGATAAATAATATGAGCAACAGATAAATGTAAAAGTAAAACAGCTGAAAGGATGGTAGTCTGATTAGTTAACTGCTTGCCCCCTAACTGCAGCTATCTTTTTGCCCTCCAACCTCTCATATAAATCAATCTTTATTGCCATTGCTCATCCCATTATGCCCTTCCACTTTCCCAGAACTTAAATTAATTGTTAGCATATCAGATTTCCATATTAATGAAAATGTTTGGAATTGGGACTAATGTGACTTTACCTACCCTTTCCCGTTGCTTACAGATTCTTGATGGGGACTGGGGTTTTTTGCCTCTGTTGGACTATAAAATTAATTAGCTTTATAGAGTAACAGTAGAACCATATAAAAATAAGGCTCCAAGAGTTATTTTTTAAGCATTTTTTATTTGGTTACCCAAACAAGAATGACATTAAAATATACCAGGTGGAATTATCTGCAGGTTCCTTTAAGCAGAATGTGAGTAAAATTAACAATTAGGACTATTCAGAGAGAATGTATATTACTGAAGCTGTTTTGTTCTTCTGAAATCTTTTAAAGTAATGGCAAAGGAAAGGATTCTTCATTATTTTTAAAAACTTAGGTTAGACACTGTCAGAGCTGCACTTTAATTCTCAGTGAATATATATTGATAACACTGCAAGCATTGCCTTTTTTAGTAGGGAGAAGAGCTCATTAATGTCTCCAGGCAATCTCAAAACATAGATACAAGTTTGGCAAAAACATTTATACAAATAATGTGACATGTAACTTTTACTTTTGCCAAAATGAAAGGTAAATACTTTAGGTTTTCACATATTTATTTACATTTTATTCTGCTTTGTTGTTGTCATTGTCATTGTTGTTCTCTTCCCCTTATACTCCCAACTCATATTCCTTATCTTCTCTGTCTTTTCTACAACAACTAAATGCTTTTCTGTCCAGAATAATAGTATGTTTTTGTTTACATTTTGTTTCTGAAATGTAATTGGGAGGAACAGTGTGGGTTTCTTGCATGTCAGCACAATTGCTGGGACAAGCAGTTACTATGGGAGCAAAAGCCTTTGCTAGCTTGACGGGAAAGAAGAGGATATGTGAGGACAAAACTCCCACTGGCTTCTGTGAGAGAAGTTAAAAATGGGAGGTGAAAAATGAGGCATAGGATAAACTCTCTGGGATGTTTTTAATATCCTAGTAAAGTCTCACAGCTTCCTTTTTTATGTAATGACACTTTTTTCTTTTTTTGTCTGAACATATTAAATTGGACTGTTTCTCATTCTGCAGAAACCAGTTTATATATGAAGTATTGTATCAGACTGTATGAGGAGGAAAAGTTGTCTGTATCACCAAAGAAGCTGGGCTTCTCTAAGAAGTGAAGAGCTGTGAGGTTCCCAGCTCTGACTCAATTCCAAACTTGTTTCTTTAGCCTCCTTTGAAAAACCTGGCTGGAATGAATCCATGGCATGTGACAAGCTAAAGATTGCTGTCAGCTAATCTCACTCGATTGTGGAGTAGACTAACCTCTGCGTTTCGAGACTCCAGTTCACCATATGCTGTCTGATTCCTCCCTTGCTCAAGAGGGGAAAAAATCTAGTACAAGTTGAGCTAGCTCAATTCTACCAAGTGCACAGAACGTGGATTTGTGTACTATAGTCACTATCACTATTTAGCAATCTGAGAAATTAGGCACTTGTAATTAATAAAAGTATGAAGGATTGCACAGCTGGAGAAAACTTCATAGTTATGCATCAATAATTCTAATTAATTTCTACATTGTGATTGCCTGAGGCAATTTTATTTTAGTACAGTATTCATTAGGTAGCAATTAATTTATATCATCAACTTCTAGGTTAACAGTTAAAAACATAACGTAGGAAATATGGCTGGTGGAAGTAAGCCAAGTTAAATGCAGAAACTTCCACAAATTGAAACTTTTGCTAGGTTCACATTTTTCTGACAAACCTGGGCTGCATTTTAATGAAGTTCAAACCTTTGACTCAAAAGACTGTAAAGTTATATGTAAAGTGACCCTTCTGCAGACTTCTTGAACTGAAAGAAGTATACAACACCTTCCAATTCTGATTATTGTAGCATGGTTCCATTGTTGCAGACAGGCTAATTAACTTTGCCTTTCAGCAGAGCTAAGTAGTATAGCCACATTCACACTAAGCAGCAGAACTAATTAGCTGTCTTGAAGGTGACTGTTGCTTCTGACCCAGAGCAGTAGTTGCATTTTTGTGGTTCTGGGCAGCATTGTGTTTCATCCTCTCAGCAGATATGCTAGGTTAAGGAATAAGGCTTATTTATTTGGCAGTTCCTGCAGACATTTCGCAGGGAACCCTACTCTTTACAGAACAACCATACTAAGATCAGCTTTGAAACTTATAGTTGCTAATTCATTTCATAGTTGCTTGCTTTCATAGCTGCCTGCATACCTGTCCAACTTGGGGCCCTATGCTGCTGCAAAGTTTGCCACTGCTAACCATAAGCAGAATGCTGATTATAACTGCTTTAAAATGTGAGCTGGTAGTCCCATTTCAAGGAGTTCTTGGTGACACAGCCCCCTGTTGGACTGTCCTGGAAAATTTGGGACAGATGATCACTTTGATTGTATGGCATGCTCTCTCAAGCACACACCCTCTATTGTAAATTGGGACCTGAAAAAGGGTACTTCTACATAATTGTAGATTGACTGAAGGAACCAGATATAAACACAGTTACAATGCCCTGTTTTTCACATAGGCAAGGTACAGCCATTACACTTTTACCGGTATAAGTAAACAGTCGGACATCAGTCTAAATCTAGTGTAGTCTCCTTTGAAAATCCTGGCTAGAATGAAATCCTGGTATGAATTGGGATTTAGACACAAAACTAGTCTGTACCCATAACAGAACCGAAGTTTGGCACACATAGACTAGCTCAAAAATGGCTAAACCCGGTCTAAGATTTGCTTCTCCTGCCATAGGGAAAAGGTGAGTTGTGTTTGCTACTGATGTAAACTACGCCACTTACAGAAAATGGCATAGCTTAGATTGATTCTGTCTTGGGCTTTTTGAATGTCTGTATCTAGCCATAGAAAGATAATTGCAAATATTTGCATAATTATACACCATATGTGATCTACATATGTCTATGTATAAACTATTGATGCCTTTGATTGTTGCCATACTCAAGGAAAAAGTTGCAAAAGTGTAAGTGTTTGATCATCCATGGCTTTTCAGGGAGTGTGAGCTGCCCTCAGAATGGTAGCCAAGCATACAGTCAGTCAAACTAATTAGAGATACACTACACTCACTTCTGCTGGGGTCTGACAGGTCCTTCTTCAGTGAGTTGTTTTTGTGATGCAGTTAAACATTCTGACTCCCAGAACTTAGGGGCAGAGATGTCACAATTTCTACAGCGTGACTTTAATCTGACAATGCCTACCATAGATTCTTCTTTCAAGGCTTCTGTGAACTCTGGGGCTATAAAATGCCTCTATAGCAAAAGGTTGGTGTAGTGTGCGATCAGAATTATTTCATCATTTTACTAATGTAGCTTGTACCTATAAACTAGTATTTGGACCGGAATGACAAACTAAAACTGATGTTATAGAAGTAGGATAGGCATTCTACCCAAACAATGGCACCTGCTTTGCACTTGAACCTAAATGAAAAGCAAAGCAATCACTCTTTTGAACTTAAGCCAAGGACAGGTCAGAACTACATTTTGCTTTCATATCTAATGATTATTTCTGTCACCTCTCCCTTCCCCATCCATGACTGTTAGAGTTTAGGTTAATGTACAGGAAACCCTCGCTATTTGTGGGTTCGGTATTCGTGGTTTCAGATATTTGCGAATGCCGAACCTGCATTTTAAATACATTTTATACACTTACAGGAGCTCCTGAGGAGCTCTGTGCTTGCTGCCACCAGTCTCCCACCACCACTGCTGGGCTCCCACTGCCATGCTCCCACTTGACCATTTCCCCCCCGCCCCCAGCTGCTGGGGGCACTGCGTTCATGAACACAGTCTGCGTTCATGAACGCAGTCCTTATTCGCAGGTTTCACCGTCCGCGGGGGATACGAGAATGTATACCCCGCGAATGGCGAGGGTTGCCTGTATCAGTATTTACCACGGCAGAAAAGTCATGATCAAATATCCTTTTTAAAATCTGCTTTTACCTCGGAAACTAAAATCTTCTTGGAAGGCACCTTGTCACAAATGTACCTCTCTTCCATCAGTTCACTGGACCAAATTATCCTCTGTTATGTAAGTATGTATAAATTAAGAATAATTCCACTGAATTAAATGAAATGTCTGTAGATTTACACCTTGGTAAAAGTGAGAATAGAATTTGGCCTAACAATTTTTGGAAAATTATATGGCCTAGCACTGTCTTTCTAAAAACTTACTTCATTTTAAAATCTTTGTAGCTCTTGTACTCTCATAAATTCTGGTCTTAGGTGTGATGTGCATTGCACAGGAGGCTGGATTTTCAGATTTGCACTTTTTTAAGGATGCCCAGTGATGATCTGACCCTCACCCCCACTAGGACTCACCTTTCTCAGTACCCGTGCTCCTCTGCTGGTTTGCGTTACCTCCTGCACAGGGACTTAATGGAAGGCAGTCCCAGTGCACTCTCCCCACCTTCTGTGTGCACCCACACAGAGTCAGTTATAGCCTGACTGTAGTTTTACATGCAGATTTCTCACACTTTTGTTCTTAAAAGGTATTTTTAATCCTTCATTTTGCTTTGCTTTTCCCTTCCCTTTCCCCACCAACCTTTAACATTTCTTTTCAGTTTCTCTTCCCATGTGTCACTCCCCAGCCCTCCCCTCTCTCCATCACTACTTTAAAATTTCTATCCCTTACCAACCTGCAATCCTGCTCTGTCTTTCTCTTTCTATCTCCTACCTCTCCCAACACCTTCTGAGTAGAAACAGATATTGCCTGATGTTGTATTTGTCCTGCCGTAATAATTTATTTGTAGGACAAATGTGGAGCCAATAGACATCCCTGCTCTTTGTCGTGCCACATCAGTGGTGCTAATGAAGTGTGCATCTGTTTGTTGTGTGGTGGTAGAGTGCAGACATCCCTGAGCTCTGGGATGCCCACACTCTTCCACCATGCCAGGCAGATGCTCTGAGGGCTTGAGGCACCTGATCATGTGAGCCAGGGATAGGACTGGGACTCTCAAGCCCCTGGAGCATATGCCTGGCTTTTCCTGCTTACAGAGATGCCTAGGGCACACGTCTGTAAGCAGGGAAATTGGAGTTCCCTTTCCAGGCACGTGTCTCTGGAAGTGGGGTAAATCTGCATGGCTCCCCACATGGAGGTGTGGGACCCAGGAAATTCAGGACACCCCACATCTCATGCTAGGACACAAACTGACCCATTGGGTCCAAGTTGGGGGTGGGAGCATGGGACAGGGTAGGACTCAGTGCAGGTCCCAGCATGGGGGCACAGGGCCCTGGGAATTCCCTTGGGACTCGCACCGACCTGTGTTTCAGATAGAGACACAGGTTAACATGGGTCTCACCACAGGGCAGTACAGAAGTTGGGGAATTTCTGCCACCTCATGCCTTCTTGCCAATAGTAGCAGGAGAAAATATTATTTGCGAGGGCTGAGGGCCATTGCAGGGCTGTAATGCATGAGCAATGGAGGAGCATATGGCAGGGGTGCTGGGTGCAGTGCTACAGCAGTGGGGCATGGCAGTGGTGCTGGGTGCTGTGGGATGGTGGCACCATGGTGCTGCTACTGTTGTTGACCACTGCAAAATTAGTTTGTGGGGGCTAAGGCCCATTAGCCCCAGCTTTCCACCACCTATGCTTCTTGCCAGGACCCATAATGGCCCATACTTCATGTGGAGGCATGGGACAACACAGGTCCCTGCATGGAGGCACAAGGTGCCAAGGATTCCCCAGCTCCTGCACCTCTTCACTGCCTCACATCAGGACCCACGATGACTTGTGCTTCTGCATGAGCCACAGGTCAGTGCAAGACCTGACAGGGCAGCAAGGGTTTTGGGGAATGTCCAGTGCAAAGAGAACACATCTTCCCTTTTCCCACATTGGGCAGGGAGCTCAGTGTGGGACAAGGGGAGATGTATGTGTCACCCAGTAAAGCCGATGAGGGGTGATGCGATGTGTCCCTTCTTAGCTGATGCTTTTTGATTTGATAACATCTGTTTCTATGCCCTCTTCTCCTTTCCTGTTCCCCTTCTCCTGTGTTTCTGAACTGGAGGAACCTCACTATAAAGCTACAAACAAGGTAGAGAGAAATGACTAGGAAAAACTGCAACAGAGTTCTTTTTTTCTTGCTTGTCACCAGTGATCATAATAGCTATCGTGGCATATCTGAAAGACTAGTGTAAGTTGTGCATGGCAACTTTAGAAATCTTCTGAGGCAGCTGGATGAGAGAGCAGCCACCCTTCCTTCTTTCCTCCCTCAGAACTGGACTCTTCACTGCCACTGATCAGAGCTGGCCCAATGTGTATGTTGAACGTGGCCCTCTAAAAGAGCAGGCCTTATGCTACTCTGTGCTTATGTACCTGATTTGATTGCCAAAACTTCTGGAGCTACTTGCATGTCTCTGTTTCTTCAAGCATAATATTATGTAAGGAAAAAATTAGAATGAAAAAAGAATCTAATAAAATTATTCCAAATATATTCAGTAAAGGCTGTCATGAGGGAGTTGTGTTAAATTTATCCTGACAACCTGTACCACTTCTCCTCCTCACATGGCAATCATAGGACCCTGATGCCAGCTTCCCAACTGGCTTCTTTACAGTTGTTGAGAGATATTTATAACATTATACATATAGGAGCCAAAGCAATGCAAGATTATTTTGATCTAAAGCCTGTAGAGTTACACTGAACTTAAATAATACAACCCTATGAATTAGTTTCCTGTATGGATTCTTTATGAGTTTGCTATAATCTATTCCCTCTTGCATGCCTGTGCACTCACACTCACTCTCTCTGTCTCTCTGTTTTCTATAGTACTTATCATTTCAGTGTCCAAATGTTTCACAAATAAATTGGATATTTACACAGAGGTCATGGCAGGACTTCATGGGCTCTTCTACCTTCCTCTGTTCTGTAGCTTTAGGAAATTCTTATGTTATTTAAAAGATTATTTTCTTGCATCTATGTGAAGGATGAATCAAAAACAAAACTGTAGTCATTTTTCTATAAACTTGAACCCTTGTCATAACTTGTAGATTATTTTCTTGGAATATTTGCTACATGATATTTACATATATGGTCAATGTAAATACTTCAGCTTGTTTATTTCTGATGTGGACACTACATAAGAACTGAGTAATTATGCTTTATACTCCCTCCCCTGGAAATTAGCTTCATTCTGGCCCTTGGTTCTAAATCTATTAATACATTTACTCTTTACTCAGTCAGATGAATTACTTCCTTTCCAATGGGACTGAACATACTGCCTCCATAGTATGCCTAGCTCTTCTTGGCAAGGGGAGCATGCATCCACATTGTAGAATTTCACATTGAACTGTGCTCCCCTGGATAACAGCAAGCACATCACTAGCAGGCTCTCTCTGACCTTATATAAATTTTTTCTTATTAGCTTTATTGCTGTGCACACTCCATTGAGCATTTTACCTACACAATATGTGCAAGCATGTGGCCAGGAAAAGGAAAACCTCTCATACCCAGTCCTCATTGCTCTCCTGCTCCTGCTGCATCAGATTGTTCAAGGCAAAGATTGGGCTTATATAGTTGTATGTACCCACATGACTTAGCCTCCACCCCCCTCCTTTCTCTTTCCTCTCTCTTTTCTCCTTTTTCCTTCTTTTCTCTTTTCTCCCTCCCTGTTTCTTTCTCGTTTCTTTTCTCTCTTCTTCCTCTCCCCCCCCGCACTACATGTGGTCATCTTCAGTTGTGAAGGACGAACAGCATGTGCATATAATAGGGCAGTATAAAGAGTACACTTTTCCCTGACTGTCTTCTATATACATTTAGAAACTTCTGATAATGTTGGTGATTTGTGAACAGAGCTTTGATTTTGCAGTCCTTAGCCACTTCCTTCTGTTATTCTTTCTTCCTCATTCCACAGCTGCCTTCACTTCTTTGGTTTATCCAGCTTGTATGCCTTTAGGAACTGTCTTATGGCATATTACGAAATGGGGATGCCATCTTATTGAATAAGGATGCAATTCCCCCCTTACTCCTCAACTAAACTGCTATTAAAGCTGGAGCACAGGTAAAATTGTTTCACCTTGAGTTTCAGTGCTTCGACGGAACAGTGTTTCATCTCAAATTTCATGTTGAGTCAAAACAACTGTTCCGTTTTGTTCCATCAAAACAGAAAGGCTGTTTCGCCGCTGTTTTGAGTTTCACTGGGGATGGGGAGTCAGAGCAGCTGGGCTGCTTCCCAGTGCCCTGTGCTAGATTGAGCTAGGGGGTGGGAGGCAACCCAGTGGGGCTACTTCCCTGACCCCTGCGCTTCATCGTGCCAGGCTGCCTCCCACCCCTCGGCGCAATCAAGCATGGAGGTCGGGGAAGCAGCCCCACTGGGCTACCACCTGCCCCTGGTACAATCAAGTGTGGGGGTCGGAGAAGCAGCCCTGCTGGGCTGCCTCCCGTCCCCGGTGCAATCAAGCATAGGGGTCAGGGAACCAGTCCTGCTGAGCTATCTCCTGCCCCTAGTGTGATGAAGTACGGAGGTTGGGGAAGCAGCCTCTCTGGGTTGCCTCCTGCCCCCCGGCACTATCAAGTGCAGGGGTCAGGGAAGCAGCCCCGCTGGGTTGCCTCCAGCCCCCGGCACAATCAAGCACAGGGGTTGGGGAAGCAGCCCCACTGGACTGCCTCCTGCCCCTGGTGCGATCAAGCGTGGGGGTCGAAGCAGCCCTGCTGGGCTGCCTCCCGCCCCTGGTGTGATGAAGCACAAGGGTCAGGGAAGCAGCCCCACTGGGTTGCCTCCCAACCCCAGATGAAGCGCGAGGGTTGGGGAAGCAGCTCTTCTGGGTTGCCTCCCACTTCTGGTGTGATGAAGCTCAGGTGTTGGTGAAGCAGCCCCGCTGGGCTTCCTCCCGCCTCCAGTGTGATCTAGCATGGGGCACCAGGAAGCAGCCCTGTTGGGCTGCCTCCTGCCCCTGCCAAATCTTGCACTGGGGATGGGAAGTCAGACCAGCTGGACTGACTTCCCATCCCCAGCCTATGGTCGAAATGTTTAGACTTTCGAAACATACTCATGGAAGCTAAACTGATAAGCTATTTCCAAACTACCGTAAAAGTATCTGCACAAGGCAGTCCTACACTAGGAAAACAGTGTCCTTTTAAAGTATGAGAGCTGGCACACTCTCTAGCTGCAATTTTAATCTGTTATGAGATGGAGGTAAGCCTTAGGGGGTTTAGGCCAGCAACACAGATGAAGTGGTGGTAATCTGTGCTATCATAATGATGTTATATGTGCAGGCTGCTGCAAGCTTATTTGATCTTGTGCAGTAAGTTCAGAGCCAGGAGGACAACAAAGCTGTTGGAGGAGGTAAGTGATGTCAGGCACAAGCTTCTCAAGTCTTTTCCTCTCCTCTCTTTATAATGCTTAAGTATCCTTTCTTCCATATTTCTCTATCCTGGGTAGGGAAAGGGAATATTGCACTTTGGAATTCTTTTAATGTGCCCTCTTCATTCCTCTATGCACACGGGGGAGGTGTTCACTTAATGTTAGTGTACCCCTGTCTTTGGGAACTGTAAGGTGCTAGCTGGTTCTGGGGTGGGGGAAGGATGAGAGGAAACAAATATTAATTGCTAAAACAGCACCCTCTAGTCTCTATGGCAATAATGAAAGATGTTTCTTTTGATCTGGGAATTCTGTTCTCATAGGTTTTCTTGATGTTGTAAGAAGATGGTGATTATTGTTTTAAGATCTTCCTCGTTTGTGTTGTATCCCTGGGCCTGTAGTATGAAGTGGATTAACTGGACAGAGTTGTTTCTTTCACTTAGTGGAAGGTGGGTTCTTTCTGAGCTTCGGGGGATTGACATTGGTGCTCACTGAATTATACCCTTCCAGTTGTTACTGGATTGGGGATTGGCAGTTGAGAGGGGCAGAAGAGGCAGGTGTGTATCAGAATGAATGTGGACAGTGTAGGAAGATGGTGTGGGACAGGGGTGATAGTCATATGACAATAGCAACAGAAAATATGCAGAGAGTTTATAAACCGTCTACCATGACTACAATTCTGAACAGTGGATGGTGGGGTGATAAATAGCCCAGGAAGCAGACTGACATTAGATCAGTGTAGCTGTGTTAAAAAAACCAGCCAAAACTAAGTTGCTGAAATCAAACTTTGTAACAAGTTGAGGAACATATCAACAACTTATTTTTTCTGATCTGTTATATGCACTTGTTGCCATGACTATTGCTCTGTCATGAATGAGTCTGTTGAGGTGTATCCAGCTCTGGTCTAGGTCTCGGTTATTGTGACTAGGGACAGCAGTTGGTTGTTAAATCTTAACAGGCAACTCGAGATGAAAAACAGCTTAGCACAAGCTTGTCAGGTTTATCTTCAGGAAGATGGAAAGATGGATCTGAGAAGCCAGCTGTTAAAAATAGGGTATGTAAACAGGAGGAAGTCTTACAGTGTGATGATCAAGGATCCTGGTTTTCTCTGACTTGAAAAAAAAAATCCCCAATTTTCCATTTAAAAAAGTAATCCACAATCCACATTTTTCTGTGAATCAAATGAAATGCTACTAATATAGAGAAAGATATGTATAGTAGTGTTTCATTTAATCAAGAAAAATGTGGATTTTAATTCAAGAAAAATGTGGATTTGGGGTTTTTTGTTTTAATCTGAAAATTGCCGGGGGGGAGGGTTAATTGGAGAAAACCAGGATCCCTGGCTGATGGTAAAACTGCCACACCCAGTATATGTGCTAGCGCCCAGACCATCAATAGTGTAGCTACATGCTTGGAGATAAAGGAAACTTGGTTCCCTGTCTCACTTTACAGTTATAGTACATTTAAGGTACTAATCATGCCATAAATAGTAACAGTGCTACATGTGCAGCTGATTTATGGTGACATAAATTGGCAAACTAGCCACAAAGATATTCCACAGCAAACCAGTCACCGGACTTCGTGACTGGTTTTGCTGTGAAATATCTTTGTCTAGTATTCCACAAGTATGGCATAAATTGGCATATCTTTGTGGCTGGTTTGGTTGGCACCAGCTGATTTTCACCTCTGGCCCTTGGACAGCCGTGGGTCTAGAACCAGCTAGTAGCCATGGTCTAGGGGTGGTCCATAGGATCAGGACGGGGGCAGTTCAGCAGTGTTGTAATTGGAATCAGAAGAACACAGACAAGTGCAAGGTGATGCACCTCGGGAGGTTAACACAGACAAGTGCAAGGTGATGCACCTCAGGAGGAACAACTGGCACCATACCTACAGGCTGGGGAACTCCCCTCTTATCAGCATGGAGACGGAAAGGGATCGGGGGGTCATCATTGACTCCAAGATGAACATGGGCCGGCAGTGTGGAGAGGCAGTCAGGAAGGCCAACCGCACCTTGGCATGCATCACAAACAGGGCCAAGGAGGTGATCCTCCCCCTCTATGCGGCACTGGTCAGGCCGCAGCTGGAGTACTGCGTCCAATTCTGGGCGCCGCACTTCAAGAGGGATGT
>NW_017728909.1:52885028-52890261 GCF_001723895.1 Crocodylus porosus
AACATCTTGCTGGGGTCGTTTGACCCCAGTACTCTTTCCTGCCATGGCAGGGGGTCGGACTAGATGATCTACTCAGGTCCCTTCCGACGCTACAAACTATGAAACATTTCGATCAGCCTCGTTTTGTTTCAAGGCTATTTTTATGGCCTTTGTTTCGTTCTGATTTTGCTGTTTTGACCTCAAAATTGGTCAAAACAGTGTTAGAACTAAATGCACGGCGAAATTTCACATTGCCCTACTATTTATGGGCCATGTAACAAAGAGTTCTCAATTCTGATGGTAGCCATTTAAACTGAAGTCTTTATAGTACATTCTCCTTAGGATAGCCATGAGTTAGGGTAGTAGTCTTCTAAATTGTGCAAATGATGTCAGTCATTTGCCAAATTAAGTTGAGTCCAGTGTTAAAGGCACTATTTAGAATCATAGAATCATAGAAGATTAGGGTTATAAGGGACCTCAAGAAGTCAACTAGTCCAACCCTGTGCTCAATGAAAGACTGTCCCCAAATCATCCCAGCCAAGGCTTTATCTAGCCAGGTCTTAAAAATCTCAAAGGATGGTGATTCGACTACTACTCTGAGTAGCTTGTTCCAGTGCTTTACTACCTTCCTCATGATAAAGTTTTTCTAATACCTAATTTAAACTTCCCTTGCTGCAATTTGAAACCATTGCTCCTTGTTCTGTCATCTGCCAGCACTGAAAACTATCTAGCTCTTTCCATTTTGTAACCACCCTTCAGGTAGTTGAAGGCTGCTATTAAATTCCCTTTCAATCTTCTCTTATCCAAACTAAATTAAGCCCAGTTCCCTAAGCCTCTCCTCATAAATCATTTGCCCTAGCCCCCTAACTATTTTTTGTTGCCCTCCACTGGATTCTCTCTAATTTGCCAACATCCTTTCTGTAGTGGGGACCCCAAAACTGGACACAGTATTCCAGATGTGGCCTCACCAGTGCTGAATAGAGGGGATGAATCACTTCCCTCTATCTGCTGGCAACACTCTTACTAATGCAGTGCAGTATGCCATTAGTCTTCTTCACAACAGTGGCACACTGTTAGTTCATATTCTGTGTATTGTCCATTGAAACCCCCAGATCCTTTTCCGCAGAGCTGCTGCTTAGGTAGTTGGAGCCCAGCCTGTACCAGTCTATGGGATTGTTCCATCCTAAATACAGGACTTTTTGCACTTGTCCTTATTGAACTTCATGAGATTTATTTTGGTTCAATCCTCCAATTTGTCAGTTTAATCTGGTTTAAGAGTGCCTGCTAATTTGAGTAAGGAAAAAATTAGAATTAAAAAAGAATCTAATAAAATTATTCCAAATATATTCAGTAAAGGCTGTCATGAGGGAGTTGTGTTAAATTTATCCTGACAACCTGTACCACTTCTCCTCCTCACATGGCAATCATAGGAGGAGCCTGCCCTTAGGTTGTCCTAATGCATTAATGCAGTTTACCTTGTAATTTAGAGCTTTTACTCAGCTGTTTGCACCTCATTAAGTCTTGTTTCATTGTTACTCACAGTGCCTTCTCTTCAGTAACAGCAGTGAGATTGGCAGGATCTATTCAGTTTCAGAGCTCCTAATTACACTGCAGTAGCAGCAATGAGAAGGGCTAGGATTAACTTCCCATCCTACATCAGGTAGTTTTTTGATTGCCCACTATATACAAATCAGACTGTACTAACAAATCATCAACAGAAAAGGGGATCCAATAGATGTGCCAGCTATACATTAATCATATTAATAAGTAAAAACTGACAGAATTCCAGGGGAAAAAGCCTTCTAAATGTATACACTTGCACTTTATAACTAAAGGTTTCAAGCTGAAATATTGACATTTCTAGCTCCTTTGTATGGTTCTGAATATATCCAATTATCTTCCTAGATTTGTATACTTGGCTCATCCCCATGGCATCTGAGTACCTATTAAATCATTTATTTTTCCCAAATTATAAAGCACAGTCATTGTGCTAGTGCAGGGAAAGCACTGAAAATAAAGAGATTGTAGCAGTAATGTCAAGAGGGGAAAGAGAAAAAAGTATGCAGTTAATATATAGGGAAGAGAAGACTCATACGAATATATTCCTTCTTTAGATCATAACAGTCTACTTGCTCCAGAATTTTAAACAGTTTTCTTTGGTAGCAACTGGATGGCTGAATGCTAGTTGTTTCTAAGTTAGACACATAGATTACTTGTTTCACCTTCATTGATGCAGAAAAGCTAAATCAATTCCCTGGGTCAGGGAGGAAGATAGCTGGAACAGACAAAGAAAAGGGCAGGTAAATTGTTTTTTGCTACCCTGATTCCCTGCAGTCAGTCATCAGTTGCAGAGAATGCGCTGCCTGACTGCAGGTAACTCTAGTAGTGTTGTTCCACAATGCCAGAAACTCCTCTTGGATACAGCTTCTACTGCTGAAGCCCTTGAAGAAGTCAGCATAACCCAGTGAGAACATGTTGGGTTCATTCTGTATTTCACCTCTATAGGTTTTTTCCAGCTATGTCAGGAGTGCCATCTTGTGGAAATTTCTATTAATAGATACAGGAGTAACTTGTTACTATATATTGTAACTGGGTATTTTTCTGTAAATATGCAACAAACTGAGTTGTACCTGTTTCATGCTGTACTTGACTTTCACACAGCGTGATTTTTTTATCCTGTTTCACAAATGAAAACCAACAAAAATGGATAGAAGAAGACTATTCTAGGTTTAATAACTCCTCCACCCTCTTCAGGGTTTTATCCCAAGTATTAAATGCCTGTTCCTTGGTAAGGTGATTTCTAAAGCTGATATCCCTAGCTTCTCTTAGAAAATATCAGATACAGATATTGTAGTTTGCAGTACAAAATTCCCATTTTGTTAATAGCAGTGATGACTAAGAGGTTAAAATTCCATAGTTTTAATAAACACTCACAAAGTTTTCTGGTACAAGAGCCCCCAGAACAAAAATATTGAAATCTAGTGGGTATATCCCAAAGTTTCATCTTGATATCTTTTTCCATGCTACCCACTGCATGTGGACTTCCTTTCATTTGTCTCTGTCTCCCTATTGAGACATTCAGATTTTTCAAACATAATTCTTCAGAAAGGAATTTCTAAAGACAAAGTCACTAAGAATAGAAAATGTACTTTGAAACACAAATTTAAATGTGTGTATCCTCTGTGTTTGAAGCATATTCTCTGTGTGTTGTTCCAGGCTCAGCTCTGAGTTTCTCATTCACTTTAGTAGTCCTTATTGTGCTATACCTGGACTTTTGCTGCAGAAAAATATGTACAACTTCAATTGGTACAAAGATGTGATTTAGTTTCCACTATAGAAAGAAGATTTTCAATGAAAAATGGGACAGCTTTTATAGGGGAAAGAGGTGTGAAGCAGTGCAGGTGAGTTGCAAAATGAGAGAGAGGAAGACAGCTCTCTAGCCATGTGCTGCCAAGATTTTAATGCAAGAATCTCTTAGTATAATTCCACTTCAGTCAATGAGGAGTATGACATTCCTTCTATCTTCCTCCAACCCTAAAATCTTCCTTTTGATTCAACTTACGAATTGTCATCAGTGCACCTTTCTGTGTACTTCTTGGTTTGCTTTACAGTTCTCAACACCCCCTTACCCCCTGATAAAATCTCCAAGAAAAATTATGCAAATACAACATGCTCTTCCCAGTCCATCTGAACCTCTGGTACAAAGGATGCAATTTGTCTGTCTCTGTGTATGGTTAACTGAGCCCCAGAATCATAGAGATTAAGAGCTTATCACATAAAATCAGATAAGAAGAACTGCAGATGGTGCTTTGGGAAAATGGTGTGTATAGCTCTTAACCAGCAGTGCCAATGAAATCTACAAGAATTTCGTAACTTTGCTGCTGTCTGCTCTTCTACTTCTGTTCCCATGGAAACAGGTGGTGAATTGCCACAAACATGGTAAGAGATTTGCTTGTGTTTATTGAAGCAACAGCTACAAATATAATGGATAAATGAGGCTTGTGGGCTTTGTTCCCTTTTCCAAAAGTTGGCATTTGAGCAACATATTTTCAAACATATTTGAAAAAGCTCCTTTTCTCTTCAGGACCTGAATTCAATTGCAGATCCCTTCATAAAATTAAATTATTTCATGCATCGTTTCAAAATTGAATATCCACAGAGAGTGCTTCTGTAGGTTTGTATGGTTGAACTGCTGTCCCTTGTAATGGGTCTATCTGGAGTCCAGGGAGCCTGTCTTCCTACTATTTATTATTATTATTTGTATTATCACAGCACTTTGAGACCTAATTATATGTTAGGGCCCCCAAGTGTTAGATGCTCTGCTGCATAGAACAAAAAAGAGATGTCCATACCCAACAGAGCTTTTAACCAAAGTATGAGATGAGAGCCAGAGGATGCAGACAGCTAAACAGTGGAGCCCAAGAAAACAATGAACAGACTATGGTCTTAACGCACCAGTGGCCTAATCATTCTCAGTCTTTTTTAGACATAATAGGAAAAGGTGCCACCCTACTCCTTTTTATGCTCTGCCTTTCAGTCAGTGAGAAAAGAAAGAATGATTTGCCACCATGGGACAACGGCATCCTATACAAAATTCACACGACAACTGTATGGGTTGCTTAACCAAGAAAATACTCTCAACAGTAATGAGTTAGTTACTGATGAAATGTTATTCTACAAAGACCTACAAGTGTGCTTCTAAAAATTTTCATGGTATGGCTACACTATTACCCAGTGGCAGATCCAGGTTTTGGCCAAAGGCAAGGGGTGGGGGAGTGGTGCAGGAACACTCCCTGCTCCCAGCCTTCTCTCCCAAACCCTTCTGGTCCCCCCTAAGGAGTTTATAGACGGTCACCGGATCCCCCCTCAGCCCTCTCTTGTGAAGGCTGAACAGGTTCAGGTCCCGCAGTCTCTCATTGTAGGGTCTGCCCTGTTGTCCCCAGATCATGTGGGTGGCCCTCCTCTGGACCCTCTCAATGTTGTCCACATCCCTCCTGAAGTGGGACGCACAGAACTGGACACAGTACGCCAGCTGTGGCCTGACCAGTGTTGCATAGAGGGGGAGGATCACCTCCTTGGCCCTGCTGGAGATGCGCCTGTGGATGCACGACAATGTCCGGTTAGCCCTGCCAACCATGACCTCGCATTGTCGGCCCATGTTCATCTGGGAGTCAGTAATGACTCCTAGATTCCTTTCTGCCTCCGTGTTCTCAAGAAGGGCATTTCCCATCTTATAAGTGTGCTGCTGGTTACT
>NW_017728909.1:52890272-52899963 GCF_001723895.1 Crocodylus porosus
CCTTTCCTTCCTTCTCTATCCCGCCTGTAAAGCCTATAGCCCCTAATGCTAACTGCCCAGTCGTGGGATGAATCCCACCAAGTTTCTGTAAGCCCTATTATATCTTGGTCTGAACTGGCTATTTTGAGGGTGAGTTCCTCCTGTTTATTCCCCAAGTTCCTCCTGTTTATTCCCTATAGCATTGCAGAGAATGGGAAAGGACAGAAGTGTAGCAGGATATTCATGTGATACCTGGGGCAGCATCAGCTGCCACAGTGCCAATTTCTGTACACAGTTGGCCACTGCTGCAAACATGGCTGTTAGGTAGGATACCTATAGCACTTCATGAACGTAGCTATACTGATTCCAGGAAAGGAAGTAGCCATGGGCTACAGAACTGCACTAAGGTGGGCACACTAATCTGAACCAAGTGTGATATAGACCGTCATGTCTTGGATTTTGCTTTGCGAAAGTAGACTGCTTTACCTTCAGTTTGCTTCAATCCCTAACTCTATCATAATTTGCTAATATTATTTAAATTGGAGAAAAAGACACTCTGCTGGAAGATACAACCCAGCCTCCCTTCAGGTTAGTCAGGGATGAGGAGGCTGGCATGTTGGGTTTCTGACATCTAATCTAGTTTCTGAGAGAGATGTAAGGATATGAACATTTTGGTTTTCATGTTCCCTAGCAATTTCAGGGAAACAGCAACTGTTCTCTTGAAGGACTGTCCAGCAGTTTGCATTGAATTAATACCCCCGCCCCCAAAGAAACTGTGTAAAAGATCATAACTCTATTGACTTCAATAGAGCCAATGCCTATTTGACTTGCCCTAAAGACTCTTGCATCATGAATGACTAACGGTTTTGCTGGGAGTAATATAGCTGCTTCTATAATCCTTTTAAGAGGGGAAAGCATCTTTTTATATATCATTTGAGTCAGAGGAAAGCAGTACTTTATGCTATTGACTGCTGAGAAGGATTACAATTATTATTTTCTGTATACTTGCACTGCCTCAAGGACTGTAGAATTAATAGTAAATACATGCTAACTCTGTTTCTGTCTGTTCGGTTATGATATTTTCAGGCTCATATCCTCTGTAGATGCATAAGATAATGAAGTATGTGACAATAATAGTTGTAGATCTTAAAGCATGTCACAAAAGTAAAAAATATTATTCACATTTTATAAATGGAAAAATGCAGAGAGAGAGACATTTGCCCATTTGTCACATAGTAAGTGGCAAAAAAGCGGAGAAACTGCTTCCAGTCCTGTGTTCAGTTGATGACAAGACTACACTAACTTTGCCCTATCAGGATTCTTGAATGTAAATGAAATAATGAAAACACAGTTCATGAATCTTTGAATTGTTCATTCAAAATGTTTAAAACAAAAACAATAAGACTATTTTCCTTTGTAGGATTTTGAGCTAAACAATGAGCTGAAAATGAATGTGCTTAATTTGCTGGAGGAGGTTTTGAGAGACCCAGATCTTCTTCCACAAGAAAGAAAAGCTACAGCAAACATATTGAGGTAAAGAGGATTAAATGAATTCAGTTTGATTGTAGAACATATTGTGAGATATCGGTGGCTTGTTTACTGTCTCTTTAGGTTTCAGGGAACACAAAGTGTTTTATGAACTGAAAAATAAACCACACAGAGAAATAACATTTCAACTACCAGCCAGCCACCTCTGGGGTAAAATGTAACAATTGTTTAACAGAATATAGCAATTTCTAAACCATTCCTAAAGCCAATAGCCTTTCCTAAAACAAGAAGCAGAGAATAAATCATTTGAAACTGGAAGAGGATTGAGGGAAATGTAATTATCCAAAATGTAATTACCTAATTTTGAATTTGGTGAAAAGAATATGATTTTTAATGACAACTCAGTGTCAAGTATGAATTCTACAACTCAGGAGTTACACTTCCAGCAACATAGAGCCTGCTGACTCCATGCTGGATCTTGGTTCGGTACTCACTCAAAGGGAAGAATTCTATGTACTGAATTGTCTGTATAGCATTTTCTGAAGTATTTAGGTATTACTTGGAGGTTTCTTACTGAAGTAATGAGCAATCCAACCAGCCTAATGTGGTATGAAATCTTAAATATGAGATATTTGTTCTGGAGTGCTGAGACCTATGACTACAGTTCCTTGGCTAGCCTATAGGGGGAAATTATGGATTAATTATGTGCTATAAAATAAAAATAGTAGAAGTTTCTGTACAATCATGGTAATTTGCTTTTTAGGGTTAAAACAGAATGACATTGCAGAGCTGGAAAATATTTTTATGCAAATAATTGCATCCATATTGAGTGTATAGTATAATTCAAATGAATTAATATGACAAGGACGAATGTATAATTTTATTTATAAATTTTTTAATCGTCAAGAAATAATTAAGAGTAGAGAGTCAAGGAAAAATGATACCATGAAAAACCTGTACCATAGGATCTTACTGGAGCTTTCAAAAGTACAACTGCCAGAAAACCAGTACAGGTGCAATCAATATCAAATGCTTCAATTCTCTGCAAATATTGAACACATTCCCACATCAGTTATTTACATGAAAAGGAATGAGTCAGAAAATAAGTGGAAATGTGGTTTGGTGGATCAAAACTGCTTAAAGGGCAGGAAGTCATTTAAGATGAGAATTTGGTACCATTTTTGTGAGGCCTCCATTTATCATTTCATATTAGTGAAAAATAAATCCTTCATGCAATATGTTGTAAAAGTAACCTAGATAATAATAAGAAAAATAAGAATTACAATAGTGCTATTATGTTTTCTTGGAAGAAGCAGCCAGCAGGGACTTGATACTTAAACTGGAATGATTTAGCTGGTTGTAGAGCGATAGGTATTACTGATGCAATAACACTTACCAGTAATCTCCCCCCTGGAAGACATCCTTGTATTGAGGGATATCCAGTGATGATTAGTAATATGTCTTGCAGCAAAGAATACATAGGGTGCCAAGGTGTAGGCAGACTGGTCACTGGGGTGGGGGTGAAGGGGTACTTCAAGATGCTTTGCTTCTGAACCAAATAAAAGCTTGAAGAAGAAGAGATTTGAATGTTAATGGCAAGACATTTCATAGATTTCATAGACATTAGGGCTGGAAGGGACCTCAGAAGATCATTGAGTCCAGCCCCCTGCCCCAGGGGCAGGAAGTCAGCTGGGGTTATAGGATCCCAGCAAGATAAGCATCCGGATGTCTCTTGAGGCGTTCAAAGTAGGTGTTTGAACCACCTCCAGCAGCAGTGTATTCCAGATCTTGGGGGCTTGGACAGTAAATAAGTTCTTCCTTATGTCCAGCCTGAAACAGTCTTGCAGGAGTTTATAACCGTTCAACCTTGTCATCCCTTGGGGAACTCCGGTAAACAGGCGTTCCCCCAGATCCTGGTGAACACCCCTGATAAACTTATATGTGGCCACCAGATCACCCCGAGCCTGCACTTTTCCAGGCTGAAGACCCCCATAGCTCTCAGCCTGTCGCCATAATGTCTGTTTTCCTGACCCCTAATCATGCGCGTGGCTCTTCTCTGGAGTCTCTCAAGCTTCTCCACATCCTTTTTGAATTGTGGGGCCCAAAACTGGACGCAGTACTCCAGCTGCTGCCTCACCAAGGCCGAGTACAATGGGAGAATGACATCCTGGGATTTGCTTGAGAAGCATCTATGGAAGCAAGCCAGCGTTTTGCTCACTTTACTAGCTGTGGCATCACATTGAAGGCTCATGTTCATCTTGTGGTCAATCATGACCCCCAAGTTCCTTTCATCCATAGTGCTAGCCAGCGTACCACTGCCAAGACTGTAAGCATGCTGCAGGTTTTTCCTCCCTAGGAAAACCTTACATTTTTCAGTGTTAAACACCATCAGGTTCTCATCCTCCCATTTCCTGAGCCTGTTGAGGTCAGCCTGGATCGCCCTCCCGTCCTCAGGTGTGGACGCTTTACCCAAAGTTTGGTATCATTGGCAAACTTGGACAGTCTTCTTCTGACTCCAGTGTCCACGTCATTAATGAAGATGTTGAACAATATAGTTCCAAGGACGAAGCCTTGAGGGACCCCACTGGTGCACTGTGATGATTGACTTCCATCAACCACCACCCTCTGGGTCCAACCACAGAGCCAATTTCTCAGCCAGCGGATCATGGTGGACGTGAGGCCACAGTTAGCCAGTTTTGCCAAGAGGTGATCATGGGATACCAGATTGAAGGCTTTTTTGAAGTCAAGATATATGACATCAATCTCTTCTCCCTTGTCCAGGTGATAGATCACCTAGTCGTAAAAGGAAATAAGATTGGTCAAGCAAGACCTACCCGCAACAAACCCGTGCTGACCATCCCTCAGGATGTTGCCATCGGCCAGTCCGTTAAGAATAGTCTCTTTGATAATCTTTTCTAATACCTTTTTTGGGATAGAGGTCAGGCTGATGGGCCTGTAGTTTGCCAGATCCACTTTCCTCCTTTTCTTGAAGATAGGCACCACATTGGCCTTCTTCCAATCTTCGGGCACTTCCCCAGAGCACCAGGAGTTCTCGAAGATCCATGCCAGGGACTGAGCTATGATGCTAGCCAGCTCCTTGAGTACCCTGGGGTGCAGATTGTCAGGGCCGGCTGACCTGAAGGTGTCCAGCCTCTCAAGGTGTTCCTTCATGAGGTCAGCATTGATGGAGGGCAAGGAATCTTCCTCAGCCGGGCCTCCCTGTCCCATAATGGGCAGAGGCGTCCCATGGGACTGGTGAAAGACCAACGCAAAGTACCCATTTGATAGGCTGGCGTTTTCCTGGGTGTCGGTTGTCAGTTGTCTCATGTGGTTTAGCAGGGGTCCAATATTGCCTTTGCTTTTCCTCTGGCTCCCCACATATCTAAAAAAAAGGACTTTTTTTTATCCTTGATACTTGTAGCTAGTTGGAGTTCAGTCGCAGCCTTGGCTTTCCTGGTTCACTCCCTGCAGGTCTGAACTAGTGTGGAATATTCCTCCTTAGATGTGGATCCCATCCTCTATCCTTTGTAAGTCTTTCTATTTAGCTGCTGGAGGTCTAGTTCCCTGGAGAGCCAAGGGGCCCTCTGTGCCTTTTTGCTGCCTTTCCTCCGAGACGGAATAGCATTAGCTTGTGCACTGAGGATCACTCCCTTGAGGAGCAACCACTATTCCTGAATTCCCCTCCCCTTGGGGTCATGGTCCCTTAGGGCCTCACTGACAAACCTCCTGAGCTTGTCAAAGTCAGCTTTGAGCTTTCCTGAAGTCAAGGACTTCTGTATTGCTGACTGACTTGCCAGCTTTACAGCGGATGGTGAAGGTGATCAGCTCGTGGTCACTCTCACCGAGCTTCCCATAGATCATTAGGTTGCTGATTAGGTCATCCCCGATTGCCAGTACCAAGTCAAGCCGTGCTTTACTTTTCATTGGCCCGTAGACTTATTGTGTCACATAGAAGTCATCCACACATGAGAGGAAGCTTTGCAACCACTTGGATTTAGCTGAGTGCTCTTCCCATGAGATGTCTGGGTAGTTGAAGTCTCCCATGACAACCATGGCCCAGGAGCATGCAGCTTCAGCCAGTTCCCTGGCAAACTCCTGGTCAAGCTTTTGACTTTGGGTGGGAGGTCTGTAGTAGACTCCCACCATTGTGTCCCCTGTGCCATGTTCCCCATGGATTTTAACACAGAGGGTCTCAAGTCATCCACCGTGGGTGCCAATATTGGCTTGCTGGGACATGTAGCTCTCCTTGACATAGAGAGCTACACCCCTGCCCCTTTTGTCCACTCAGTCTCTCCTGTACAGGGTATAGCCGTCTATACCTGTAGTCCAGTCATGGGTGGAGTCCCACCAGGTCTCTGTTATCCCTATGACTTTGTAATTATTTGTGTTAAGCAGGAGGACAAGTTCCTCCTGTTTATTCCCCAAGCTCCTGGCATTTGTGTACAGGGAGGCAAGTGTCCCCTTGGGGGCTCTTGCATTGCCTACAGATTGTTCCAGGGCTGGGGCAAGGGTGGGTTTCCTTAAGTGCCTTGGCCTGCTGGCTTTGCAAGTGTTGCTCCTGTCCCCCAGCAAGCTTAGTTTAAAGCCTGGTGGAGCAAGTGAGCCAGTCTGGCTGAGAAGAGCCTCCTCCCCAGCGAAGAGAGGTGGAGACCGTCCCTTACCAGCAGCTCGCAGCCTCCCTCACCAAAGAGCGGGCTGTGGTCATGGAAGCCAAAGCCTTCCCGATGACACCAGTGCCACAGTCTTTGGTTTACTACCTGGATCCTCCTCTCCCTCCTCAGCCCATAGCCTGAGTCTGGGAAGATCAAAGAAAACACCACCTGTGCCTCCAGACCCTTTAGCCCCACTCGCAAATCCCTGTAGCACTTCATGACCCAGCTGGGAGCACTCTGAGCCATGTCATTGGTGCCCACATGGACAAGGAGCATAGGATAGTGGTCAGTGGGCTGGAGGAGCTTAGGGATCTTCTCCGCAATGTCTTGCTCCTGGAGAGCAGCAGACTTCTCGGGCTAAGGGGTTGGGGCAGCAGACTGTCCCCTTGGTTCCCCTCAGAATGGATTTTCCCATAACAAACACTTTGCGTTTTGTCTTAGGGAGAGTGGGGGTGGTAGCTACAGTAAAGCCTGTGTTGTCTGTGGGAGCTGGCAACTTAGCAGGCTCTGCTGGGGCTGCAGGAGGTTCGTACCTGTTGCAAAGCTCCAGCGATGGGGGGACCTTGGTGCAGCAGGGCTTGGGGCCCTTGACCACCTTGGTCCATCCCCTTGGCTGGACAGAATGGGGAGGTCCCCGAGTCCTCCCTTGTCCTGGAGGGATACCATGGTCTACTCTCTGTCTCCCAGGGGAGAAGGGCTTGGCAGTAGGAGTCAGTCTCCTGCTCGTAGTCCCTGATGGCATGCAGTCTCTGGACTCCGGCATGGAGCTCCTCCAAAAAGGAGCAGACCTCACAAGGGGAGGTGGCCATACTCCCAGGCCCCAGAGCCTGAAAAAGGGAAAGGCAGCCCCCCGCAGCCAAGAGCCAGGGGCTCTGTCTGCGTGGAGCCCGGAACCATGGGCTTCGTCTGGGTAGAGGACTCTGAGGAGCTAGATGGGGGTGGGCTGCAGGCCCCAAGGGGACTCGAGGGGTGTGGCGTGTCCCTGTCCGTGTTGTGCCCTGGTCCCCAGGGAATGCCCATACCATGCACCCTCTGGCCCACGGCAGGTTACAACGGGTGAGGAAGGAGAAGCTGGGACCAACAACTGTGCTGGCCCCAGCAGCCTTACCTGGAGCCCTGGGGGCTGGGGAAGCTGCAGCCACATTATTCCTGCAGCTAGGAGCCTGGCTGGCAGCCAGAGTGTGTCTCTGGCCAGCCAGGCTCTGGTTTTGGGCGGCACACGCTGCCTCCACATGCACTGCTCCACTTTTCTGTGTGGGTTTTTTGACCCCAGGATTTACCAGGAGTAAATCTGCAAGGTATTGGCACAGGAAATGCCTGAATGTGCAATGTGTGTGGTGATGCAGGCAGGTCTTTGGTGCCATATACCACATGACTACACTTGTCTGGCCATGGCCCTTGTGAGTAAATTCCTCCCACTGTAATTCTTTACTCAACTGCTCCTTTAAATTATGCATATTTCTTTTCCTGTGATTTTTTTTATGGCATGCATTACTGTTGTATCTGAGCACATCAGACACATTAATAAGTAAAGTTGGTCAAATGGTTCCATTAACCATTTTTATTAATGAAAAATCACTTTTGGCTACAATATGGCCAAAATGTTTCATGAAATTTGGTAAAAATGATCCAAATGGAAAAGTGGAAACTCCCAAAAGTTGAGTCTGAAGAAGCTGAAAACAGGAAGAGGAGGGGAGAAAAAGACATACTGGAATTAAAATCTAAAATATTCTGAAAATTTTGTTTTTTTATTAAAACATTTAACATTCCACCAAAATTTTGGAACAAAACAAAAATTCCACATTTCATACTTTTTTTCATGTCATGCATAGCATTTTTTCAGTTTCCTCTGTTAGAGATTTATGCTGTATCTTGAGGTAGTAGAAATACTATCATCCTCAATTTAAAAGCGGGGAATTAAAACACAGCTACAGTGATTTACTCAAGGTCACATAAGAAATCTTGGCATCATCAGGAAGAGAATACAGATCTTCTGAGTTCTTCCCCTGCAAAACTATCTTCTCTTTTACTTTTCATTCAACCTTTACCCTAATCCTTCCTGACAGATCTCTCCGACTAAACAGCAAGCATTAATACCATTTTCAGGAGAGTTTCAAGGATCAACTGGATGCTCTAGAAAGAGGTATTGATGTTTTAGCATGTGACACTATTTCCTGTGAGTTAATAATGCACTAAAGTCTCTGTTTGAGGCCAGGGGAAAAAGCATATTGTGCTTTTCACAGATTTCGTAGACATTAGGGCTGGAAGGGACCTTGTAAGATCATCAGGTCCAGCCCCCAGCCCAAGGAGCAGGAAGTCATCTAGGAGCAAAGGATCCCAGCAAAATAAACGTCCAAATGTTTTTTGAAAGTGTCCAGAGTCAGTGCTTGCACCACCTCTGGGGGGAGTATGTTCCAGGCCTTGGGGGCTCGGACAGTAAAGAAGTTTTTCCTTATGTCCAGTCTAAAACAGTCTTGCAGGAGTTTGTGACCGTTGGACCTTGTCATCCCCTGCAGTGCTCTGGTGAACACGCGTTCCCCTAGATCCTGATGCACACCCCTTATGTACTTATAGGCTGCCACCAAGTCACCCCTAAGCCTGCACTTTTCCAGGCTGAAGAGTCCCATAGCTTGCAGCCTGTCTTCAAAAGGCCTGTTCTTTTGCCCTCTGATCTTGCACGTGGCCCTCCTCTAGATTCTTTCAAGCTTCTCCACTGCCTTCCTAAATTGTGGAGCCCAGAATTGGATGCAGTACTCCAACTGTGGCCTCACCAACAGCAAGTACAGCAGAAGGATGACATCCTGGGTCTTGCTTGAGATGCATCGGTAGATGCAAGCCAGAGTTTTGTTCGCTTTGCCAGCTGCGGTATTATGGTCATGGTGCTAGTCAATTTAGCATTGCCGAGCCTATAAGTATGATGCGGGTTTTTACTCCCGAGGTGGATCACCTTGCATTTCTCTGTATTGAATGCCATGAGGTTTTCATCTGCCCACCTTGCAAACCTATCGAGGTTGGCTTGGATCACCAGCCTATCCTCAAGTATAGACATTTTTCCCCAAAGTTTGGTGTCATCAGTGAACTTGGCCAGTCTGCTTTTGATACCAGTGTCCAGATTGTTTATGAAGACATTAAAGAGTACAGGTCCAAGAACAGGGGGCCTTCATAGATTTCATAGACATTGGGGCTGGAAGGGACCTTGGAAGATCATTGAGTCCAGCCCCCTGCCCCAGTTCAAACCATCTCCAGTGGCAGTCTATTCCAGACCTTGGGGGCTTGGACAGTAAATAAGTTCTTCCTTATGTCCAGCCTGAAACAGTCTTGCAGGAATTTGTGACCGTTCGACCTTGTCATCCCATGGGGCACTCTGGTGAACAGGCGTTCCCCCAGATCCTGATGAGTACCCCTGATAAACTTATAGGTGACTACCAGATCACCCCTGAGGCTGCACTTTTCCAGGCTCAAGAGTCCCATGGCTCTCAGCCTCTCGTCATAAAGTCTGTTTTCCTGACCTTTGATCATGTGTGTGGCTCTCCTCTGGACTCTCTCAAGCTTCTCCACATCCTTTTTGAATT
>NW_017728909.1:52900063-52927254 GCF_001723895.1 Crocodylus porosus
TCCTTTTCACCCGTAGAGCTAGCCAGTGTAGCACTGCCGAGCCTATAAGGATGCTGCAGGTTTTTCTTCCCAAGGTGGAGAACCTTACCTTTTTCAGTGTTAAACACCACCAGGTTCTCATCTGCCCATTTCCTGAGCCTGTCAAGTTCAGCCTGGATAACCCTCCTTTCCTCAGGTGTGGACGCTTTACCCAAAGTTTGGTATCATTGGCGAACTTATCCAGTCCGCTTCTGACTCCAATGTCCATGTCATTAATGAAGATGTTGAACAATAGAGGTCCAAGGACAGCACCTTGAGGGACCCCACTGGTCACAGTGCACCATGATGATTGACTTCCGTCAACCACCACCCTCTGGGTCCTACTATGGAGTCATTTCCCCAGCCGGCGGATCGCCTTAGGGGATACCACTAGTCACTGAGTACCATGTTGACTTGGTCCCATCAGTTCCCCAGCCACCAGGCTGTGGAGTAGTCGAGACTTCAGTTGCCCGATTTTTCCATGAGGACATCATGGGACACCAGGACAAAGATTTTTTTAAAGGCCAAATATATGACATCAACCTCTCCCTTTTGTCCAGGTGATATGTCACCTGGTCATAGAAGGAAATGATATTGGTTATTTCCGATGAGGTGTGAAACTAAGGCACCAAGTAATTATAGTTATTAAAAATCCTCCAGTCCTTTTAAGAAGAATGGCAAAGTTATTAATTCTAGGTCAGGTATAAACATTAAACTTTTACTGGTATAAATGATCAGAAACTGGTTTATACGCATAATAGAATAGATGTTCAGCACACAAAACCAGTCTATACCTGTAACAGAACAGAAGTTCAGCATATATTGACTAGTTTAAAAATGGCAGAATCCATTCTAAGATTTGCTCCCTCACCAGAAGGTGAATGTGTGTTCTTTTTGTTATCAAGCTAAGCTACGCCACTTACAGGAAAATGCATAACTTAGTTCGATTCTGCCTCATAGTTTTTGTTGTTTCATAGATTTTAGGGGCTGAAAGGAACTTTACAGATCATCGGGTCCATCTCCCCCCTGCACTTGGGCAGGAAAGACTGCTGGGGTCAGATGACCCCAGCAAGATGGGCATCAAGACATTTTTTGAAGATCGCCAGGGTGGGTGACTCTACCACCTCTGTGGGAAACCTGTTCTAAACCCTCAGAGGAATCCTTGGAGGTTTCTAAGATCTGGTTAGACAAAGCTTTAGGTGCAATGATCTAGTTGGGAATGGCCCTGCTTTGAGCAGGGAGTTGTACTAGATGAACTCCTGAGGTTCCTTCTAACCCTAATTATCTATAATTCTATGATTAAAAATCTGATTTTTTGTTAGAACAGTACAGACAAACTTTTGAAGCTTGTCACCTGCCCAAAAGACAAATTCTGGTATTGCCAGTTAATACTGTGTTAGTCTAAATCAATGGCTCTCAATGTTTTTAGACTCAAGGCACCCCTCATAAAAGTCAGCTCTTAGTTTTCACTTGCTTTTTGGTTACAGAAAAATAGAGCAATTCTGTTATGAAGAATTCAGCCCACAATAGCTTAGAATGTTCTTAACACTATGGATTCCTATTTGAAATTTCTGGGTTGATCTTGTGACTCATGTTTGCATATTTGACAGTGCTATTATTGTGTGGCATGCCATGGCACTCTTGAAAAGATCTCAAGGCACTCCAGGGTGTCACATCATCCTAACTGAGAATCACTGGTCTAAAAGCTGCATTAATGATTTCATTAAACACCTTCAGGAAATGTTAACAAGTATATATTGGACTGAAACTTGCAAAGCCCAAGGCACAAACAAACTGCCAAGCCAAACGTCATTTAAAGAACATACTAGGCTTTCTGGTTTTGAAGAATATCTTTCCAATGTGGATATAGATATGGATTTGGATGGATATAGATGTAGATATGGCATTACAAAAAGAACGTGCGAAAAGAAAACCTAAATCTCAATGCAGGTTACCTTTGAAATAGGCAGTTGACAAAAATCAGAAGCCAACCTTTACAGGCTTTCAGCTAATGTAATCAACAAACATCACTAGATACAGCAGCAGATTCTCAAACAGATGGTAGTGGGACAACTGTTTGCTTGCTATGAACAGAAGTGAGATCTTATCCACCCTGCTAGTCCCTTTACACCAAGTAAAAAGAATAAGAGCATAATAAAGGGGCTCTAAAGCTAGGTCTATGCTGCTTCCTTGGTACTCCTGAGGATGTGAAGTATGGCCTTCCCTACCTGCTTTCTCTCTAAACACAGACATAATGTAGTGAAACCATGCTGGGACACTCCTCATCACTGCTGAGCTGTTTCCAGTCTTCATCTGGCAGTAGGGGAATGCAAGTCTCTTTAAATATTAATTTGCTTCTGTCTCCTACTTTTATGTGACAGACAAAGGATAATCCCTTCTCTAGAACAAAAGGCTGAACCCTCTTTTGGTACCATACCAATGTACATGATTGGATACTAACAAATACTTGCCAACACAGAAAAAATGATTTTCAGTCTTTTTATCAGGTGATTCTGTTTGGCATGGTAGTCATCCAACACATAAAAAAGAAAAAAAATGCACTGCTTTTGCCTGAAAACTAGTTTCTTTTCCAAAGATTAAATTATTTATATTACTTGTTAATTAAACAGGTTTTCTGAAAGTCTGATGGGGAAAACCAGGACAGAACTCAGACATACTTATTTGAATGTCTGTACCTAACCCTTGTGTGCTAACCAATTCCTACTTTGAGTGTTTACATACCATTGACTTAAATGCCTTTTCTAAAAACAATTATACTGTGCTGCTGTTCTGTGATGTTGAACTGTTGCTGTATTTCACGCTATATGTGACTTTGCTTCATCAGCAGCTAAAACTTTTTCTAAAAACAGTCCATGCACATACTTTTTATATTTGTGAAGTTATTTGGGAACTTATAGATGAAAGTCACATAAATTTTAAGATGGTAGTGTAGATAATTTAAACTGACATTAAGGTATTCAGTAGATTGTGAGGTTGTAACATATGGATAAATGGTGCTGTCACACAGGGGTTTGCATTATACAAGGTTTGTGTACTAAAACTCTTTGGGTCTATATTTAGCAGACATGTAAGCGACAGGTGTTTGCTATACAGTATATACATTATGAATTTAGCAGTAGTCAGCTGGTTAAGAGAAATTAATTCCACAAGATTTTATGCCTCTAAAATGCCTCCACAATCTTGCAAAACAAAAGAATCAGGACAATTCTGGTTTTGGTAAAAATTATTCAGCCTGGGTGCATCTACACATGCAATTGATGTGCACGAATAAACTCCAGAGCTTATTGCTCTAGAGTTTTTTGCTCCTGGGCATGCTGCTTTAGCATGTGCCTGGGAGCTAAAAAACTGTGGAGTATATTGCTCTGGAGTTTATTCTTGCGCAGCACATTGAGCGGGGTCAGAGCAGCCCTGGCTGACATGAGCCCAGGGCCGTTCCGACTGGGCTCAGTATGTTGCAGAGGGGTTGCCTGGGGCACGAGGTTGCTTCAATGTGGGGCTAGCCAACAGGCAGCCCCCACACTGAAGCACCCTTGTTACCTGGCCAGTCAGGCAGCATCTACATGTGTGCTGCTGCATGCAAGAAAACTCCACAGCAGGCTAGTACTTGTTTTTACAAGTTCTGTGGAGTTTATAAGTTTCATGCACCCTAATAGAGGCACACATATAGATGCAGAGACATCTGCATCAGTAAACATCTCATGTAGATGTGCCCCTTGTCAAACATTACAACCCTTCACTGGGGGTTGGGGTGGTGTAGGCACTAAGGCACAGTTGACAGCCCAAAGGTTGCAAGTTTGAGGCAGTAGCAGAAGTGCTTAGTGTGGCCATGTCAGATTTCAACAAGAAGGTACATGAGAAGGAAGGACTGTTCACCAGAACTTCTAGTTCACCTGAGTAAAATGGGTTTCCAACTGTTAGGATAGTTTTAAAATAAAGAAATAATTATGCAGTTTTATCTAAAGTCTCAATACAGTTATGTGGCAAACTGAAAAGATAAAGCAACAAAACAGTAGTCAGTTTCCTCCCAAGACTTATGTGTATTGTCACCTGCCAATTAAATAAGGATGAGCCTTTCCTTACTCTTCTACCACCCTTGATTTGTAGGTTTCAATGTATAAAATCACAATTTGTGTAGTCTTTCACCCCAACCCATGCATATGCAAACATTCAGTTCTCTCCCCCGACCATAAAGTTGTGAGCACATTTTTTTAGTCTCCTTTCATTTTGTACTGACAAGAACTTCTGAACAAGTATTGTCTGTAGATTACATTCCTCTTGGTAGATAACTTCTGCAATGAACCAAATCCCAGACCCTCTGAAAAACTCTGGACACTTGTACAGTGATTCTATGTAAGACTGTTTATGGAGGTGTGACCTCTTACACACACACTGCCAGTTGCTGCTCCTAATGGTCCTTCAAGTTGTCATCTTATTGCTGATTCAGAGTTGGAACTGACTTCACTCCCTTCTTCAGACTCTCAACACAGAGTACCCAAAAGAAAGAAATCATTGGTGTCAGGAAGATTTGGAAGGTCTGAGAGGCTGATTACAGTACCTCTGACTCAGTTCTACAATTATTTTCAATGGAATCAAGAAATCTAGAGAAGTAAAAGAGGAGACACTGCTCCTGTTCCCTAGTGTCTGAGTCGCCTCTAAGAAATCTAAAGTTAAGGGCACCAAAGTTCTCTTGTACCCAAGTGCAAAGTTCCAGGTGTGTGGGTACTGATAAACAGGTTCCCAGGTCTACAAATTAAGGTGTAGTGTGAGGAAAGGATCAGTGCTGAATGTGATGAAGGGACTAGTGGTGAACATTAGTTTCTCTTCCCTGGCATTTGGATATTGTTTCTTCCTACTGTGCCATTCCTGACTCCAAGCCTAATTCTGGAATTAGTCAAATGGAATGATGTAATAGATTTTTCCTAAATTTAGGTGTAGGGGAGTGTTTTCTCTGTTATTACGTGTTGGGTACATCTACACGTGCAGTTAGTGCACATGAATAAACTCCAGAGCTTATTGCTCTGCAATTTTTTGCTCCTGGCTGCACCATTTGAACATTCGCCCAGAAGCAATTAACTCTGGACCAATCAGCTCTGGATTTTATTCATGTGCAGCACATAGAGTCCAGTCAGAGCAGCCTCGGCTGGCAGGGGACCCCGGGAGTCCACCTGCCAACCTGGGGCTGCTCCAATCAGGTTCATTGTGCTGCAGAGGGGCTGGCTGGGGCACAAGGTGCTTCAGTATGGGCCTAGCTGGTAAGCAGCCCCCTCACTGAAGCACCCTCATACCCCAGCCAGATGAGTTAGTATATACATATGTGATACTCTGCATGAAAAAACTCTGCGGCAGGATAGTACTTGCAAATACTGCGGAGTTTATTAGTTTCCTGCACCTTAATAGTAGTGCACATGTAGATGCTGACACATTTACTGTGGAGCTAATTAATTTTGCAGTTAATGTCTCATGTAGTTATGTCCTCTAAGGATTCCATTTCTTAAGCTACTTACAAGCAAGGTTTTGTTTCTTGTAGCTCGGAAGAATTGGTGTTTCAATGAATGACCCCCTACTGATATCAGAAAAAGGGAGGTGTCTTACCCTGATCCCAACTTCATCCACTTAAGGTGCAGACAGAAGTGCAGCTCCCAGCTGTAACTCAGAACCTGTTCAGCAAAGCATTCTGAGTTGCACCATTACCCAGGAGCAAACAGAAGTTCACTGTCGGTTCCAGGGGGAGGGGAATCTAGCTGTGGGCTGGGAGTCTCCAGCCAGGTTCCCAAAGCAACTGCCATGGCTCTCTACCAGTGTTTACTGTTTTCAGAAAGGGAAGGGGGAAAGGTAGTGAAGGGAGCTTATTCTTGGGGCTCCCCAGCTGGTGCTGAAGACTGGGGTAAGTGAATTGGAGCCCCCCCCCCCCCTCAGATTTTCACCTGATTGTTCATTTTTTAAGTTGTCTGCAGCTGTGTACTTGTTTGGTCACAGCTATAAACTGCTTTCTGTGTTCAGATTGTGCAAAAATTGTCACTTCTGTTTGCACCCATAATGATAACTAATTTTCATCTGAATCAGATTTCTAAATTACCAGTACCTTTTTTCTACCATTCATTATTCTGGGGTATTACATGTTTTGAATCCTAAGAGGATTTTTAATTACTATTGTAAGAGAACAAAATTATTCCTTGAGTCTCTCAAAGTGTAAATTGTTTACACTTGCAGGGTTGGGAGAGGGATAAATTCCCACACTTGTTGAGAAATGTATCATTGAGTCCTATAGGTAGTTAGCCTGAGAGAGCTCCTAGGGCTGACTGTTCTATGGTGAGATGTATAGAGCTGTTACCCAATAGTTTATCCTTCTGCATAGCTTTAATCTCTTGACCTCAGATTCTAATACTGTATTTGAAAGAGCTGACATTGTTCAATTAGTCTTCTCTTATCCCTTCTTTGAAAAGGGATTTTGTTCTCTGAAATATAGAATTCTAATCTGACAATACTCAAAGAAAGAAGAGAAAGTATTCACCTGCAGTTATTGTTCTATGAGTGCAAAGAATTACAAGTAAAGCCAGTTGTGCTTTTTTGATGCACACAAAAAATTCCTTGGGAATTGCAATTTCAAAACTAACATTTTTTGTGAAAACTTTTCAATTTCAAATAAAATTTTGTCTGGAGTTTTGTTGGGCCCAGGATAGGAGTGAGGAAGGTGGGGAAAGAGATCCACCTCAAACACACTAATATTCCATGTCAAGACTCTCCAGCTTCTAAGCAGCCAGGGGCTGCATTACCAATGGGCCTCATCAGTATGAGCCACAGGTGCCTTTCTGCTGTCCTGCTAGTGCAGCTGTGGGCATCCCAGCCTCTTCCTTGTCTCCCCAGCCACAGGTTCCCCTGTCATGGGGGAACTCCAGCTGTGGGCTCCTTGCACCAAGGCCATGGCAAGATACAGAAGCTGTAGGAGGGAGGGTGAGAGCCTGGGAGCTGCAGATTAGTCCCTTGTGGATCATATGTGGCCCACAGACCAGCAGCTGGACAGCCCTGTTGTTCCAGGTTTCAGAAGAGTGCACTAACCACAGGTACTCACTTCTGTTTTTTCATGAAAGAGAAAGTAAAATCTCAAATTTATCATGAAACAGAATTTTTTACTTTTGCCCAACTCTAATTATCAGATGTACTTTCCTCACTCTCTTCTTCTTTATAGTCTACTCTGTATTCTCAGGAAGTGGAAAGAACTGAGGGTGAAATTAGCAGCAGTGGCTGTGTGTAGATGAAACCAGGGGCATGTATTGCACAACACTTTAAAGCAGTCTAATTGCTTTTGTACAGCTTTAATGGTGTCAGTGTTTGCACACCTTGGTGGCATTTTGTGCATTAATTACAGCCGCTGTAGCAAATTCAGCAGCGCAATGCACCTTGTATGACTTGGGGCGCAGCAAACTAAATCTTCTCTGAGGAGTTTTAGTTTGCTACCATTACAGCTGTGGAGTGAAGCACCGAGCTCCATGCAGCTCAGGGGCTCTGCAGAAAACCTGGCAGCAGCCCAGGAAGCCACCTTTGTTTCTCACCAAAATATCTGCCATGTGACAATGCGATTAGGATGGGCCCAGCAGAGGAGACACACCTTTACCTTATCTCTTTAGGTAACGTGAGCTGGCTACATTCCAGAGGGAGGGAGGAAACCTCCTCCCTCTGCCTACGTGACTGGTATCGGCTATCTGGGTGAGGGGCATCTACCTAGGGGGCTAGAGTCTGCCCGGCAACTAATGATGTATTTCAAATTGGTTGGCTGACAGCCAACTGGAGCTGGCCTCCACTGGACCAGGTGAATGGGGTCACAGGGGCTATATAAGTTAAGACTGCCCAGGAGGAAGGGGTAGCAGCCATGCAGGGGACTCAGAGGAGCTTTACCATCTGAAACTGGCTCTCTCCCCCAAAACTCACGAACTAGAAATGGCCTGCCTCCAGAGGGAAACTTTGCGTGCCTTTGGAAGATGCTTGTGAGTAAGCTACTTGAGATC
Source organism: Crocodylus porosus (assembly GCF_001723895.1). Lineage (NCBI taxonomy): Eukaryota > Metazoa > Chordata > Crocodylia > Crocodylidae > Crocodylus > Crocodylus porosus. The sequence goes on from NW_017728909.1 coordinate 52,908,106, forward strand.
TGATTAGATATCTAGCTGGCAGTAACTCAGATGCGTGATCAAAAGGCTACCTCAGCCAGACTGTTTGCTCTTTAGGATTTCTAGGATATTGCTCAATCTTGTACCCTATTTTCACCCTACCCCTGTAATCAATAAAGTTCTCCTTTGTGACCGGTGTGGGAGACTTATTGAGGGGTGGGTCTAAATTATGCCCAAGACACCCTTTAGGTCTGCGAACTAAGGGAGACTTTCCTTTTTGCCCCCGACTTGGGGAAGTGCCCCAAGTGCCTGTACTGGGTCGAGTACCCGTAGGACTTTAGGCCTGTGTTTCCCCGAGGACACAGGGCCGAGAGAGAGTCCCTTCCCGGGTGGTGGCAGCTACATTACCCCCAGGCTAGCGAGTGTGCTCCAGGAAGGGGGTCAGCTGGACGTAAGGTGCCACTAGGGAGGCATTCAGAGCCTGGAAGGAGGTCGGGCGCAGGGAGGTGGGTGGCTCAACCCAGGAGCGCCCCCTACTGGCCCACCACAGGCTTCACCCAAGGGGGGGGGGAAAAAAACGGCAAGCCTGATCTTTTTTTTTTTTTCTCCCCAGAGTCTGCCTGACTGCCAGAGCTGTGGGGGGGGCCTGGTGTTTCCCTTCGTGGCTGCAGTGCCCCACAGATCTGCCCAAGCCAGGTGCCTGCAGGCAGGTGTCACCTGGTGGGGGGGCCACTGCTGCCACGGAGGGAAGCACCAGCCCTCCCCACAGCCCAGGGACCGCTCCACCCGCCAGCAGCTTGCCTTCCCCGCCTCTGGAGAGGCAGATATGTCAGGTGTGTGTGTGACATGGGGACTTAATTGGCCCTAAATTGAAATGGTGTTTTTAAAAACCCACTGCTTCAATTTAGGGCCCCCATTTTTCTACACATGCCCAGTGTCTCTAAATGTAACCTCACCTGGAGCATTCTGGAAGTCAAGAAAAAAGTCACAGATTTCCCAAGGATTCTGAGCCTTGAGCTAATGTTCAGGCACAATCCACTGACCAGCTACAAGTGGATCACTTTTGAAGACAGACCCACCATTGGTAGATGCATATATATAGTCCAGCTCACCTTTTTACACACACCTTGCTTTGAAAATTGGGCTCCAATGGCCACATCCACACAAGTGCAGACATTTGTTTCCCCAGGGACAAGAAGCAGTGACACCTTGTGCTGCTGCTGCTGCTTGTCCTCAGGGAGCAGCTGTGCCATTCCTTAAAAAAGTGGGGCAGCGCACATGGAGGCAGCGCCCTCACATGTGTGGCAGGTTACCCCAGGTGGAGTAGGGGAGGCTAAGGCCAGCAACTGTGCTGGCCTTCCCAGTCCTGGGAACCTCCCAGGGCTGCAGCTACATTGCTCCTGCAGCTGGGAGCCTGGCTGGCAGCCAGTGTGGCTCTGGCATGCCAGGCTCCAGTTTTGGGTGGTGCACACTGCCTCCATGGGTGCTGCCCTGCTTCTTTAAGGCATGCCCCACTTTTTAAGGCTATTCCAGGGTCAACCCCCCCCGCAAGGTAGCAGTGCAGGTAACGCCTGCATGTGCAGCGTGGGGACGCTGCAGATAGCTCTGCAGCGCCGCATATCACACATCTGCGCTCATCTGGCCACAACCAGTGGCTCCTTTCATTCATCCATTCAGTAAATGGGTAGGGTAGAATATATATTTCACAAGCAGATTTTAGTGTTAAAAAGAAAAAGTTTTATGGTCACCTCTAGGAAAAACTGAATAAGAAAGCTGGATGGCAAAGAAACTGTTTGTGTTTACTTATAAAGTGCTCCATGCATCTTGAAGTCAACAAGTGGCATAGCTGGTATTCTTTGCATGAAGAATTATTGGTTGACCAGACTGACAGGACATCTCTGCAGGGCAGAGAAGTTCTTAAAAATATATTATTCCTGAAAACAAAGAAGGTCTTGCTGAAATGTTTTCTGCTGGAAATAGGGCTTGAGGTTTGATATGACTTAGTAAGTAAACCTGAAACTCTGGGCAAAATTTCAGTGCTATTGAGATACAAACAGGTTGCAAACACTGAACTAAGCAAGCATGTGTAAAGTATGGGCTGGATTCATACTACAGTGAATAGTTTTGGCTGATAAACAGTCCAGTCTTCAAAAAGATCATTGCTTAAGAAATATTTCATTGTTCACATCAAAATGTATTTGAAATGTAGAGAGTTACAGTTTTAACTAGGTGAGCAACCCTATTGCACGATTGGACAATACATTTCAAACCCTTTAGCTAACGTATCTCATTTTTCTTTGATATTGACAGATAAGAGAACGAGAAGTTAGCTAGCTTGTATTGATTCAGACCTTTAAATAAGTTTCTTGTAGATGAAAATAAATAATTAGTATCTGAAGTATTTGGAAAAGAAGTTAAGGCTTGTTTAAATTGGAGACATGAAAGAGAAAGTTTATTATTTTTCATCTAGTACCTTCATTTCCAAAGGATAAATTTAGATGAGGAATTCTATTTCAATCTCAGTGAACATATCTTGGATGAAGAACACTTTTTCTCTCTCTTTGCCATTTCTCTTCTGACCTGAACCTGAACTTTCTCCTCACCATCAAAGAAGCTGTCGAGAGATAAATGCATTTCTTTCAGTGAAAGAAAACATCATCCCTATACAGGTTTCTAAGCCTTAAATCTGAGGCTGGGGGACATGGTAGCAGAGTGGTTAAGGTGATTTGCAATGGGTCTAGAAGCTGGGGAAGCTGTGAATGGTTACCTTGTCATCAAGCTAGGGAACCAAAGGATACAAAGTTAGCCACATCACCCTTTTGTGCCATTGGCTTCAGGTACTTGGGATGGACCTTGGAGTTTGAGCCGAGAGGAAAAAAACCTGTTTTTTCCATAGTTGGAAACTAGCACTGATGCTAAAAATGCTGGTACACTCAGAATGGAAGCTACTACTGGTGCCATTGGGGCAAGTAGCCTTAATCATGCCAGTGCAGCAGGGATGGATAATTAACTGCCAAGGACATAGCAGTCTTTTAATAATAAAAAGGGAGGTCTTTTCTTGCTCAGAATACTGGGTTAGAGAAAATCCACCAGAATCTCTTAAGAACGAGGGATTAGAAGAATTGTTAGGCAAAATCTCAACACTGCTATGCTTCTGTGTTAGAAACAGAAGTGGCTTAAAGTCAGATATTTAGCACCTTTGGGTGCTTATATATGTGCAGCAAAGCTGCTCCAATGCACTGTAATTACAGCGCATTGGAGCAGACTTGATTAATCTGGGAGCATAGTAATTACCACGCTCCAGTAGACTCCAGCATCACATGTATCAGTATTCCTGGGCTGAAAAATGGCATCGGGATGCTTTAACTAAAGCTTGTTTGTCAGGCTTCAGTTAAAGCACCCCCATCACCATTTTTCAGTGCAGGGATGCTGACACATGTGACACTCCAGGCGCTTTAATTAGAGCAGCTCTTGGAGCCACTCTAAGTAAAGTGCCCCTCCCTACTCCCGGAGTATGTGTATAAATGCACTTTTTGACCAGATTGCCTCTCAGAACATTTCATAGATTTCATAGACATTAGGGCTGGAAAGGAGATCATCGGAAGATCATCGAGTCCAGCCCCCTGCCCAAAGGGCAGGAAGTCAGCTGGGGTCATAGGATCCCAGCAAGCATCAATTTGCTCTTGAAGGTGTTCAATGCAGGTGCTTGAACCACCTCCGCTGGCAGGCTGTTCCAGACCTTGGGGGCTCGGACAGTAAAGTAATTCTTCCTTATGTCCAGCCTGAAACGGTCTTGTAATAGTTTATGACTGTTTGACCTCGTCATCCCTTGGGGTGCTCTGGCGAACAAACGTTCCCCCAGAAACTGGTGGTCACCCTGATAAACTTATAGGTGGCCATCAGATCACCCCTGAGCCTGCGCTTTTCCAGGCTAAAGAGCCCCATGGCTCTCAGCCTGTCATCATAAGGTCTGTTTTTCTGACCTCTGATCATGCGCGTGGTTCTTCTCTGGACTTTCTCTGGGTCAAGAAAATTCTGAGCAGTTTCCCCTGTATTTGAGACTCAAAGTTATCACCCTGCTATACCACCAGCCACAACACTGGCACTCAGAGAATAAATAGTAACAATATACTGGTATTATAGGTATGTTATTTATATGTGCCTCTAACCAAGAACTCACAGAAAGTTGAAAAAATACTTCAGGCAAGCAGGGCAGTGGGGGTGATCAGGTACATGTGTGCTGTATCAACCAGTTGAGTATTTTATCCAGGTCTGGCCTGTAACAATCCGATCCTGCCAAGGCAGTGAGTGACTCCTGAAAAGTAGCAAGTTAGAACTTGAGAATGAATGGCATTATTCAGCACCCTAGAGGAGGGATGCCCAACCTCCGGCTTGCAAGCCAAATATGGCCTGTGGAGCCATAGTATTCAGACTGCGGACTCCTCATAGGTCCAGAAATTTGGTAGCCAGGAAGCAGTGGCAAGAAATCATAGAATTATAGAAAATTAGGTTTGGAAGGGACCTCAGGAGGCCATCTAATCCAACTGCCTGCTCAAAGCAGGACTATCTCCAACTATACTATCCCAGCCAAGGCTTTGTCTAGCTGGGTCTTAAAAACCCCCAAGGACCGAGATTCCACCACCTCTCGTGGGTAACCTGTTCCAGTGTTTTACCTCCCTCCTAGTGAGAAAGTTTTGCTAACATCTAACCTAAACTTCCCTTGCTGCAACTTGAGGCCATTGCTCCTTGTTCCGTCATCTGCCACCACTGAGAACAGTCCAGTTCCATCTTCTTTGTAACCCCGCTTCAGGTAGTGGAAGGCTGCTATTAAATCCCCTCTCAATCTTCTCTTCTGCAGACTAAATAAGCCCTGTTCCCTCAGCGTCTCCTCAGAAGTCATGTGCCCCAGCCCCCTAAACATTTTTGTTGCCATCCAGTGGACTCTCTCCAATTTGTTCACTCTATTCAATTAATTACTTCCCTTGATCTTCTGGCGACACTCCTACCAATGCAGCCCAGTATACCGTTAGCCTTCTTGGCAACAAGGGCACACTGTTGGTTCATATTCAGCTTAATGTCATGGTTAATATTGCATGCCTCCACCACCGCCAAATTCCTAAGCTCCACACAGCTGGAATAGGGCCAGACCACATCTCCTTCCTTCCCTATACCCCCAGATTGGGGCTGGGCCCTTTTCCCTCATTCCACATGGCTAGGTCAGGGCTGAGGCACTCCCTGAACCTGTCACATGGCTGGACTGGGTCCTATCTCGCCACCCTGTGTGCTGATTTAGGCCCAACAGCCAGATCCAGCCCATGGCGGTTCTGAGCACCATCCACCTTGCCCAAGGGGGAAAATGGTTGGGCACCACTGCCGTAAAGGATTGGGCACAAAATCAGCTGCTTTAAGAATGAACAGATTAGCTGGGCGTTACACGTTCCTTGGCCCCGTGCTGGTGTTCTCTGAAAAAGCAGCATTTAAGACTCCACGTAGCATCCTAATTAGAACAGATTGACTTGTTCTGAAGAAAAGACATTTTGTGGGGATTTAAAAGGCCCAAAATGAAGGCTCTAACTTGGATGAGCAGTATTCTTGGATGCTGTAACTTGTTTTTCTTTTCTCTCTGTTTTTGGTTTGTGTATCTGCATTCAGGTTTAACTTAGTCAACCTTCACTTTGGCAAACTGAAAGGAAACAACAACACCCCAAAACAGAAGAATGAAGGACTAACTCTTCCTCCCCACCTACATAGTATACCTTCTACCTCAAACTCATAGTAAAAATCTTCAAGTGTTATAATCCTTTCCTTTAACCCTTTTTCCACTCAGGAAAGGGTAATCCTGTTCCTATGAAATTATAGAGCTGTGAATTGGTCATATAGGGTGCTTGTACACATGATGCCATTAACATGTACACATGACGAAAATGTCACTGTGTGTGGCTTAATGGTATCACAGCATACACATACAAGATTTTGGGGGTTTAAAATGACTTTGCATCAGTGCAAACTAAACTACATCAGGATGTAGTTTAGTTTGTAACTTTGCAAATTGCAATGATGAAGCTATTGGATTGATCCCCAGCCACAGGAGAGGTGGGCAGGTGTCACAGAACCAAAGGATTGGGATCCTCACTGCTTCTCCCTTCAGCAGCCACACTTGGCCTGCTAGCAACCTGCCTGGGCAGCTCTGGGGGTGCTGCCATGGTGGAGGGAAGGACTGGGCCAGCTTGCCCTCCCCAGCTGTGGGAGAGGTGGGCAGACTCCACTGAAAAAAAGGATCAGGGCCCTCACTACTTCTGCCTTCAGCAAGCCCCTGATCTCTTTTTTTTGGCAGAGCCTGCCTACAGGTGGGGGGTGAGTTGCCAATGGGCTGAGCAACTCCTGAGCTGGGGGAGGGCTCCAGTCCTTCCCCCTGCAGCAGCAGCAGCTCCCCCAGGGATGCCTGGGTGGGCTGCTAGTAGGCCGGGTGCTGCTCCAGCACAGAGGCAGTTGGATTGGGTTGAGTGCTGCCTCTGAGCTGGGGCAGCACCTGGCCCACTACCAGCCTGTCCAGGTGGCCCTGGGGGGTACCTCCGCTATGGAAGGAAGGACCAGGGCCCTCCAATAGCTCGGGGGCGGCTCAGCTTGCCAGCAGCTTGCTCCCCTTCTGTGGGCAGGCTCTGGCTCTGACAAAAGAAAAGAAAAGAGCATCGGGCTCCTTGTTGTAACGTGATTGGAAACATTCTAACACTTTAGTCCTCAGTGTTTTATTCTATGTCTCGCCCTTTCAATTTAGGGCCACAGAATAAAACCTTGGGGATTAAACCCCCATCCTGTGTACAAGATCCCTAGTTTTTCCCTCTGTTTTGAGGCAGAATCAGTATAACTAGGTGCTATCTTGACAGATTTGTCTAAAAACCACCAGAAATGAGGACGACAGTCTCCATAGGTGGTCTATTCCAGTACTTAATTTACCAAGTATGTAACCAAATCACCCTTGCCCAAAATTGGACAAAGTACCCAACTGAGGCTGAGTAGAGCAGAACGATTGCCTTTTTTTTGCAACATCACATACTAGTTTGTTGCTGAATAGAATTCTTAGGTCCCAACAGCCAGACTAGCCAGTTATTTCCTGTTTTTTGTTTAAACAATTGGTTTTGTCTTCCTAAGCATATTTTTTTTATATTCAGACACTTGTATTTATCCTCATCTTATTGATTTAAGATAATTTCTCAAATTTATCAAGATGATTTTGAATTCTTATTGTGGCCTGCAGAGTGCTTGCAACTTCTCTCAGCTTGGTGTTCTCTGCATATTTAACTGCATCATGCACTTCTGAGATTGCAGCCTGCCACACTAGTTATTTCACTGTGTAACAGCTAAATTCCAAACTCCTTAATGGTTAATTGCATATTAAACATTATTTGCAGTGATTATTATTGTTTATTATTTGTGTTACAGTAGCACCCTACTAAGATTGACGGTCAGTTGAGGTAGATTTTGGGCATAATGAAAGAGCTCCTAGCAGACAAATTTAGCAGGCTAAATAGAAACGAGCAATGAGTGAGAAGATAGCACATTGATAGAAGGCTTATTCTTAATAACAACAATATAAGGAACCTGGATGATGCCAGGGAAGACTAAGAGAATTGGCTGTGAGATATAAGTTTTTTCCCCCTTTTGGATGCCAATTCTAATTTAGCTCAGAGACCTATCAATCAAATGTTTTCCTCAAAAAAAGCAGTTTGATTCTCTGCCCATCAGTGTTTTTCTGGTGCTAGTCCAGTTCCCAGTTGGGAAATTTTGCAATTGGATTTTATCTTGGCACTCCATGGCATAGAAATCAAGTACTGAATGGATGTGGAAGCTAAACTTGTGGTGTTGTAGGTTTTCATAGAAGTGGGACAACATCTGGAGGTGGAGCATGTCCAATGGGGGGTAGTGCTCTGTCACAGTGGGTAAGCCTCTAATGCTTAGTTAGAGTTTAGGTACATTGGTGGGAGAATGCAATGGCATATGTGTTGCTACTGCCTGTGATGTAACTATTCTTGCGACAGGTCTAAATTCCCCAGGCCTAGCAATCCAGTATTTTCACAGTACTATTGTACAGTACATTTTTCCATTATTTCTGAAACCAAATATGAACTGTTAAGTACTGGAAATATTTTAATTGGACTTTCAACTACAACTTCAGCATTTATTTTAAATTAACATGATCATTGAACTGTGATAAAATATTCTCATAACCACAGATAATTTTCTTTATATAGGATGTTCTGCCACTTAATTTTTCAGGGCCCTTTCTCAGGATGATCAGGATGATGCCCATTTAAAAATAGAGGATATAATTCAGATGGTAAGTGCATCTTTATATCCAGTCCCTTATAAAGTTGTGCATTTTATGTGAAGCATTAAAATGAAACTTCCATGTAGCCTCGCTGCCATATTTGTAACAAGTTGCTTTTCCTTTATTTATCCATTTGAGATCAGTAACGTAAATGTGGATGTTTAAAACTGTAGTGAAAACACATGTTTAAAATGCATGGTAACGGTAAGCTTTCCAGAGCTTCTGGACTTCAGTTTGAATTAGGTGGTTGCCAATATTAAAAAAAACAGAGAAGATGTTCATGTATATAAAACAAGGTGCGAATCAGTAGGATCTTTGCCTCAACACAACAACATTGTTACTCAGAACATGTATAATATTCCTTGAGAGGGCCTATTCTTAGACAAGCTGAGTATCTGCCCACATTGTGCTCCTGTGCAGCCTGTTAAGCATACTGATGTAAACCAGCCTAATGTGGTATTTGAGGTAGGTATTGCAAAGTAGTTTTGTGGAAAGTTATGAAGAATGCAGGCTTCTACCTGCATTATACCTTTAATGCATCTTTATGCCCTTGGTATAATACTTCAGACCTTTCCCATTAGATTCCATACCAATAAGTCAGTATCAAACCCCATGTTGTTGTTGATGTTGTTGTTGTTGTTTGACCTTCTACTCCTTTTTTTTTTCTATAACATAACAGTTATATTATATTGTTCTATTTAACATGCATGTGAAGTTAATTACCATCCTATGCTTTGCAGTTAGAATGTCCAAAACCAGAGTGCTTTGAGACTTTGTCAGCCATGGAGCTTGCAGAGCAAATAACTCTCTTAGATCACATAGTATTCAGAAGCATACCTTATGAGTAAGTATCCTCCAAAGAGTGATTTGTAAGAACATCTGACTTCGTAAGAACATTTTAGGCGCTATGATGATCCATGCTATTGATATCCCTCCAAAATATTTTGCGCACACAACTGAATAATATCTCCAACCTCTGTTGTTGTTTCTCTCATATTCCATTTATATTATGAAAGTCTGAGTTCAAGAATGTTAAAATTAGTAATATCTCTATTGCTGTTGCTATGTATGTACTATATATTCACTGTGCCATATTTTTTAATAGAATTATGCATTCCTGCTTAGTCTTTCATTGAGGCTTTAATCGCAGGTTAATATTTCAGCATTAGCTTCCAGTTGAGAGTCTTTGGTGTATTAAGAGCAAACCTACAATCTACGGTTTGAGTTACTACAGGCTAGGTATAATGGGAGTGTGCTCAGTATCTGGAAAGGTGAATGCTGTCTCAACCCCTTTTATACAGCAGGCTGATCTTGCCAGCTGTTGTGGCGACATTAATAGCAGTTTCAAACAGGCTTAGAATGCTAAGTGTCTGGAGCAAAGGGGAAAAGAGAAAACTGAAAGAAACATAAATGTTCTTTACAGTATTTCTGGCTTTTCACTGTTCCAGCAGTGGCATAATGGAATGCTAGAATGAGATATTGCTGAAATCCATTTGGTATGCAGTTGCCATGGTTTTTTATACTTCATGTATTGGTAACTGTTTTGTTTTTCTTCTTTTTTAACCTAAATTTCTAGAGAGTTTCTTGGGCAGGGCTGGATGAAATTGGATAAAAATGAAAGAACACCATATATTATGAAAACCAGCCAACATTTTAATGATGTAAGTAACTATAAAAATAGAGAATGACTTTGAGGAACTCTTGACACCATGTATAAACTGTGGAATATAAATGTCTGCTTCTGCAGCATGATATAATTTCTGATTTAGTAGTGACTAAATATTATAGCCTCTTTGTGATTAACCTTACAAATCATCAAAGCATGTAAAGATTCTCATTTTCATGAATTGCCAGCCAGCAGTTTAATGGTAATTTAATGGATTGGAACCTTTTGAACTGTACTGAAATCTTCTACAGCTCTACTGATGAAATTAAGTTCTTTCTTTAGAGGATGACAATATAACAACAACAATTCTGTTAAACATCCTCCATTTTAATGAATACTGATGAACTCTCTACTTATATTCTTGGTCTTTACACATTTCCTTGCACAATGCTGAGAGCAATCACCAGTAGCAGCCTTACTGCTGCAGACATTACTCACTGGTCCTCTGGGTGCTTTCGTTACCTTTCCTTTAGTTCACCATTTCTCTTCCTCCTCTCTAACAGCAATTTTTAGTGTATAGTTTTAACCTCTGCTAATCAAAAGCCATAAGATGGCCTAGCTTATTGTTAATAGTGTCATTTGCAAATGTTTTTATTTAAATGTCTTTGATTTCTGGCTTTTTATTTGGTTAGATGAGTAACCTTGTTGCCTCACAAATCATGAACTATGCTGATGTTGGCTCCCGTGCTAACTCAATTGAGAAGTGGGTAGCAGTGGCAGATATTTGTCGATGCATACACAACTATAATGGTGTTCTAGAAATCACATCAGCCTTTAACAGAAGTGCAATCTATAGGCTGAAGAAAACCTGGGCTAAAGTTTCTAAGCAGGTAAGCAAGGCATCACAAAACATTATAGCCTTTCAGGTGGTGATACAGGCAAAACATGGCAAGATATCAGTGTTCTAATTGGATAATCTTGAAAAGGAAGGAACAGTATGGTTGTCTGCTAAGGAGTTCAGCTGGTTTTGTTATCTTATTTCTACCACTTGTATATTTTGTTCATTTGCCATTCCTGTATCATTAATGAAATATTTTAGGCAGTAACTGACTTCATTGAAAGTTTGGAAAAAATGTCAGAGGTCCTCTCAAGCCCAGACGTCCACAGGCATTTTGGAGGAAACTTGCTAGAGTGACAAAGCTTTTTGAGTATTCACACCTTTGCATTTTCTCCCACGTATTTTCCATTCTTTTTCTAGGAAGCAGAACTGGGTGGTCATCCCCAATTAAACTATGCTTCAATCATGCAAAGATTGATGCACATGCTTCAAGCTTTGCAGCAATCCTGAAATCAGCTAACACAGTTAAGGTTAAACAGGTTCACAGTCTTTCTGCAATCTGGGCTTCAGTTTGTCCCTCTGTTGTGTTGCATCTCTTTTTTCCACTTCTTGATTTCTTGTAGATTTACTTACCCACATTCTGCCCAATAGCTTGATATTACTGAGAGCTGCCTGAGGGGTGCTGAATATCCTCCATTCCCACTGATTTCAACTAAAGCAGAAGATGTTTTACAGGATATTTTATAGGCTGAGTTTGAAATATCTATGTGTACAGTGCAACTCTGAAGTTGTATTGTTGAATGTTAGTCTCATGAGGCTTGTTTTTTCTGAATCCATCTGTGTATGTTGTTTATTTCTCAAATACTTAAAAGTATTTTTTTCTAAATGAGCTGAGTCCCATTTTCTAAAACAAAGTAGAAATTTAGGAAATTATGTCCCAATGACTTTAATGAACCTGGGCTGTAAAGTACCAGATCCCAACTGGTAAGCTAGGTATTTAAATGGGATAAAAAGTGAACTAGAATATCCCTACTCAAGCTGGTATAAAACTCATTCAAAGTCAAGTCAAATTTCCACCCAAGTCAAGTGGCTAGTACAGTTAAGGCACACCAGTTTCTAGAATCAGTAGTACGTGAGGGAATGGAAACTAGCATCATGTCCATCTGCCTTTGAATGTGCACCTGTGCAGATATAGATGGATTGAGTGAGAGCAGCCATCAGCATGAATCTAGAGCAGGGTTCGTTCCTACATTTCTGGAGCCATAGTAAATATGCCTTAAACCAGTGTTTCTCAACTCGTGGATTGCGACCCAAAAGCAGGTTGCAAGCATAAATGAAAAGATCACGAATAAACCCTAAAAATGGATTCCTTTAAAGGAGAAAAATGTGGGAAACTGTGTGCAGAGTTCCAGCATGCAACGGGCTGCTTGGGAGGTCCCCGTACCGCACACCTCCCCCCAACCCCACACGCTGGAGGGCTGGAGACGGGGCAGGGACCAGTGGGTTGGGAGTGAGGGGTATCAGCAGGGCCAGAGGGCTGTTTTCTACTTAAACTATCTACTGGGTTAGGACTGGCCATCAGTGTTTACAAATAGGTTATGGTACAAAAAAGGTTGAGAACCACTGCCGTAAACTACTTCGCCACTATGTCCAGTGAAGAAGTCATTAGTTGCCTAAGTATTCAGGTGGTGCCTATATTTTAGACTGCAAAGATCCCCTGGTGCCTAAATCTTGGTTTCCATTCATGCATGCTCAGTACCATAATCTGAACAACTAGGCCCTTTGCTCCATCCTAAATGCTTTTCCAATCCTTGTACAAAGGAAAGCAGAGTGTAGAGATTGCCTAAGTCCCCAAGGAGCCCAGTCTGCTAGCTGTGTTCAAAGCATACTTGATGCATGCTGGCAGCACTAAGTTAAGTACAAAGTGTGACAGCCATACCCTTTCAGTTAACAACACAGCAAAAGATTAGTGCCCATGTTTTATCTAATAGGCTAGTGGTTGTAGGCCTATCTCTGTGTGAGGAGATTAAAACTACATCTTTCACCTCCCGGGGACTGCCCTAGCCATCTGGCTATGGAATAGTCTGGGTAGGGTGGGCACCTTAAGCACTTAACAAACAAGAATGCAAGAGCCAGAAAACAAGCAAGAAAGCTGCCTGACATTTTAGTCCAGTGATTAAGGCATTCAGTTGCAGGGAGTGTGGGGGTGGAGAAAGGAGTTCTGGGGTCCAGCAGACAGTCCATGCTCTCAAGACTGTGTTTCTTTTCTTTATATAATAATCCTCTAATGTTAAAAGCTTAAAACGTTCTTAGGAGTTACTTTTGAAAATGGGATTGATGTGTCTAAGTGGTTTTGAACATTTTTTTTTCTCCCAATATCATGTATTTTTGTTATTTTGTTGGGGTTTTTTAATCAGGAATGACACTTATTTTTTGTTCTTTTTTTAGACAAAAGCTCTTATGGATAAACTTCAGAAGACTGTCTCATCTGAGGGAAGATTTAAAAATCTTAGAGAAACACTGAAAAAGTATGTTTTCTAACAATCAATTAGTAGTCAGATAGGAATATTGGAATACATTTATTGAAGATACAAGTTGGTTCTGAGTTAGTTTTCATGATGCAAATAATATTGGATCATATTTTTACCTAATAACCTTTACCAAGTTGGGTTTATTTTGTTTGGCACTATTCTTCTGCTGAACATACTGTAATCCAGTACCCTTGATATGTTAATATTATATTATTACCTCTGGAGAATAATCAGAGCAAATTAAAGCATTATTTTGTATAAAATGCTTCCTGTTGATGGTTTTCCTAAAACTGATAAACTTTTTCAATAAGTGTAAGACCAGCTTTTATAAATAAAACTTCTTAATTAATTCCTATAGTGCTTTTTGGCAGGCATAGTCCCCAAGTTCAATGTAACTGCCTCCACATTACTGTCAACCCAGATTTGCTTCTCCAAGTTTAAAGTGCACACAATTGTGGGGTCATAGCTGGACAATGGTTCTCCCAGGGTACTTGATAACAATTGTGTTGAGTCATCCTGGGAGGTCATTCCAGAGTTAAATTGCTGTATGTCTAATATATGTTTAAACTACAAACCACTTCCTGTGCATGTTCGGGAAAGGACTGCTGTCATAGGACCAAATACTTTAAAGAGAAAAATACTTTTTTGACTTGTGACTTCTGGGTAGCTGTCTCCTCAGTTAAAAACCTAAAAATATTTATTTTGAGTTAATTTTCTTAACCATAAAACACAACCTTTTTCCTACCAAAGTAGGCAGAAAGTTGTGTGAAATTAGGATTAGGAACGGTTCTTCAGTTACACCTGTTCCTCTGCAGCAAACACCTTCAGTGGGGCAAGAGCATATTGAATAAATGCAGTAGGCGCATCTACATGAGACACTTAACTGTGCATGAGTATAGTTTACTTCAAAGTAAGAAAGTGCATCTACATATGCACATACTTACTACACAGTACACCTCCCTAATCTCGAGTAAATTTGCTACCTGTAAATGCAAGTAGTAAATTTACTCAAGATTAGTAATGGCGCAGTAGCACTTGTGTAGATGTCTGACCAGGAACAAAATCTGCTTCTGGTCAGTCATCCACCAAGGGGCAGGAGACAGCTCCCTGACCCTGGGAGCTTCCTGCTGCTGGGCAGGCTCTGCCACAGGCGCCTAGGCAGGAACTCAGCACAGAGCTGCGGAGGAACATGCTAGGGAGTTTGTTCCCTGCTCAGATCTTCACTCACGGAGCTGGGGGGCAGGGAACAAGCCTCCCAGCCTGTTCCCCCACCAGCTCTGTGCTCACAGAGCAACAGGGCCATCCCTGGGTGGGGGGCAAATCGGGGTGACTGTCCTGGGCCTCACACTTTGGGGGACCCCACACACAGTGCCATACAGGCCCTGCTGCAGCTGTGTGTCACTGGCTATGCAGTGGGGCTGCTCTCAACCCTCCCCCACCTTCCCCCAGCTCCATGCTGTGGCCACTTTGCCCCTCCACCCCCCGCCTCCTGCTCCATGCTCTGGTTGCTCGCTACCCCCTGGCCCCACACAGGCTGATATGCCCTGGGCCCCACATACCCCTAGGGACAGCTCTGCAGAGCTGGGTGGGGAACAAGTACCCCAGCCTCTTCCTCCCCAGCTCCACACTCACATTGCTGGGTGGGGAACAAGCTCCCCAGTCTTTTCTTCCCCAGCTCTGCACTCACAGAGCTGTGTGGGGAACAAACACCCCAGCCTGTCCTCCCCCCAGCTCCGTGCTTGCGGAGCTGAGTGGGGAACAAGCTGCCCAGCCTCCACCTGGTGTGCAGGGTGGGGGCTGAGAACTGTCCTGGTCAGGGACGGGTCCCAGCCCCATACCCCAATTGGGTGATTGAGGCACTGGGCTTGGAAAGAGCTGCAGGGGTGGAGGAGGCCCCAGCCCCCTACCCCAATCCATTGGTGGGGCAGCTATCAGCTAGTTCACTGCTAGCTGCTCCACTGGCGGATCAGGGTAGGGGGCTGGGACCTGCCTCTCCCTAGCAGCTCTTTCTGAGTCCCCTGCCCCTGATCAGGGAGCCAGGGCCAGGAGCAACTTGCTACCAGGCCAGAAGGACATTGACCCTACCCCAGAAGCAGAGTCCCCTGAGGCCAGGAGACTCCTGGCTTTGTGCTCCCTGCCAGCTCCTGAGCTAGCACCCAGGGGGAGCCTAGAGCTCCCCCTGGTGGCAGCAGGGGCCCATTTCAGGGCTGCAGGAAACTTGGTGCAAAGAGCAGTAAATCTTGACCCTAATCCTCACATGTGTAGATGCCTGCCTGAAAGCGGTTACTTCAGAGTAGCTTGCACCAAAATAAATTTAGGCCGGATCAAATGCATATGTAGATGCACCCAGTATGTACAATTGTGTGCTGATATTAAAATGCTTATAATACTTCAGAAGAACACAGACCACTGCCCAGAAACATATATAGTTTTGTGCAGGCCTTATTTCTGTGATTATCTGTTGTTTGAGATTGAAACAAGAATATATTTTGATTTCCAATAATAGCCTTTATTGAATGGTATCCTTCTTTTTCTAATATTTTGACATAAGATATTTGATACAGTCTGTGAAATGTGCCACTAGTAGAAGTGGGTATGACAGACAAAATAACAATAGTTGTACTTCCTTCCCCTGACCTGTGAATTTGGTTCATTTTGTAAAAATGTGTTAAGTAATAATAAACACAAAAATTAGAAAGATGTGTATTATATAAAAATAATGTCTTGCAAATTAACTCAGAGTAGTAAATTTGATTTATTTTCTTCTCCTGCAGCTGTAATCCCCCTGCAGTTCCTTACCTTGGAATGTACTTGACAGACCTAGCATTTATTGAAGAAGGAACACCAAACTTCACCGAGGAGGGTCTGGTCAATTTTTCCAAAATGAGAATGGTAATTTTTATTTCATTATATGTTTTCATTACAGGCATTTAATTACAGGAGTTATTCACTGATTTACTTGCAACATTTGAATTGTACCTGTTAGAGTACATCATGTATTTTCATAAGATAGAGGATTGAAATCAATCATTTGCATTTGAATCCAGAAACAGTCTTTTATCACCACCTACTGGCAAGCTAAGGAGTACTGCATTGCAAATATAGTCTTTGGTTTGTGGAAAATTGCCAGAAGAAAAAGCAGCTAGTATAGGTTTGTTTAGGTGTGGTAAATGTTTTTTTAAAACGTAGCTGCCTTTGAAATTCAGCTGGGAGCATTATTCATACCACATACCTGAAGTTGTATTTAGGTCTGCTCTCAAAGAAAGCAAAAAAGGATGTAAAAGTTTATTATCTTTTAAATAGAGATAGAGAGGCCAGTCCTGGGAAATCTGGACACCAGCTGCCATCCTTTCCATAATTTATTACACTGTTTATGATGATAGGTTGCAGAGTCACCAAAAGAAAGAGGTTACTAATATAAAAAAGAAGGAAGAAGGTGATCCAGTTGAAACTGGATCTGAATGATTGATTTGGGAGGAGAAGCGCTTTAAAGCTGAAGAATAAAATCTTGGTTATGATAAATTGCGTATTTTTAGACTTAGTTAATCCTAGGTGTAGTCTTACTGAAGTTAGTATGCTAAAGACAAACAAAGCCTATAAACACATGGTCTTATATATATTTATATATTCATTTGATAGATATCACATATTATCAGGGAGATACGCCAGTTCCAGCAGACCTCTTACCGTATAGAGCATCAACAGAAGGTAATATTGATCATAGGTACTATAATACACTGATGGGATGGAGGTTGTTGAAATGAACATATTTTATTCTTCCACAGCAAAAGGAGATAGACAATGGAATTGGTGCTAGCACTTTGGGTTGTGACTGGGGGATTCTTTATTTCTGCAGTTTTGCACATGAGAGTAAATCTTGCCTTCACCTCTGCAGCAGTGTAGTCTGCATAGTGGTGGAACCAAAATACATCTGCTTGATAAAGGGCCAGGATTTGGAGGTGCCATTCAAGCTATGTTCCCCCTGTGTAGCATGGAGCTCAGCTCCACAGAGAATGCCAACACACGGGGAGTAGGTGATAGAGTAGAACATAACCCTCTGATGCTGCTATGTGTATCCTGCCATTTTGTTCCCTGCCCTTTATGGAAGTAGCGTCTTACATCAGTGGGGGATACTGGCTTGAAGGGAGGATTTATTTTCTATGCATCTTCTTAGTGCCCAGACCAGCAATATGCTGAGGAGATAACCAGGCTGAGGATTGGCCCTTCCTGAAAGGGTCTTGGCTGGGACTTTTGCGAGCAGCTGAGGTACTTTGAATCATGTACAATCAACTATTCTGGCTCACCAAGAAAACAACATGCAGAAGTTTAAAATATTAATCTGAAGTGAACTGAAGCTGCTAACTGTTGTGCAGAAAAAACAGAGAAACTCAGCTGAAAAATATATAGAATCATAGAATCCAAGGGTTGGAATGGGTCTCGAGGGTCATCCATCCAGCCCTCTGCCTGAGTGCAAGAATGCTATTTATAAATCATCCCTCACTAGTAGATATCCAGCCTTCTCTTTAAAACCTCCAACAAAAGAGATTCTAGAAGTTCCCTGGGCAATCTATGCCATTGCCTAATAGCAAGGAAGTTTTTCCTGAGGTTTATCTAAATATACTTTGCTGCAATTTGGAGTTATTGCTTCGTGTCCTGCTTTCTGCCACAAGAGAAACAGTTCCTCCTTTTTGTTATGGCAGCCTTTCCAATATTTTAAAAATGATAGCATGTGCCCCTTTAATCCAAATTAAACATACCTAATTCCCTCAACCTTTCTTCTTATGGCTTGCCTTCCCACCCCTTTATTGTTTTTGTTGACTTCCTCTAGGTTCTTTTGTGCTTCTCCACATCCCTTTTATAACAGGTATAGCCCAGAACTGCATGTGATACCCTGGGTGAGGCTTAACCAGAGCCAAATAGGGTGGTACTGTGATTTCTCATGTCTTACTCTAGATGCTGCTTAATTATGCCCATGCAGTCTTTTCAGCTGTGCTTCCTTTATTGCAGGTCACTCACTATTTACTTGACAAGAGCCTCATCATAGATGAAGATACTTTGTATGAACTATCCCTAAAGATTGAACCTAGACTCCCTGCCTGAGGAGCCAACTTTGTCCCTAAGTCTGGAGAAAGATTTAGTGAATGAACAAAATTATGCATGCCAAAGCCTACAACAAGGGGGAAGATTGAGAAGAATGAAAGCTCTCTTTTCCAATAAGGGAGATTGAGCCTCACAGAAATTCCCTTTCAAGCAAGGAAAATCAGCTGTTTGAGGTGAAAGAATGCTTCAAACATGGGTTAAGTGATAATGCTTTGCAAAGGGGACTGTGCATTTAACAGAAAACAGAAGGTTTTTGTGTGAACAGGTACTTTTAATGTGACAAAAAGGGGACAATTCTAAATATAGGTACCTTAGTCCATTAGATTAAGATAAATGGGCAAGACAAATGGCATTGATTTGGTATAGGTTGCTCATCAAATATATATCTACTGAGGCATTTGCAGGATTAATCCAGTCTCGTTAGTTTATGTTCATTGCAAATAATAGGAGCTTAAGAATCATTAACTAACCTTCAATGGAAGCAGTATAACATCTAAAAACATGAGCTCTACAGCATACGCTTGTTTAAAAAATGTTATTTAGTTTTCCTTCATAGAGTATTATGTTTTTAAAATGTCTTATCTGCCTTTTATAAGGCAGAGGATTTTACATATTACAAATTAGCTTCACTTTGTAAATATTTTTTCACTACATGATGAGGACATTTACTGAATGGAAAGTAATGTTTTCAGGTAATTGTTTGGGTAATTGCTGGCCATGGGCACCTGAACAAGACAATGTGAGTGTGGGAGTTGTTCTTGGGTCAGCAGTGTCCAGGTTCGGGGGGGGG
>NW_017728909.1:52927365-52936375 GCF_001723895.1 Crocodylus porosus
GGGGGGGGGGCGGGAAAAGCATGTAATGAATGACACAAATTTTGCTTCTGATAAAGATGTTTGAGTTTTCTGCACCTTTTGTACACGCTTTGGGTTTAAGCATCCGGGACAATTCAATCAATGAAGCACCTTCTATACACACTGTGAGAGGAAATATCTGTCTGACCTAGCAATGGTCAGCAATGAAGAGTGCAAATAGCTATTTTGTCTTACCTGAAGTGAATGGTTTGAAAAGCATTCTATTTCTGCTCAGTTATTTAACACTGATTCCACTGATCAGTTCTAATCTCTTTCCTCCATGGTGAAGTTTGACTGTCAGGAAACACAATGTATAATGTTCATTGGGGAAGTCAGCTTTTGCAGATGAGCCTCAGTTAGAGGAAAAAGTACTTTTTGTAACTGTTTTAAAACCCGTGCTAGTGTGTGATATTAGGTAGAATTCACTTCTGAAACTAAATGATGTTTCCTCAAGTTTCCAAGAGTGGCCTGTTATGGTTGCTTGGAAATGAGTTCAAGTGCATCCCGTAGAGTACATCATAAAACAAAATGCAGGTATTATCACTGTTGAATAACTAGGCTGGAAAAGTGTCCTTTCTTTTCCAATGATTATCAGCCAGTTGAAGAAATAGGGCTATATCACTGTTTACCTCCCTTAAATCCTCTCAGGGAGATGGATGTTTTAAAAGAAGATTGTGACCTGGGCCTATTTGATCTGACAATTCTTACTCCAATTATGATGCTTCTTAAGGCTAACAATGAAAAATGGATCTGCCTGGCTTGTGCTTTCTTTGTCTTTATTTGCACTTTAATTACATTGTTAGCTCAGCCAAGAGCTGTACAATAAATTCTATTTGTTCTAAGTGTAAACGCTAGCATTTATAAATGTAACTTTGCAGCTGTAAATTTAATTAAGTTTGCTGCACCACAAGGACCATCTTTGTAAATAACTGCACGAGTAAACATCCAATAAGTACTAGAAGATTCCTCAATAAAAATAAAATAAGGAGGATACTTCTAGAAGCATCTTAGTTCTGATTAATGAATGCTATAGTAATGAACTTGGAAAGTATTATTTATAGAAGCTCTTTATTTTTTAAAAAAGTTGCTTGTTTATTACATTAGTGACCAATACAAAAGTGATTGCATCTCAGTGCATGGCAAAAAGGAAAAGCATGGGTTATATGGACCATAAAATCAACTTACTGTATATTTTCTGTTAAAAAAATTACCATAAATCAATTGTATAAAATGCCTCAAAGTCATGCAACAGAAAACGGAAGCAGAAGAAATAATAGCGCTAAAAGCAAGTTTCCAGCTTGGCTTTATTTTTTATCTCCATTTACAAAGAAAATGTGAGTGTAAATGTCATCACTGGCATTTGTGGCATCTCCTTTTAATCACTACTTCACTTTCTTGTGTCCCATTTCATCAGAATTTTGAGGTAGAGCGTGATGGCCCCATCAGGGATGATCTTAGGATACAAAAGGAAGTTCCTCTATGTCTTCTCCCATTATTCTATTTATTTTACATTCTCCACAGAAACTGAAATTAAACTCTTTGTTATTAGGATTATATGTACAAATGGCAGCATAAACTATATGCTGCCTACATATAACTTCTTCCAGTTTCAAAGTATTTAATAAATATTAACTAATTGTTTCTTGTAGCACTGTTAGGAAGTTAGCAAATTATCCCAGTATCCCCAATTTCACATGAAAAAAAACAGGAGGCTAAGGGGTGATTTTTCACAGATGCTGAGCATAAACAATTTGAGATTATTGGGCACTGCTGGTGCTCAGCACCTCTGAAAAATCAGGAGTAAGTAACTTACCCACATCTATACAGTAAACCAGTGGCAGAGTTGGCCTGATATCTCTAGAATATCTGCGTCTTGGCCTGATGTTTAGACGACGAGAAAATAATGGCTGCTGTATACATGGGAAGAGGTTGGACACAGAAAGAATTCCATATAGCCACAAGGGTGGCTACTCCAAAATGTGAATATGTGTCTTGTTAACCATAGTTATAGATAACATTTGCATCTGCTCACAAAGCTTGAAACGTGCTTTCTTTATGGACATTGCAGGATAGTATCCTCCTGGTAGGTTGGACCTACTATCAGGTGCTGCAGTCTTTGCAGTAATAGACAACATATTCCAGTGTACTCCTTGGCTCTGATTGGCGCCTGCATAATATACTTATCCAACAACCAGTCAGACGGACTGTGGTGTTCCCCCTCCTCATCTACATGTGCTGTATAATATTGTGGCTCATCTGCTTCTTTTGCTTTTCACTAAAGAAAGTGCAGGGAGAGGATGAGCATGATTGGCTTATCTACTTCTTTGCATACTTCCTGGGTCAATCGTGCTTCTGTTACACAAGTTGTCCTGCTCATGTAAGTGGGGCTACCTGGAGGATTTGTTCCCTTAATTGTGATTTGAAAATTTGCCCTCTATTGTTATCCTGGTGAATCAAACATAGAAATCATACGTTATGCTTCAGGCAGGCAGGGAGCTGCATCTAGGGTTGGGTTTGGGATCTTAGGGCAGTAACAGCATTGGGCCAGACCTGGGGCAGAGCCACGATCCCCTCCCCAAAATGACCCTGCCCATAGAACTTGTGCCCATCACAGAGGTGGGTATACAGGCAGTGGATTGCGGCTCTGCCCTGAGCCCTGGCCCTGCACTGTCACTGCCCTAAGATCTCCTGGCCCTGCTTACATGTCTCTCTCCTGAACACTGCTCCCCACCCACCCACATGCCCATCCCACTCGCCCATCCAAGTGCCCTGCCCACATGGGTCCTACCCCTAAGGGTGGGTGCAGGAATGGACAGGTTGGGGTGTCCAGGCAGCAGGGCCAGGTCTGGTGGCTGTGGCAGTCAAAAGGAGCTGCAGCCACCAGAAAATAGAGTCCAGAGGCTATGCTGCCCCCACCCCACCATGTGCCTGGGGATGGCGGGCCTGACTGCATGTGCCACAGCCTGGACTGCTTCCCGTGCCTGCCCTGGGTGGGACTAAGAGACCTGCCATGGGCCAGACAAAACCCCTCTGTGGGCTGGATCTGGCCCACAGGCTCTATTTTGTCCACCCCGGTGTAACCTATTCTTTGTGAACAGAGATGCATACGAATAACGGCAAAATGCCAAACGTTATCGGTACATACTAGAGTCTTCAAATAGGAGTCTTATTCCCTTGCAGTGAGGCTGCTCCAGGAATGTACAAGGGAAGGAAATTGTCTGAGACCTTTCCCCCTTCAACTCTTTGGCCCCTGTACTAAGGCTGGATGCAATCACACTTCCTCCCACCCCTCCATGTTCACCAACTGCCCCCTCCTAACTTTCCCTGGGTATAACACCCCTGAGAGGGCAAGGACAGGAGGCATAACTGTCTTGATACAGGTGAGGATGGTATAATTCAATCTGTACATCCATATAGCAGTTGGGTGCACTTACCAGAGACCTCTGTACCATTGCTTTCCTTAGGTTGGTAGGAACCAGTATGTGACACTCATTCAGTGTGAGCCACTGCTGTATATTTGATTGAAGTCATGACTTAGCATAAAATGAAAGAAACCTAGACCAGTTTAGTTTACAGTCAAATTATGTCTATGTTACATGATTTTCTTTCAGCAAATCCAATAACACTTCAAATGTAGTATAATGTAACTATAATGAGAAATTCCCTTTGACTGATGAAAATGTTACTATTATTAGAGAAACAACCCTCCTATTGTCTTAAAATGAAAGTTTCAACTTTTTATTTAAACTATTTATTAACTTTAAGTATGTCAGTTTTGACTTCAGTACATATTAATTATCTCAGATTTTCCTAAATAGCCATATTTATTTGAAACTTTATTTGTATGGGAAATTATATTTTTCTCCATTTACTTTTTTCATTTCCTTCATTTACTTATAATAAACAAATAAATGATATAGAATTCCAACTGAGGAAGCCATTTCTAACCACTCATAATTTTTCATTAACCAGGGGCCAAACCCCAAAGTTCTCATTCCAACAAAAATCTCCTCGGCTTTAATTGGGACTTTTCTGAAATAAGGACTTCAAGGTTTGACTCTTAACTGGCTCTCAGTTACTTGCCTGTTACCATTTTTTGCCTCCAAAAAATTAAATGTCTCTGTATATAATGTTCTGTGTCTGACATGCTTGCTTTTGGTTGCTTCATTGTATACTTCCTTTTGTGGTTGTCTCTGAAGTTTTTGTTCCTTAGGTGAACAGACGTGCATTTATTTTACAGATGTAGTGATATCAATCTCATCACGTTAATGCACACCCAGATGTTTTTTGCATGTACTGTAATTGATCTTTTGACCTGGGGTTATTGCTGTGTATTGTTACTAAGGCATGTCAGGCAGGGCTTTGTGCCTACAGTCAAATTAAACCATTTCTTTTTCCTGAATTCAAAATGTTCTTGTGTGTTGCTGTTTTATTTTTATCTCAACATGGTAGGAAAATGGAATATAACTCACTTTCCTCCAACAACTACAGAACCGTTTTTTGAAACATGGAACAGCAGGGTCAGACCCTAGAAATCAAAGGCATGATCAGGCAGAGTCCTAACCACTTCCATTGTTGGAGAATAGTTTGACTTATTACCCCTTGTCCCTTGCTTATTTATGTTGGTTTCAAACTGGTATTGACTTCATTGGAATTACTACTGATTTATATGGATGTCAGTGCAGAGAACTGAACCTGTTTTCTACATAACTAGAAGAGCTGAGAGTCGGGGTGAAGCATGGGTTATAAATACCTAACTGAGATAGATGACATAGATTCGATAGAGCTGACTCTCCAATTCATTTTTCTCTCACTCTGGAAGACATTTCACAGGTCTGAGCTGCAGAATTTTACATGTATCAACTTCTCCTTCAGTGTCATGACCGATGTAATGTCAGTGTAAACAGATGTTAAGAAAAACTATTTCTCCTCCTTGCAAACTCAGTCACAAAATATTAATGAATGCTCTTGAAGCACATGCTTGCAGACATATATGCAAATATATTAATTTATAATTGCTGATATATAGACACTACCATGTCTGTTTCTTTCCTGTTAATGAGATCATCTTCTCCAAGCAAAACATTATGATGCTAGCCAGCCTAATGCTGACTTCATGTAATTGTTAACCGCAAGTTGATATTTTAATTAAGTTTAAAAATATATGTCAAACCATTACCAACTTTTTGACTTTTGGAAGAATCTCACTGGTTTGGTTTGTTTGTTTCCCTGAAGATCATAGCACCTTGAGTCAGATGATGATGTGAGAATTTCAGCTTCCTTTTTCCATTTCCCATTTTTAAGTGACATTAATAACCCTTGTGGTTATGGCAATCCCTCTTCCCCTTCCCCCCCGAAAAATAAACCTGGGGTTTCAAAAGACCCAAAACCCAGAATAATCAAATCTGATTATTCTTTTTGGAGCTCAACCCCAGATTTTTTTTTGAAAGTTTAACAATACCGATGCCATAAAAGATTATAAAATACTTGAAAATGTTAATATGCTGGATGATTTACCAATAGAAGGAAGAAGAGCTTCTAAGACTCACTGCCTGCACTGAAACCAGGAGAAGGTGAACTACATCCCTCAAAAGTCTTTGCAACTTTTGCAGATTCAGGCATGTGCAGGCTTTATATAAATCCTGCTGCTTATTGCAGCACATAAACTGCTTGTCCTGAGAAAAGTGGGAAAGCAGCTGCAGAGAATGCCCAGTAGATCTCAAAAACTGTGTAAAGGAAAGTGCCAGCTTCTCACAGTCTCACATGCTTACTGCTTCTACCCTTTTCTTTAGTGAATCACAAATGGGGTGCATCTACATGTGCAACTAGTGCAAATGAATAAACTCCAGAGGTTTTTGCTCCCTGGCATGTTGTTTGAATGTGTGCCCAAAAGCAATTAACTGCTGCGCAAATGGCTCCAGAGTTTATACATATGCAGCATGGGGAGCCTGGTCAGAGCAGTCCTGACTGGCAGGAGGCTCTAGGGATCAGCCTGCCAGTCTAGAGCTCCTCCAGCCAGGCTCAGTGTGCTGCAGAGGGGCTGGCTGGAGCATGAGGGTGCTTCTGTGTGGGGCTAGCTGGAGGTACCCTTCACACTGAAGCATCCTCATGCCCCAGTCAGCTGGATTAGCAGCAAAAAACTCTGCAGTAGGGTATTTACAAGTACTACCCTGCTGTGGAGTTTATTGGTTTCCTGCACCCTAATAGGGGTGCACTCATAGATGCTGAGACATTTACTGCAGAGCTGATTAGTCAGCTCTGCAGTAAACATCTCGCATAGATGTGCCTAGGCAGAGTTTGAATACTTTTCCTAAAGAGTTTTGCCCACCTGTAACTATAGTAATGGAAGGGTCTTTCTTTTAATATCAAATAACTACATTTTTATTTGTCTAAGGAAAATAGTATTATTTCTACACTTCTGTCTGTCTGCCCGTCTCTCAATTCTTCATCGCCAGGCTTTTGCCTAAACTCTTCCTACCTTCTTTCTGCCTGGTTTCTTGCTACTGACTTAAAAAGTGTATCCTCTTCTCATGCCCTTTTCTATAAATCTTTTAAGAATTAGTAATTAATAAAAAATATAAATTCATGAGTACTCTGATGACGTCCGTCCTTCAGATCTGTTTTGTTCTCTGTCTTTGGGGTGCATTGTACAGTTGATTTTTTTGATTCATCAGTTAAAAGGCTGCTGGCCAGGCTCCAAGCAGTCGGCTCACCACTGCTTCAGCTCCAGGAGGCCTCAAGATCCCAGGTAAGGTTGCTGGGGCCAGTCAAGTGCTGGCCCCAGCCTCCCCTAGTCCACCTGGAGTAACCTAGCATTCCCCGGGGACAACTAGCAGTGGCACAAGGTGCCGCTGCTAGTTGTCCCCAGGGAACCAGACATCCATGATAGTGTGGACACCGCCAAAGAGTCTGACTTAAAGAGGCCACAAAACAGAGAGATGAGACGCAGCTACCAGACGGCATAATTGCCCTGAGAAAGATTAGCTTGACTAGTGGAATATCAAGACCACTAAAAAGGAGAGAGGATAGTTAACGTCTGTAGAGTGAAGAACAATTAAGTCAATTGACTCCTTGAGCTGTAGAACCAGTAACACCACAGCTGCTGCATGTGGAACAGGAATCAAACCAGGGCAGAAAATCATCTTCCCCACTTAATACATGCATGCCAAGTTTGGGCTGATCTTGGGGGAAAGTTGTGTGAAAAATATAATACTATTTCCAGAATTTATTCCTCATTTTTCAGCATGTCATCTAAGAACCAAAATGGATTGAGCAAGCAAATACATCTTGATGTTTGTCAAATTTTTTCAGTGCAAGAAAAAATCAAAGTACCTGCCAGGTTGCTTGGTTTTAAAGTACTTAGTGGCAGAAGGATTGAAACACTGCTGAAGAGTTGGATTGTTGTAAGTCTTTCCCCCTCCCCCCACAGTTATATGTCCATCATTATAGTTTGTTTAGTAGATAATTAACCAGGGGGTGTCACATTCGATATTTTACTTTGTTTCAAGAAAGTAACTACTCATTGCACTGGAAAATGATACATTAACTAACACAATGAGAGTTCCTCGGAAATTTGCCAGCCCACAAGCATCTTTAATCCTGTTTGTGAGAAGGGAGAGAGAATTCAATTGGCACAGTCTATTTAAACTGCTCAACTAGGGGGAAAAAGTACTTGAAATCAGTCTTTATTTGAGTTTGAGCCCCTTATGCAAACATAACGAGCTTTCTTAGAACTCCCAATGTTTGACTCACTTGGGATATTGGGTAGGAGAGTTTAAATGGGGGAGGGGAAACAAGGCCACTTTTGCACTGGATTTTCAGTTTAGAACAGACCTAGGTAGAAGTAGTCTTGTGGCATTTATTCCAGTTCCCTGACAAGGCAGAACCAGCCCTGCATGCACAAAACAAACAGCAGGGAATTTGTATTCTCAGAGATAGCTAAAAATCTCTATTTCATATGTTGGGTGGTGATGAATTCAGCGTAACAGATGATCAGAAATATAATCTCAGCTCTGCTTGTTTACCGAGGTTTCAGTTCCTTGCAGCTACTGCCTCTAGAGTCCATTCATTTATGCAACTTGGGAACTTGGTTTATGTTTCTATTCTAGACCCTAAATAAATAACAGTAATAATAACATTCACCGTAGCACTTATTATTCCATTCCAAAACTTAAATAACTCCACATTTTTCTATTATTTATTATATTCTGCTTATAATTATACCTGTCCTTTTAAAGGAACAGGGTTCTGAGAAAAATCATTGTTCTTTTCCTTTGTTGCCTCAGAGACCAACCTTAACTATGCAAGATAGACCTGTGTGTAGAGCTCCTTTCACGTCAATGAGCTACTCCCTACTTGTAGGACCTGGGCTTTAATGTGTCAGTTAAAACCTGTGCTTCATTAATATCTACCCCTTCATAGTCCTTTGCATATACTGTCTGAACGGATTTGTTTTGCCCATGTTTATAATTCTAAATGAATGTTGGTATTTTTCTGAAGCCACTTTACAGACTCAAGTAGCTTTGCCATTCAAACAGACATCAAACAGGGCTGTGTGATTGCACAAATTCTGTTTTCCATCTTTCTTGTGGGCATCAAGATGCTCATCCATGACTGTCTGCCACATGGCATTGGCACTGAGTACAGGGTAGATGGAAACCTTTTCAATCTCTCCCGCCTCTGTGCCAAAACTAAAGTTGCTTCAGCTTGATTGTGGAACTTTAGTATGCCAATGTGCTCTCGTTGCATATACAGAAGAGGACCTACATACAGCCCTTAACTGCTTCTCAAGCATACCAGTGCCTGGGACTGACCCTTAACATTGTAAAAACAAAGGTACTTCACCAGCCAACTCCAAGCCAATCAACTCACCTAGCTTGTCTGTCATCTTCATTGACAGACAAGAGCTGGAGAACGTTGAATCCACGCCAGAAGATAGGCGGGTGATCCAGGCTGACCTGGACAAGCTCAGCAAATGGGCAGACGAGAACCT
>NW_017728909.1:52937016-52944578 GCF_001723895.1 Crocodylus porosus
CCTTTGGGCAGGGGGCTGGACTCGATGATCTCCCGAGGTCCCTTCCAGCCCTAATGTCTATGAAATCTATGAAATCTATGAAACACTTTGCATAGCTTGGCAGCCTTTTGTCGAGAAAGGCCAACTTTGATGAGAAGACCCAACATAGATCCGATGTGCCAGCTCTGCCTTTGGAAAACTGAATCATCATGTGTTCAATGATTACATCAGGATTTGAACAAAGCTCATACAATATAAGGCTGTGGTAATCCCAACTCTTCTCTATGGCTGTGAAGCTTGGGTGACCTACAAGACCACCTGACCACCTGGAACGCCTTCACCTGTGCTACCTCCAAAAGATCCTTGGCATAAAGTGGGAGGATTGTCACACAAATGCCAGTGTCCTCACGGATGCTGACACAACCACTATGGAAGCACTGATTATTCAACATCAGCTGTGGTGGATAGGGCACTGTGGGCACATACCTGATGTACATTTAACAAAATAACTGCTATATTCCCAACTCAGCCAAGGACAAAGGACATGTGGGGAGGGGAGGGAGCAGAGGAAATGCTTCAAGGACATCCTCAAGACAAACATTAAGAAGTGTGACATTGACACTACAAATTGGGAAAAACTAGCCCGGGACAGGGCTACAGGGTGACACCTTGTGAGAGAGCATGCATCTTACTTTGATAAAAACCATCTCACCCTGGAGGCAGAAAAATGATAGAAGCAGAAGGAAACAAGATCAAGAAATGTGTGTTCTTTCTCTCCCTTTAACCATCATCTGCAGTGTTTGCCAGAGAGTTTGCAGCTCTAGGATTAGCCTTCTTGGCCATCAATGAACTCATTTACAACCCTTTACTTGACCCATGTGACAGATCATCTTTGACCATCATGGATCTCTGCTGCCAACAGGGGAGAGTCCACAATTTCCCTAAGAAAGAGCAAATGGAGAAATAAATTTGCCCTTAGGCTGCACAATTTTGAGAAAAATGGTGGCCTGCTGGAGTGTTAGACTTGCTCCCCACATACTAAAAGAATTAAAAGTGGTATGATGCTCCTCAGGGTGAGGTGAGATGAAACCTTTTTCTCTTGTAAAATCATGGAATGACTGTCTTGCAAAACACATAAAATTGCCTATACAGTATTCTTACTATTTTTAATAACTTAGGTTGACACCCAACCATTTCTACCTCACTTTGTCCTTCTTATTGAAAAAAATAGTATTACAATACTCTATAGTGCCAATAGTTTTTAATATAACTTACAATATTGGTTTTTTTTACAATTTGTAAGGGGTACACAGTATTTTCTTTGTAACAATGTAAATGCCTCTGTTTCTCCAAAGGAAATCCAGGTCACCTCCATATTTAGGAAAATCCATTCTCCATTCTCTGGCTAGTAGATGCATTACTATTTATAGGAAACTTTTCCTTCAGTATGCACTTGCTGGTCTGTGGGAAGAACTGGAGCTATTTTAAACAAGTTGGCCAGATCCAGTTCTGGTGTTAATTTAGTTGAGGTTTGTTTGCAGCAAGTAGTATATTCTCTACGATGAATGAATTAGTTTGTAATCTAGCAACTATAGTGCTACATACCTTTGATAAAAGGGTCTTTTTCCTACTGATGTTCTCTTTCCATTTAGTGAATAGTTCTGAAGTAAATTGACATGGTACAGTTCAGTTGGCATTCTTGCATATCTTCTGTATCAGTATCAGGTACTGAGGATCCAGTGAAATCAGAGACAAAACACCTATGACTTCCACTGGGTGTTGGGTCAGGACTTAGTGCAACTTCTAGGGATAATGCAGTTTGTGTACCTTTTCTCTCAAGACTCTTTGCTGTGTACAACATATCCTGTAGCTCCTACAGAAACATGCTCAGTAGTTCCAGTCATTGGTAATGCAGTCATTACCACAGTGCCAATAATAAATAACCAACAAGAATTGGTCCCATGAATAGTTTTATACTTCTTTTGATTACTAATAAGTTGTTTCTCAAATACCAAGGTTTAACTATGTGACTGCTGAATGGCAATCCAACTCCTTTTGGAGGGCTAACTAATATTTTATGAATAGCAACTAAATTAGCACTCAGCTACCACTATCTCACCAGCACAAGCTACTGAGACTCAGAGAACATATTAATTGGTAGGTTGCCACATAAATATTTAGGTTTGATAGAAATGAAAATGTAACATTATCTCTAGATTGCCTGTTCATTCTTAATATTCCATCTATTTCTTTAGTTGTATTCCTTAGAGATATGATCAAAGAACAGTTGTAAGATCAAGGCTGGTTTTGAAATATTAATGTTAATTTGATGTTCTTTGGAAATCTGAAGGGATTTGTCTGGAGACATTTGCCAGGTGTTTCTGTTGTCTTTGATCTTTGGCAGCATTTGGGAGGTTTTTGCGTAGTAGTTGTTCTCTGTGGCTCCAAATCAACAAAAGATTTAAGCAGCTGCTTAACTCCAGATATGTGTTTCAATCCATTACTATTCAACAGAGCATCTGAGCATGTTTCAGTCAAATGCAAGTTCCTCGTGCACTTAACTGTCTTGCTAAAATGGGAGTGACTTAATCAGAAATCTAACATTGTGTGGTTGAGTCTTTGTTGAACTGGTGCCTTCCTGTGTGATGCTTTCATTTTAAGCCTGAAACTGGCTGGATAAGTATAGCCCAAGCACAAAAGGTCTGTTTCACTCAGTTTTATCAATACTCTAGGGAAGTCAGAAGACTTAACATTTGAGTTACAAATATTGTTAGCAGGGCCTACAGTTTGAGATTGGAGTTGTAGAAGTTTTGGATATAATAAAATATGGCTCAGAAGTCTAAATTTGCACAAAAGGAGGGACTTTCAGAGGTGCTAAACACTGGCCTCATTTCCCTGCCACTGTACCAAAAGTCCAATTGACCTCAGTGGAAGGAGACTTAGGCCAGTGCTGAATGCTTTTGAAACGTCAGCTGAAAGATATTCTTTCCCTCACTTCCTTAGCAGTATGTAGCTATATTTAAAAATAATCTAAATCATAGATAGGAGGAGATACATGTCCTTCAACTTACCTTTGCCTCTCAGCAGTGCCCCCTCTCCCTATCCTTTCCTCCTCCTTCCTCTATCCTTTGTGTTTAGATTATATTATTCGTTTCTATTTAGTACCCTTGCCCTTGGCAAGTCCATTCATAGCTTCTGACAAAGGAGACTATCGCTGAGAAAGTTTACGCTTTTCTGAACAAATTAGTGTCTACGGTGCCATCCTGCCCTGCCTTTTGCTTGATTTCAGACTAATGCGCATTTATACACATACATTTTCATGCTCAGACATGCCGGATCTCTGGTGCACATGACCTGAAGCGTATGGCACTGGGTTGCTTACAGCTGTATAAGCAGTGAAACGTGCATCAGTGTGGGAAAAATGGTGGCAATGCACTTTTGAACTAACACCTTCTATGTGTGTTAGTTCAAAAGCAGACTGCCACCATTTTCTGCATGCTGACATGCATTTTGCCACATATGCAACAACAAGTGATGCAGCACCAGGTGCTTTTCAAAGCACATGTTGCTGCAGCGCTTGCGTATGTAAAAATGTGGCTAATTGGTTGTGGCTAAAATGTGGCCCAATGTGGCAAACTTCCTCTTTCTTTGTAACTGGTTACTAATGCATGTCACTGAATTCCTCTGCCTTAGGAAGAGACAACTAAGATAAGAGCAGTGAATAGAAAAGGAGAAAACAAACAAAAGAATGGACATGACGTGTCTGCTAGAGGCTCCTGTCATTTTTCTTGAGGTTACATGCCACCTGTTCTCTACTCCGGCCAAATTTCAGTCAGGAACTTCTAGAACACAAGTAGGGGTCTACTTCCATCTCTTTTTCCTTAGGCCTGGTCCTCCCACTGGGGCTGTGAGGAAACAATGGTCTAGAGCTGCTCCAGTGGCCTGTGTTACCCATGGATTCCCTTATGCTTCTGTGGGAAAAAGGTCTTTACAGCTGAGACTCAAGTCTTTTATGTTATATTTATGACACAATCTCTTTTGGATCAGTCACTCGAAGAAAATGTTGATTTCATAGCTATCACGCGTGTGCTTCACTGCCTCATCCCCTGGTGTGTTCAAGGACACTGCTGTGTGAACAGGCATTATCAATAGATCTGAATGAAGCAGCATTGGGCAGTGAAGTCATCATTTTCCCCTTCCCCCTCCTCCTCATATGACCTGGAATCTTATCAGTGCTTAAATGAGTTATTCATGTTACACTTCTGGGCTGACTGCAGGCAGCAGGACGCGGCGAACTTCAGCTTCAAGGTCAGTTCCACTAACTCTGCTTAATGTTAATTCACAGCTAAGGCTGACATTTAAAATAGGAGGCTTCTTGAAAATGAATTCAAAGCACCATGAAACATAATTTAATTTGGATATAATTTACCAATTTGCATAACTGCTCAGAGAACAACGGCAGGAAATGTGTCGTCCCACTGTGCAGCTTCTTCAGATGATGGCACTCTGGTAGCACCTTAAATAAATGAAAATAAGATCTGTCTTGCAGAATTGTAATGGTGTTTCCATTACAGAACAACCATCTCAAATGGTCATTGATGTTTATAAATGCCTGATGTTAGGCAGGTTTGGGTTTTGTCTGCACATTAGAAATATGCTTTCTTTCTGTACTATAGCTAATCCTGGACCATGATCAGCACCCATAATTCTTGTTGACTTTGGTGAGAGTTTGGGGCTCAGCACCACCCCAGAATAGGTTGTTTGGAGTAAATCAGCCTCAAGGGAATGACACCAGTTTCTACCAGCTCAGGACCTGGCCTGGAACGCTTTGTTGCGAACGTGCAGTTGCTTGAACTGTTCAGACCAACATTCCTCACCATACCTTTCTTTTTGTTTCTTTCTCTGTAAATTGTTTTCAAATGAGAGGATTAGTTTTTATATCTGCTAGCTGATTAGTGGAGTTATGAACAGAGAGAGATTAAATGGTAGCCTTTTTATTAGTGATACTGCACATTAAAACTAAAATGGTTGTAGAGACTCCTACAGGCTCTTTTATTTCTAATGAACTCAGCCTAAGAGATTAAGCAGTCATCCTTAGGCAAAACTGAAAGAATACTACTATTTTTGGGACTTTAACATTTTTGCATAGTAGCAATATTGTGCTTATTTTCATAATGGTGAGAAACAGCATGATAAAAAACTGATAACAGTGATTATCTTATGACATTTATTACAAATATTTCTAAAGTGCTCACAACTGCAGCAGAAAGGTATAATGGCTTGATCCAAAGCACATTAAAGTCACTGGAAAAATTTCCACTGGCAATGTGGCAATGAAACAAGGCTCCAAAGGATAAAATTATTCTGTTCTTTTATAGCCGCTAATTATTCAATGGTTCTGATCCAAAGCTTTTAAAGAAGTCTATTGACTGCAATATTTATCATTAGCAAAAATAGCCTGTTAACAGGTTAAAGTATGTATATACACCATCTGTGTATGTGTAAACTATAGCTTTAACTATGATTCCATGATGCTTCTAAAATGTCACTCAGGATCACATGATGTGCTAGTTAATACCAGCAGTGACAGGGCTCCAACAATCTAGTTCTATTTCTAGAAATACCAGTTTTCCTGCCTCTACTCCTTCCAGTATCTTTTCCTCCTTGGTAAAAAATGTATATGGTTCCTAATATAAAATAAAAGAGAAGCAAAAATTTGTTGTCAGCTACACTGATCCCTATCTAAGAAAACTGATTTTCCCCCCTCAGTTGAGAAAGGATTCTTTAAAGAAGTGGGTTAGCACTATTAGGAGTAGATATTTTCAGATGTGAATTTAATTATTTTGTTTTTGTGCAAATAATTAACTCTCTGGGTACATGCATACATGTAAATAATCAGGGAGCAGTTTACTCTTGAGTAAACTACTTGAGAGTAAACTCTTCCAGGCACATGTCTACACACGCAGGGACACAAGAGCAGATTTGTTGCTCCTAGCAGCAGACTGCTTCCACTCCCTATGGCTCTACAACAGGCCCCTGCAGCAGCCAGGGGGAGATCTAGGCTCCCTGTGGGTACTAGTTCAGAGGCCAGGAGACAGCTGTCTCCTGGTGGGGGGTTGGGACATTGCTGCCTATGGCTGGGGAGCCCAGGCTGGGAGATCCCTATCTCCCAGCCCGAGTCTCATGATAGCAGGGCCTGGGCTGGGAGATCTTTATCTCCCAACACCAGCTTCATGGTTGCAGGACTGGCACTTGGAGATCCTTCTCTCCCAGCCCAAGTCCCATGGTCACAGGGCCTGGGCTGCGAGATCCTTGTTTTCCAGTGCCAGCTCTACAGTCACAGGGCCAGTACTGGGAGATCCTTCTCTCCCAGCCTGAGTTCTGTGGTCACAGGGCCTGAGCTGGGAGATCCTTATCTCCCAGCTCCAGCTACACAGTCGTGGGCTGGTGCTGGGTGACAACAGAGCGGGGGATTAGGGGTCCCTGCCTGGGCTCCAGTGGTGGAGCCCACCCCAGAAGCAGATATCTCCCGAGGGCAGGGAGCAATCTATCACCCTCTGCTGCTTGGCTGACCAGGAGCACATTTGCTCCCAGTTAGGCATCTACACATACGCTACTGCGCAGTAAGCAATCACAAGTAAAATTTGCTACTTGCATTTCCATGTAGCAAATTTATTCATGATTAGAGCTAATTACTGCACAGTAAGCGTCTGCACATGTAGATGCAGATGGTTACTGTGCAGTAAAGTGACTCATGTGGACTCACCCACTAACTCTAACAGCAATCTGGTAATGCGAGAATATGCTGAAAAAGCCTGCAGTGATTGCTGCTGGTCTGAAGTGAACCCAATGGCTAAGTAAGAGGGGGAATTTTAGGAAGTGTTGGCTCATGCAGACTTTGTATATATTTAAATTTTTTTAAATCTGATTAGGGTTTACATTAATATTAGACATGGATCCAGATTATCCAGAATCTTTGGAAAAGTTCAAATTCAGCGACTTCAAATCTATATTAATGTGATTTAAGGGAAGAATTTGTTTAAAGTTCCATAAGTAGGCCTTCACCTCTTTCATCCTAGGATCCCATCTAATTGCAATAAGTTCTCCTTACATGTCATTCAAAATCCTTTGTGTTGATTCCTAGCAAGTACCAGAATTGCTGCAGTTGTTTCTATTATATTCAACAAGAGATTTCCATCTCTTTACACTGTACACTGAGGAGTTGGGTTTTTATATTAAAATAGTTTTAAAAAATGAAAACATGGTCTTCGAAAGACTGGATACATGCGACTGATCAAATCTGCTTCAGGCAAAACTAGACAACACCCAATTCTTACAAGCAAACTGAGTAGCTGTGATGTGGATTTTTTCACAGTAAGGTGGGTGAAAAATTGGCTTATGGGACACACCCAGAGAGTGGTGGTGGATGGGATGGTTTCTCCCTTGAGAGATGTGGGCAGTGGTGTTCCCCAACACTCTGTCCTTGGACCAGTGCTGTTCAATATAGTTTCATAGTTTCATAGTTTCTAGGGTCGGAAGGGACCTGAGTAGATCATCTAGTCCGACCCCCTGCCATGGCAGGA